>NC_091262.1:77832500-78137777 GCF_042477335.2 Ovis canadensis
GAAGCTTCTATACCCATTACCTCACCCAGTCTTCCCTGTCCCCTCAGGAGGGAGGAAGCACAAGATACTCTAAAGGCCAAGTACAGAAACGCGCAGGGACTGTCCGCAGGGCCCAGGAGAGCAGCCTGGGACCGTGGGCCCCAGAATCTGCACTCAGGCAGCACGGACCGCCTGTACCGTGATAAGTAAAATCAAAGTGCCCCCAGCACTTAGAACACGCTCTCCTCAGCAGGCACCCCTTCCGGTCGGTGGGGATCTGCCTCCCTGACCACTGGCCAGGGTTGTGCCCAGAGTCCCATCCCTTCTCCCAGGGAGGCTCCTCAAACACCCAGGACCAGCGCCGCAGCTTCATTAAGTAACAAATTCGACAGTGCATCTGAATGTAATCTGAGTTCCTCAAATTCCATTTACACACAATCTTAAGTTTACACTATACAAGGTGCCACTGATTTAATGAAACAGTAGGGGGACCCTTAATGAGGTGACTGGTTTCTACTCTACACTGACCTGAAATTGACATTTAAATAAAAGTGAGCTCAGTTCTTCGGTCAGGTGACAGGCTATAGCCTGTTAATAAACATGTTCATTTTGCCAGATCGATAATAATGGGAACGTGGCACAATGTATCACAGAAAAAGCCTCTCACTGTAGCCATGGTTACAGCCAATGCTTTACGATCTGGGTTTTCTGAAACTCACCCCCTAAACCAACCCCTAGTAACCATGATTCCTGATTTTCTTTACAGACACTGCTATTTTAGTTCTGAACCCAAGCTGTAGGTACTTTCTCTGGGTTGTTTTTTTTTTTTAAATGTATGCATTAACCACCAAAAATATAGTCAAGTGATGATTTACAGAAAACGAATTCCCTCATTTTTAAGTGAAAGTTTGGCTTAGCACAACCCTGTATGTTGGGAACCTCGGAATATTATATTTTTAATGTCTTACCCCATCTCTCAGAAAAATTAAACACATCTTTTAGTGAGCCTATTCTAGAAACTTATTGGGGGAAATCACCCATCGATTGCCAGCTTGTGTGGAAAAACGGGGTGATTTTTCTAGGGCTGGTGAAATCTAATTGCTAACTGTTTACACAAATAACACACAGAGCTAACGAAACAGAAGCAGAAGCTGGCGTTTTTCCAATGACTAGCCTGAGCAGCCTCTTATCCAAAAGCATTAAGAAGAAAGTAAACTTTAAAATGATTTGAGAGAAAGGTCTATTTCCATGACAGATGGCAGTGAGGGTTCTTCAGTGCCAATTTAATCACTTTCCTCAGTTTTCAAATGCTTCAGCTGTGAATCCAAGTGTCTGTGCAGTAGCGCTGCCTGCCTCTCGGGCACAGGGGGCTGGTGACATGCAGTGGTCTTGCTGACCCGTCCGGGGCCCTGCCAGGGCGATTCTCCTTGACCTAGGAAATCACGTTGTCCAACACATCGTCTTCTGACATTGAAAGCGTACTATGATCACCATTTTTGTCAGAGAGTCTCCTCCACTGGAGCCTAACCTCTTTCTGGTCCAATAACCTTAACAGACCCTGGTGGAATTAGTGGACAGAGCAGTCTCCTAATTTTTAAGCAGGGACTGCTGATAATGTAGTGCTATTCTCTCATCTCCCAAGTAAATTAAGGGGCTGAGCTCTGAGCATGGGATCCCCCCACACACACTCCATTGGTGCCTGAGGACCAGGGCGTGTCCCTACCCCAGTCCAGCTCCACCTCAATTGGAATCTTCTCCAGGGAGTATTTTGAAACCATCCCATCTCATGAAGCCAGTCTGTCTGAACCGGACATGCACCTTTGAAAGGACACACTTCACGTTAGACTTGAAAGCTGTTATCCAATGAGAAACTCGTCTACAATCAGTCATGAGCATTCCTGTCTCTGGGGCTTCTGTTCCAGACAGAAAACTCCCTGAATATCACTGCGCTTTTACCTTTTGGAAGTCAGCCACGTAGGTCTCCCAGACACTTTGGTAAAGGAGTTCGGTAAAGGGCTGATGGGAGAGTTGGTGTCATAGGCAGCCTATTAGGAAGAAGTTGAAACTGTGATCGCATGAACCAACGCAGGGCGTTAACGGGTGCCGACCTCATGGAAAGATGAAGCCTGCCACGAGTGTCCAATGCGCGGGTACACTTGATGCGCCAAGCTTGGGGAGGCAGGGTGTCCTCAGTAGAGAAGGAGGCAAGCGGTTGACAGAGCTGTGTCTTCTCCAAGGAGAAACCCTGAGAACGTCCTGGAGACATCTGTGTGCAGTGATGCTACTGAGACCGTCGGGCAAAGAGTTCACTTGGCATTTTTAAAAATAAGTGATGTATTTAATAGGGCTTCGGAGACATGAAAATATCAACACGAAGTTGAGGATGACTGGCAATTAGCAACTTGAAGGCTGGTGGCTTTCTGGGGATGGACCCTACTCCACCCCCAGTCACCATCCCAAGCCTCTACCTCCCCCAACACTAAGAACCCCTTTCCAGTGTTCCTGGTGCTGCCGGGCCTCCCTGAGCTCCCCCTGCGGGCAGGGGAGGGTGCTGAACACAGGCTTCTCACCTATCTTGAGTCTCCAGGGGAAGCAAACACACCCAGCAGAGGTCAGGTTCACAACCTGCCCCATGGAGAGCAGCAGCGTTTACATAAAAGCTACCCTGGTGACTCAGAAGATAAAGAATCCGCCTGCAATGCAGGAGACCTGGGTTGGATCCCTGGGCCCAGAAGATCCCCTGGAGAAGGGAATGGCTACCCACTCCAGTATTCTTGCCTGGGAAATCCCACGGGCAGACGAGCCTGGCAGGCTACAGTCCCTGGGGTCACAAAGAGCAGGACACGACTGAGCAACTGACACTTTCACTTTCGACTCGAGGCCTGTCACACTCCAAAGAAAAGGAATAGACAAAAATATTAATCACGTTTTCCTTTTAATAAGGCTTTTTACTCAAAAGTGTAGCTTTGAAAATCTCTAGCTTGTCGTGACAACCATAGAAGCCAGGAGCGGCCTCGCCTGAACTCGGCTGTGGTGCTCTCCTCACCCGGGTGGAGGGCGAGCGCACCGCTTCACAATCAGAGACAACGCGGAAGTTTAGAAGCAGGATATGCATATCCTACTTTGATTCCAGGAGAAAGGACACGTTCTTAACACAGTAAAACAAAACACAAAGTAAACAAATCTTTAGAAATCACTAGGGGTGTGTGTGTGTGTGTCCGCGTGTTTATATCATTAGGATTATCATCAACATTTTAAACTATTAAAAATAAGGTTGCCACCTTTCCTTTTCTTTTGGTACTGGGGCTTTTTTTTTTTTTTTTAGGAAAAAAAAAAAAAAAAGAAAGGATTTCATCTTTTTTGCCCAGACTCCCAGGTTTCCTAACCTCGAGCCCGTTCTCCGCTGGGCACCCCCGGAGCGCCCTCGTCAGGCAGGAGGCGGGGCGGGCCTGCCCCCTGGCTGTGGAGAGGCAAGGCCCACAGCAGCACCGCGGACGGGGAGCTGCATTCTTTCCCAGGCAGAAAAGGTGTCTGCCTGCAGAGGGCCTGCAGAGCCTTCCGAGGCGCCTCTCCCCTCTGTGTGCTGCTTGGTCAACTGGTTGGTTTGGCCTAGAAGCAAGATGGCAATCATAATCAGAAAGGGAAGCTAGATTTTTTAAATAACTTAAAAAAATCATTTTTATATAAAGCAGCAAAAACATATTTTTCTCTCAGCAGAAAGAAAACCGTGAACAGGGAAACAGCGATGTAAACGGGCCCGTTCATAAACCTCGGCCGAAGCCGGGGCTACTGTGCAACGTCCTCGGCGCTGTCGGAAGAAGGTTCTTTGGCGTCTCCAGTCGCTCTTTTACTTTCCTCTTGAGTTAAAGTTTCCTTCTCTGACCTGGTCCCGTTGGGGATAGCGCTTTCGCCGTTGACGAGCCCGTGCTCGGCGGCCTGGGCCCTGCGGACGGCCTCGCTGAGGGTCAAGGCCTCCTGCGCGCCCGCCTCCCCCTCCAGGCTCCTCAGCACCAGCGGCAGCCTCGAGTCCGCCACGCCCTCCAGCAGCCCCGCGCCGCCCTCCTCGTACTTGGGCAGCGGCGCCTGCTCCTCCATCTGCCGCCGGTAGAACTCCCGGTTCGCGGCCGCGCTCTTGACCGCTCTCTCCAGGATCTCCTTCTCACCTAAGCGCAGCTTGACGGCCATGGTGGCACGGGCGGAAAGGTCGTGGTTTTTCAAGAAGGACTTATCTTCCTGGAAAAGAAACAGCAAACTCAACCATCTCAAGTCGCTAAACTGGTTAACTATAGCAACAGAAGGCAGATCAGTGATTGCCGGGGACGAGGGCACAAGGGAAACTGGGGGTGGGGAGGGGAGAAGGTTCCAGAACTTGATTGTGGGGGTGGCTGCATGACTGTATACTTACACCCAAGCGTACACTTTAGAAGTATGAGTTTTACTCTATGCAAATTATATCTAAATAAATGATGGTCAAACCAAAAAGAGGAGCCTAAATCACACAGTGCTTGAACACTGGATGAATGATGGGTATTTGAAGTCAAGGGACCCAGGAGGAAACTTTGAAAGCACAAATAAAAACTTACATTTACTTGTATCATATGAAATACAAATTATAAAAAAGCATTAACTAATTTAAAGATTTATCTTCTAATCAATAATGCCTCTTGACTCTCTTGGTAAGGGTAAATGTGTTAAATAAAAAAATATTAGTCAGTTAAATTTGGTTGTTGCTGTTTAGTCGCTGTCGTGTCCAGCTCTTCTGCAACCCCGCGGGCTGTAGCCCACCAGGCTCCTCTGCCCATGGGATTTCCCAGGCAAGAATCCTGGAGTGGGTTGCCATTTCCTTCTCCAAATAAGTTGAATGAAAAATGTCAAATACTCAATGATTTTGCTAAAGAATAACAGTAATTTACATTTAAGAATCTCTCATGAGAAAAGATGCTCAACATCACTCATTATCAGAGAAATGCAAATCAAAACCACAGTGAGGTACCATCTCACGCTGGTGAGAATGGCCGCTATCAAAAAGTCTACAAACAATGAATGCTGGAGAGGATGCAGAGAAAAGGGAACCCTCTTACACTGTTGGTGAGAATGCAAGCTAGTACAGCTACTATGGAGAACAGTGTGGAGATTCCTTAAAAAACTGGAAATAGAACTGCCATACAATCCAGCAATCCCACTGCTGGGCATACACACCGAGGAAACCAGAACTGAAAAAGACACGTGTATGCCAGTGTCCATCGCAGCACTGTTGACAATAGCCAGGACATGAAAGCAACCTAGATGCCCACTGGCAGACGAACGGATAAGAAAGCTGTGGTACTTATACACAATGGAGTATTACTCAGCCATTAAGAAGAAAGCATTTGAATCAGCTCTAATGAGGTGAATGAAACTGGAGCCTATTATACGAGTGAAGTAAGTCAGAAAGAAAAACACCAATACAGTATATTAACGCTGCTGCTACTGCTAAGTCACTTCAGTCGTGTTCGACTCTGTGCAACCCCACAGATGGCAGCCTACCAGGCTCCCCTGTCCCTGGGATTCTCCAGGCAAGAACACTGGAGTGGGCTGCCATTTCCTTCTCCAATTAATGAAAGTGAAAAGTGAAAGGGACGTCGCTCAGTCATGTCTGACTCTTAGCGACCCCATGGACTACAGCCTACCAGGCTCCTCCATCCATGGGATTTTCCAGGCAAGAGTACTGGAGTGGGGTGCCATTGCCTTCTCCATATTAACACATATATATGGAATTTAGAAAGATGGTAACAATGACTCTATATACAAGACAGCAGAAGAGACACAGATGTAAAGAACAGACTTTTAGACTCTGGGAGAAGGTGAGGGTGGGATGATTTGAGAGAATAGTGTGTATATTATCATACGTGAAACAGATCGCCAGTCCAGGTTCAATGCATGAGACAGGGTGCTCAGGGCTGGTGCACTGGGATGACCCTGAGCGATGGGATGGGGAGGGAGGTGGAGGGATATTCAGGATGGGGGACACATGTACACCCATGGCTGATTCATGTCAATGTGTGGCCAAAACCACTACAATATTGTAAAGTAATTAAAATAAATAAATTAATTTTTAAATAAATAAAAAAGAATCTCTCATGAAACATCTTTTAAAACATGACAAAGCACAAATCCTTGCTTGATCAACCGAATCACCTCGATGGTTGTCTTGTATGTTTTTAGAAGAAGCGAGGCTCGGTCTTCAAGAAACGCCCACAGCCTGACCTCGTTGTCCCAGCTGACAGGGTACTCAGAGTTCCCCAAGGTGAAGATTCTGTCAATGGCACTGTCTCCCAGCAAGTGTTCTTTCAGCTCCTCTACAGGAAACACAAACAGCCGTCTGTTAGGGGAAACAGCACTACTTTCATACTAACCAGGGGCCACCTCACAAAACAGCCTCCCCGCAGCATCCCCGTCCACGGTGAAGTGCTCCCTTCTTGCCGATCAGTCAGAGCAGGGTCAGAGCCTGACCTGTCTCAGGGAAGGAAAAAGCGGGAGGTCTTCTTGATTGGCATCTAGATCAAGCCTTGCTTGGCCAGCACTCCGTGTCTCATTGTTTTTAAGAGGGGTCCTGAGAGCCTTTAGATGGTTTCAGAAGATGCTTCTTAAAGACCATCTGGAGAGACACACCCCTTACTCTGAGAACACCCTTCCTGCAAACCGTGAGCCCAGTCACACCAGTTGGGTAGAAGAGACATCCAGGTGAGCAATGCAATCAGGGAAGACAACAGCACAAGAGCCCAGTGACCCTTCTAGATTGAAATCTGAATTTACCACTTCCAGTAGCTGACCTGACAAAGCTATCTGTCTCATCTTGTAACAAGTAAACCACAAAGTGAAACAAGAAAATGGACTAGAAAAATCTTAGTTGATGAAAAAAATGTGCCTATACCCCTCACTTGTCAGGCATTTAAATAGGAATTACAAATAAACACAAGTGCACATCTCAATTACCTTCAAATACATGTAAGAAGAGGAAAGAATTCAGCAACTGCTCTGAGCACTTTATCTCCTGGCACATTATCTTCAAAAGACCAAAACGTGCCGATCCTATTCACGCTCAAGAAGCATACCCGTGCTTCTTATGTAATTATGAGACAGTGTCTCTTTCAGAGCAAAATGCCCCACAGCTGTCACTATTTACAATTCAAATGGAAGAACTTCTGCTGCCAGCAAACCAAACTTTTATTAGTATTAGTGAGAATGATTCAAAGAACGCATCAATTGTCTTGACATGACAAACTGTCTCTCTATGACTACAGAGAAACTAAAGAGAATCAACGAACCTAAAATGATTCAAAAGCAGGGTTTCTTTTTTTTTTTTATAAAATAGAAGTTAATCTAATATTCAAAAACAGAAATTTATTAAGTTGCATTTGTTAGCAAAAGATCATGAAAAAATTGAGGATTTTAACATTTTGAGCCTATAGTTTTATTCTTTGTATAAAGAAGATAAACTTCTTGGGTGGAAGAAGTATCTTTTTGGAAGTCCCCAATACTAAGGTTCCTATCTTTTATTCTTCCTCAAGCTACCCGAGTTTCACCCTTTAATGAATGTTGGGAAGCCAAAGAGCTGAAGCAGAGCTTTCTCTCTGCTGCTTTTCAGTGAAATCAGTCTGACTTCATACACCTGCAGAGATGAAACCTAGGAAAGGCCATCCACCTGCCTGCGACCCTTGGAAAATGAACACAGCCTCCGGGAGCAGGCTTCTTTCCCCTCTTCCCTGACTCACAGACCCTTCCTGGATTCCTTGCACTCACAGGGCTCCTCACCAGCCCCCTTTTCCCCCCACCCCAGCCACCATGAGAGCATGGTTTGGTGGCCCCCAGCCTGGCTCCGTGTCAAAGACCCTGCAGTGCTAGGATCTCTTCCATGGACTGCAATTCCTGCAAACCAGCAGGAGCCACAAGGGGGCCCGCGGCACAGACTCTGAGTTGGCTGAGCTGGTCCCAAGTCAGGGTCACTGCCTGTAAGCTGAATGGCACGTTCCTCTCCTCATGGCACAGGAGTTTCTATGTCAGTCAAGTGGGAAGCCCTGCTTCCCTCCCACAAGGCGGCTGAGAATGAACAGCCTGTGCCACAGTCCTCTACAAATGCAGACTCTGACACGGTTAGATAATCCAAGATTATCTGTAAGTTTTCTCCCAATGCAGTAGAGAATTATTACAAGAGCCTCGCACAGAGTGGGGCTCCCAGATTCCAGGGGTCGTCATCGTCATCACTGCTCTTAGTTATAAGCTTCTTCAGGCCATGAACTGTGACATGTGACACTCAACTCTGTAACCCTACCTTATATGCAAGAAAAGCCCACAGTTAACCGTAAACTTGTGTCCACTAAACTGGAGTGATGGCTCACCACCACACACAGAAGCATAAGCTCTCACTCAAGTGACAGGGAGTCCAGAGCAGTGTGGCTGTGAATGAGGGATGTGTCTCTGGGCTCTGCAGTTGGGGTCCAAGTGGCCTCTCTGTGCTTCGGGACTCAGATTCTCCCACCTCCATCCTGATGACCAGCCAGATCCAGGCAGCACTTCTCTGGCTGCGGACATGAAGACAGGGAGCTGGGCGGCAGAGCCCAGCAGGCTCCCTCCAGGGGCTGGCATTTCTGCTCCGGCCCAGCTGCCCTCGCTCCAACGCTCGGACAGCCTCACATTTGTCTGTTCAATCAGGGGGCACTCGCTCGCTTGCTCACTCCTTCCCACCCAATCTGTTGTGCACAGGATCCAAGGTGCTTTACAACAAGAGCAAACTCACACACAATTAACAATGGAACCTCAGGACCAGGGGATTTGGAGGAGTGTATTTTCCGATGAAGAATGAAACATGACTGCAAGAGGTCACATCTCAGTACTAGAAACCCCGAATGGCTTACTTACAGAAACATACAATTGATGCTCAATACTATATATATATGAAACTCTTTTTGTGCCTGAAGTAAGAGGCTGTTGACAAGAATATTTTGCAATTTAAACAGGTTCTGTTTGCAGTGTTATGTACTCCAACTGGATGCCTGGCATTAAAAGGCCTGCTGGCAATTTTGGATCCAAACCACAGAGCTGGTTAACAGATGAAGGCCTCTGGCCCACACAGGCCCCAGCCAACCCCACAATTTCAGTGACAACTGCCCCCTCACTCGTCCAGATGAATTAGAGACATCAGACCCCTTGAGTACACTGAGGCTCTGTCGTCCCAGGTAAATAAACACATCAAAAACTTCCATCTACAAATGTAGAATCTGATACGGTTAGATAGTGCAAGATGTTATACGTTTTTTTCCTAATGCAGTAGAGAATTATTTGTTTATTACAAGTGAATATTGACAACACATCGAGGATTTAATAAAAAAACTTCCAGGATGAAACATCATTTTCTTCTTTTTCCAATATTACCGTCTTACCTCCTCCCCCAAAGTGCTTTAATTTTAAGCAGTTTTATCTTTAATCTGAATCCCTCTGCCTCACACTTCATGAATTAAAAAAAAAAAAAAGTAAAACATTTTTTTGTCCCTGAGATGATTTACCTTCGGTCATGCAGAAAACTCGGAGAAAAGCCAGCAGCTGGGCGGAGATGGGTGGCTCGGTGAAATGCAGGGCAAAGACGCTGGAGCTGACGAGAGAAGAGGCTGCATCAGTCCTGGGAGCCCACTCCTGCCCACCCGCGCCGCAGGGAGATCTCTAAGCCTGCCCTCGGGGTGGTGACCCTCAGGGAGCGCCAGGCCAGCCAGAGGCCCCCCTGCTTCTCCCCAAACTCTAAATACACAGCGTTCAGTCCTGGCAAGATGCAGCAGGGCTGGGCCAGCCCGGGAGGACAGCGGGGACCGCCACTGCCAGCGGTCGCCGGTCTAAGAGCCTTCACCTCAGGGGCACACGACACACTACAGAACCGAGCACACCCACGCTTCCTAACAAGAGGTTAACGATAATTTACGCTGAGGTCACATATTAGTCATTAATCAAATATTGACAAGTTCAATAAAAAAAAAGGTCTAGATAATCCATTTTCATTAAGAATGGTTCCTCCATTCCCTGGAGAACCAATAAATCATAATTCTTGTCTTTATCATTTTGCACCTCAAATGCAAGAAAATCTTAAAAAATTTAACCAGAAATTCTTAAAATCAAAATGAGGATTGTGACTTCATTACAGAAACTAATGGTGGCAAAGAATTAAATGAAACAAATTGATCCAGGTCATTAACCTTTTCAAGGTGAAAGGCATTAATGACATGGAGGCACTGATTTAACTGAAGGATTTCAGGCCACATACCCTGGAACTGACTGTGGATGCTTTCAACGACACGACTATGTTGATCTGAAAACGCTGGTAAATCACCATATATCTAACGGTTTACATTCGCAGTATAATAGGGATAAAGGGATTAAGACAAACTACAGCGGAGGAGTTGCATTAACTCGCCAATTAAACACTCTGCAACTGGAAGTATTTCAAGGACCACAGGAGAGAGCTGACAGGCTGTGTCTACGTACGTTGGGATGCCAGCGCGAGCCAGGACCTCAGCCTTCATGGCGTAGAGCCGGTCACTTTTACTCACTCCAAGCTTTATTTTCACTCTGTCGTGTGAATTATTGTCAAAGAAAAAACCACTGTGGATCACAAACTCTGCATTTGACCGAGTGCCATAAAAAATGTAAATCTGAGATGCAGTAAAGAAAAAATAAAGGGATATAAAAGAAACTTAACATCCATTCTCAGTACAAAGCAGGGCAAAGGGTCAGTTCTCATACATTTACCGGGACTTTACACTAAGAGGACGGACAGCCCTGAAGGAACCACACCCTATTCTGAAGGCCCGGTGCAGCCGGGTCGGGCCTGCCGGGTGAGGAGCGCGCCCCTCCCCAGGCCTCCCAGCACACAGAGGAGCCAGACCCTGTCCCGGCCTCTCTCATAACCCCGCCCTGCCCAGGCACAGCGCTACTGCCCCTTTACAACTGCACGCGACAGTTCACCATGCTCTCCCCTCCTCTGACCACCAGAGTGTCTGGCGGAAACCCGTTTTTAGAGGCTGCGGCAATTCTGCGCGCAGCAGAGGGGTGATGAACTTTCCTCCGACACTTGGTTAGACTGACACTTTTCACTCTGTCTCCGCGAGAATGTCAGTGGCCTGTGTCAGTTCCTGCTCATGGCTGACAGAGTACAGGTGTTCTTACCTGCGTATCTGCAAGCGGACTGAGAGGCTGAGCCCCGCCCACCCTCACCCCAATTATTACTGAAAACAGATTCAAGAGAAAGTATAAGAAGACAGCTCTTGTGGGTCCCGATTCCCTTATGGTTTTGCCACTTAAATACACAGCCTCCGTATAAAGAAGGTTCTAATCCACAGAGAAAGATATGAAAACAACGCAGTTTATATAATGGAAAAAATCTGTCCTACTGTTGTAACACACAGTTGATTTTCAGTGGACAGTGTTACACACAGCTGTGCACATCTTTCTCCCTGGCGGGCCCAAAGGTCCCATGCAGAGCATGATGTGTTTATCCTGGCTTTGGGTCGTACCTAGAACATACTCCTTAAACAAGCCTTAAACACAAATCTCACACAGTGTGAGCTGAGGGTCTCGGGCGGAACCCACCTGCTCTCCGGCCCGGAAGTCCTGCAGGGCCACACACTCACAGCGGTCGTCCTCCAGGTTGTAGCCGGTGGTGATCTGAACATGGGAGGGAGCGGGATAGGATAGCGTGAGTGCTCTGGCTCAGAAGGGCCTTTTTTTTTTCCCAGCCATTAGAGGATACGAAACACCCAAAGCCACTTAAAAGGGTGCATTCAGCCCTGCTTCATCAAACTGAGCAGAGTTATTTTCATTAATTCTGTTCACACCAGACATCCTCTTGGAAGACTCCAAACCTGCTATGAGGGACATACCCTTCGGAAAATGTACACATTATCCCTTGCTGGTCTCAACCAAATACAATTATTCATTACATAGTTACCACCTTTGAGCCCATCCACCCCCAACCCCACAACACAGGACAAATGCTCCCCAAGGATGAAGCAGGATCCTAGAATTGTGAAAGTGAAGTCATTCAGTCATGTTCAACTCTTTGCAACCCCACGGACTGTAGCCCACCACACTCCTCCGTCCATGGGATTTTCCAGGCAAGGATATGGAGTGGGTTGCCATTTCCTTTTCCAGGGCATCTTCCCGACCCAGGGATCAAATCCGGGTCTCCAGCATTGCAGGCACAGGCTTTACCGTCTGAGCCGCCAGGGAAGCCTGGAATGGACTTGCAAATGGCATCTCTTCCTCCTATCTGGCCACTAAGAACCCAACGCGAGTCTTCTGTTGGATCAAGAATCAGGGGAAAGAAAAATCCTGTTTCCAAATTATATACATGTTTTACTGTAAAACTAGACAAATTCAAACTTTCAGACAAGCAAAAGAAAAACGGAACAAGTTAGGTGCATCCTATCCACTTTCTTCATGCTGAAAGCTATACTGTGAGTTTCTAAACCCCCCAGTCACTGACTACACAGAAAACCTACATCTCTCATCACTCCTGTCCTGGGGGCGGGGGTGGGGGAGGCAACATTGTAGGCCCGGCACTTACACCCCCACTTTATTCCCAAAGGCCTCACCTTCCAGGTCACCCTTTGAATTCCATCTGTCCAGTCATCCCCCTGCTTGTTCGTGCCTGGCTTATCATGTGCAAAACCCTCCCAACTGGTCTCAAATTCCTGCACCATCCCTCCTGCATCCCTGGGGATATATACATTGTTGACGTCTTGTTTACAACCTTTCAGTGGTGCTCTTCTTTGCCTTCATAAAAAAAGATCCAAATCTTGGAGCAAGGCCAGTTTTCAAGGAGCCTTGTGCCTCCTTACGGCCTCTGGAACTGCCACTCTGGCCACTGTCCCCACTCCCTCGTGCTTGCAGCTACCTTCAGCCCCTGTTCAGCCTGAGCCCTGGCCTCTCTGGAGGCCTCCCTTCATCCCACCTTCCCTCCATGCCCCCCAAAACCCCTCCCACCCCACAGCAGGGCATTTATCTGTGTACCTGCCCCTGCCAGCCAGACCTGCAGCCAAACCCTTCTCACCTCTGGGCCTACAGCTTGGCTCATGGTGCCTAACACCTGACACTGCCCCTGCCCTCCACAACATCTGCCTGACAAAGCAACCTCCAGTGGGGGAAAAACACGGCCCCTCAGGGCAGCCCCCCATATCTTAAAGGGTCTGTGCGTGTAAACTCAGTCACTTCAGTTGTGTCCAGTGCTGTGTGGCCCCATGGACTGTAGCCCGCCAGGTTCCTCTGTCCATGGGATTTCCCAGGCAATAATACTGGAGTGGGGTGCCATTTCCTTCTGCAGGGGACCTTCCCAACCCAGGGATCGTACCTGCATCTGCTGCATTGGCAGGTGGACTCTTTACCCTCTAAGCCACCAGGGAAGCCCTAGAGTGTCTCTAAATGCTCATTAACAAGTCTGATCTCCCCATTCTATCCCAGGGAATCAGAATTCAAGACAGCTTCACATGCTATTTCCTAATAAAGGTGTCAACAGCTCAAAAGATTACTTCTGAGTCTAGGGAAAGGCAGGTCAGACACCACTACTCTCTAAACCCAGCATCCCCAAAACCAATGGCTGAGTAGACACACACCGAGAAATCTGAACACTTGTGATCTGCAAAGACCAGTGAGAAACAGGAAAGCGATGGGCACGTCATGAAGCCAGCTGTCCCAGCTCATTCCACTCACAGACCAGCTTAACCCTGGATAAAGGGAGTCATGGCCTGAGTGGGCAGCAGGGCAGTCAGTGCAGAGGCCCCGCAGTCGGCATGTGGGGGTTCCAGGGTCACAGGCCAAGCAGGCACTTTTCTGCCACTGCAAACACCTGGGCTTCCACCTTGAGACTGAAGCCTGATGCGCACCTAAATGTTTCAGACTTTTCAACACTCAAGCGAAAGGCCTTGGGGAAGAACCTCCCTCAGTTCTGCCTGAACCTCCCAATGCCCTCTCATCCCGACTGTCAGAGGCACGACTCAAACCCAAGGGCTGATCGTCCAACATGCTCCACCTGTGGGCACCAGTACAGGGGCCCTGAACGGATGGGAAGCGGCCTTCTCTGTATAAACGGACCGACCTCAGGGAAGGGCGGGCAGCCCGGCGCCCCCCAGTTCTGACCCAGGCACGCAGAATTCAGATACAGCTCAACACGACGGAACGCCTGGAGCCTTGTCTGTGTGCTTCTCCCAGTGGATGGGAGTGGTTCCCTGCGCCAGGCTCCGGCCAGCCCGGGGCAGCCACCCAGCCAGCCCCTTCCTTCCTCACAACCTTCCTCGCTGCTGCTGGCTTGGAATCACTGTCACAGAACCTGACTCTCCCATTCCCTCCCCCGTACCCAGGTGCAGGCACGCTGTCAGAAGCGCACGGCGTTGCCCGGTTACTGATTTCTGTCTCCTCCCTCAGTGGCAATCAGATCAGACAGACAACGGCTGTCAGGACAGACACACATAGAGAAGAAATCTACTGTCTGAAAAGCTAAGCCTTAATTTAAAATACCTCACTTTAAAAAAGAGATTAACTGTTCAGATGTATGACATGCAACTTCACAGTGTTAAAATAGATTCTGAAATCCTCCCAGACAGAATTTCCCATGAAGTCTTACAATTACGATGGCAAACAGTTCAACAAAGGTGCAGCAGAAAGAATTAAGTATGTGGAGAAAGTAACCACTGGAAGGAAAAGTACTAACATCTCACATGAGCCTTCTCAAGGTCAGCAGTGTTCCTGCCCGGGCTGCGGTGGCTTAAAGATTTGGCGAATAGTGTAGAAAAAGACAGCATGAGCAGTCATCATCAATTCAGTAATTTTATTACGAGATAAACTTTTTTTTTAACTTTTAGAGGGAAAATGTGAGTAGTGTACATGAAAGCAACATAAAACCAGTCTGTGTGTGAGCATGTGAAGAGGCGAAGGCATGGAGAGATTCTTAGGAAGCCAGCGGCCAGCTGCCCAGGAGCCACTGAGTGGAGCAGACCACGGGGCCTGAGACCGGCGGGCACCCTGAGTCTCACCTTGCAGAGGCTTCTGCTCTGTTTCACAGGTTTTATTTACAATAAATGTGTGCTTCTTACATTTTAGAAAGAAAAGAATAAACCCCAATAATCAATCAAGTCTAGGAACCAACGCCTTAATCCAAAAGAAGAAAAAAAAATGCTACAGCCAAAGATTAAAAGCTATTTGAAAATTCTTAAAACTTCAATATGATAATCAGTTCGAACAGCTCCGAAAGAGCAAAACCTAAAATTTTATTATTAGTGAAAATAAATGATAAGATATGCTAAGAACACCTCAAAACGGCTAATTAAGCATATCTAAATTAAGGCGAAAGTACAATTTTAAAAGTCTCGTTATTTCTTCTCTACAGTTTAAGAGTGTACTGGTTGCTAGACCTTCCCAGATTAGCACTAGGGTGTTCTATCTTAAGTGTTTGGCAAACGTTACATGTGTTCTGGCCATTTTGTGGAATTACATGTAAAATACTCATTTGCAGCATTTTTCTAATCTATTTATAATACTGCTAATAATAACAAAGAAAGCTGACAGTGAGAAAAGATGAACAAAAAACTAATCAAACCAGTATATGATTATAACATACAAGTTCAAAACATCCTGAAGTTGACTACCTTTCCGACACTGATTTCAGGAAACCTCTCTCGGACGCCATCTCTGCACAGAGCAGCACTCTCTTCTGTGGCTCACGGCTGAAAGCACGCTGAGCCACAGAGGCAGGCTCCTCTGTGCGTCCTGACTAACCATCATCGCGGCATCTCCCTGTCTCCTTAGCGTCCTCTGAGGCCAAGTGCACCTGCCCCGCCCCATCGCCAGGGGCACCAGGACAATTAACACCAGGTTAATCGAGGGGGCCAAGGACATGTCCACCCATCAGCTGAAGGAGTGGGCCAGGGGACAGAAGAGAATCAGAGAAGCTTAAAGAACTGAAAATCAGTCAGCAAGGACAGAAAACCAGCAACACAGAAGCAAACAGCAGGAAGAAGATAGGTTTCTTTTTTTTTTTTTTTTTTCAATAAATCAGTATTTTGAAAAGAATCAGGAAAAAGAAACTTTGGTTTAGCCTGTGGTCCTTAGATAAGAAAATGTATGTCTAGGCTTAGCACATAAATGCTGTTCATTGTGGCTTCTGAAACTGACATAAGACTCCCGTTTTCAGGATTAAGTAATAAACACAGGGAGAAAACCCCTAGCCTCTACTCAAGGCGGGCAGGGCAGGTGGCAGGTTTGGTTCCGTTTGCTCCTCTGGGAGGGGAGGTCTGGGAGGGGAGGTCGAGGAGAGTGACCTGAGGCAGCCCGCCCCATCCCGACTATACGACTATACGACCCAGGAGGGGCGGTGGGGAGAGTCACCTGAGGCAGCCCGCCCCGTTCCAACCACACACGACCCGGGCAGTGGGTGCTCACCAGGCCGCTGGTGTGGTTGCACATGTCCCACAGGGGGATAAGCGCGAGGGTCACCCGGGAGCCGTCCTCCGTGGGAATCTGGTTTTGTCGAGTCATAACAGAAGAGACCGCCCACCTGCAATAATCCGAAGAAAAGAGGCTGATTAGGGCTGGCACATCAGAGAGCCCAGGGCAGTCACAGGTACCTGACTTCTCAAAATCCTTTCCTAAGTTGCAAAGGTGACAAGTGGCCACCTTCGTCGTCATTTACAATTTACTTTTAGAGTTGGGGGGTGGAGTACGGGTATGGAAGGAAAGGAAGCCAAGGGCAATCAAGGAGTCAGCGGTTAAGGGTGGGGGGTGTTTCTGGGGGAGAAAGTGGCCTGGAAGGAGGGCTGGCTGAGACCAGGGCTGGTCAGTCCCCTGCAGGTCCCAAGCTGGGCGGCCAGGGGGACCCCAGGCCTCCTTCACACAAACACTGACTCTGTTCCTATTTGGAGCCTCAGTGAAAAGCAAGCAATGTAACTCCTTTCTGATCAGAAATCCTCTAAGAATGCTTCAAAATGTGGAATGCTATTTTTTACTATGCTGTGCACTACACTGAATCTTTTTGTTTAAAAAAAAAAAAAAAAAAGCCCCTACTTCAAAGCACTAAAATAGTCTACTTAGAAAGAAAAAAGATCCCCAGGACCTCCCCACACTAATGTTAATCTCAGGCAGCGCTTGGCTACAACAACTAATACCCACCAATACAGGTTATTGGAAATTTCCACATGGCTATGAAAATGCGGCTACTTACCCCAGCTATCCGGGGTAACTTGGGAAAGACTTCTTTTTTAAAAAGGTTTTAAATGGTCATGCAAACCACTTCTTATCAAAGCTCTTTGCACATCTGAGACCCCAAATTCACTCAGGAACCACCCTCCAGCACATGCCTCATCCACATACACCACCCCCGCCCCATCACCCTCCCACACACCAACCTGTAGTCCTCGTAAGTGAAGGAGTCCTTCAAGGGCAGTTTGTGGGCATGAGGATGGGTCTGGGAATGAGGAAGTTTTAGCAAGCAGAAGTGAAAAGAGAAAAAGGGAAGACAGAAATCAGTCAGCAGAATTTCATTATTTAGCTGCCTAACAGATCCTAACAAGAGCCAAATGAAGCAGGAGGCGTCCAGCCGCGCTACTGAGGGCTCATCGTGCTATTATGCGCTCATACATCACTGTCAACTTAATTTGTTGTGCCCAGCAGCCGCCATAAATCTGCTGCTTGTATTCTGATACCAGGGCCCACAGACAAGGCACACAAATAAAATTTAAGGTGGACTGAGTTTACAAAAGGTAGGCACACCCACACGGTGAGTATCTGATCAACATAGAAACCCAGAGCCCAAGTCAGGTCCCACCTGCCTCCACATCCTGTCCCATACTGTGCTGGACAGCCCTTACGAAGAGTCCAAAGCTCTTCTTACCTCAGTAAAAGGAGCAAATAAAGGTACTCAAATAAACTGAAACTTCTCTCATTAATCTCTGACTTCAAATCATTTAGAAGGAAATCAACTTGTTATGTGCAAATGAATCACACACATGGCAGATGCAGCTCAAATACAGAAAATCAAGAAAAAGGACAGTTCTGTAAATTATGAATTAAATGTTACAAACAAATATAATGAAGATAAAATTGAGATTGGCACATTTAAACTTCACTACTTTTTTTTCCCTCTAGACAAAAGATGATTTGATAAAAATATCCCAAATTTCACACATTGGAGAAAATTTTAAACATCTCAGGTTCTCGCTCCATAATACTCTCCCCACACACACCTTAGACCTTTCGAGCACTTAAAAAACTTTGTCTCAATTAAGAAATTAAAAGCTGTAACGGTATAATTTTAATCTTCGGTTTCCATTACAGGCTGATAGACAGATTGCAGTAAGTGATCAAATGAGCAAATGGTGATTTCTGAGGCACCCGTGCAATCGGCTGCACTGTCTCTGCACCGCTGTTAATGCATGAAGCCCCACGTAGCATGCAGTTTTTACTCGACGCACTAGCATCACAAGTGCACGGCAATTTATCATCGCTCACTGTAATGTACTCGCTGGCACCGGCACGCAGGACAGTGGGGGATGAGGCAAAAGTGGCTCAAACCGTAAATCAATTAGAAAACAAAAGCTGGTGCTCCGCGCGCAATTTTAGGCAAATTATGTATTACAAGAGGCTGCCAATTGGGTGCTAGCTCCCAGGTGCCTGCTTCTTCCCTCTAACCCTCAACCCAGTTTTAACCCTTTGGAAGAAAAGTCAACAAAAGGAAATACAGTCACACAATATTGTGATGTTGTAATAATAACAATGTGATAATAATAAAAATGAAATTAAAGAAGATGCAATTTAACATAAAAATAACCTATTCCCCAGGGGCATTCTCTTGCTGCATTGTCTAACTAGGAAGATGAGGCAATCCTGTCTCTGGTTCAAGCACAGGAGAAGCTTCTCATTACCTCTTCTTTGAATAGATGAAATGTAAGGCTGTGCTCCAAGACTCCTAAAGATGCTTTCCATTTAAATATGGAACTTGACCACAACGGTGCTCGTGTTTTTTTCTCATAAAAGTACAAATTCAGCAGACAGGAACTTCCCTACACCCCAAACTGTGGTAAGTATCATAGAAAAGCTTCCAAATTTTAAAGAAAGAGAATTCTATTGCTAGAATTTCCTTTCACTTATAATGAAATGAAGTTTCTCATAGACTGACACACTAGAAATGTGGCACAGCCCATCTCTCCTCCAACTCTAGGTGGGAAAGCATTGCTGCTTTTGTTATTTTAAAATATTTTAAGTTCATTTAAACTGTGTAACGCACCACGTTCAAAGTTGGTAAATTCCAACGCTAAAACCATAAGTATTAAAAATTTCACCCCTCTCCCTCAAAAAGTTTGACTTATTGGAGAAAGATGAGTTTTCAAAATTAGAACGCTGAATGTCACAATGACTTGAGGAAGAATGCTCCAGACACTCAAACATCTTTAAATAGCTTTGGACTCTACGAAAACTCTTCAAACAAGGGCCACCTCCCTAAGGGCCAAAAAGATGGAAAATTAACTCTCAAAAATGTCTCCCTTCCTACTATTTATATACATTTCTTACCAAAAATACAAGTTCATGTTCACTGTCCTGATGGTCATAAAGAAAACTCAAGGAAAAAAAATGTGCAAATGCTTTCTGCAGATTAATTTTGAAGATTATTTTTGCTGTAGAGTTATGTAATATTTGCAGAATCTCTTAGAAACAGTTGTTCTTATGTGCTTAAAAAATAAGGTGTGCCCACTGTACGTAATTCTGGTTTAAAAAAATATTTATATTCTGCCAAACACATTCACTTAACAGACCGAAGCGGAATTTGAGGCTATAGAGAAAGGCAAGTAACTGCCACTTCAATGGGGCTCTCACTACTGTGACACCAGCGCCACCTACTGGCATCATAGTGGAATACATTAGAGCTGCAGGATTCTTGAATTAACAGTTACTTCTCAGGGTGTGAGGCTTCAGAGCAACTTATCCTAAACCCAAACTGGGTTTATCCAGAGTGGTTACTAGCTCAGCTTCACTCAAGAGAAATTTGGTTTGTTAAAAATAAAAAATCTAACCTGCCCCTTTAGATTATTATATAATAGTTTTACAAGAATCTTAAAACATTCAAATATTGAAATGATTTGCATGGGTGAAAAACATTTAACTTTAAATTTAAGTATTTTCACACATCTTGAAAAAATAAACAGGAATAAGACATGTGTCTATTCCAGACACTGTTTAAACTCTGGACAGATTTTTTTTTTAACACATTAAGTGTCAAGGTTTAAAAATACATCTTCCAAAAATTACAATATTAATCTGAAGTTACTTGCAAGTTCCTAAAAATGTTCTTGGATGAAACCTACTACACTTATACTCTATGGGGAGGATACCCGAACATTTCGCACTTTATAGAGCAAAATCGGGTAACGGTTTTGCTTATCTCCAGTAGAAGACAGTCCTAACATGTACCTTAAAAATAGAAATCTAAATGAAAGCAGAAAATGTGGCTAATTGATTTAAGTTGAGATAGCTCTTTCCAGGATGTACCTACCTACACACTGGATGGTGAGGGGCTGTCTGGCTTGGACAACAGTGGCCCCATAAACACAGTTTAGAAACCAGCCATAGATTTTCTGCAGACTTTTAAAGTGATTGATATTTTCACTTTCTTATGCATTATAAATATTCGAAGTTGAGATATGAACAGTTGCTGAAGCTCATGGTGAGACCTGAAGCCCTACAGAGCTCACTTTTAAAAGAGGATTCTTGTTTGCTTATGTCAAGCCCAGCAGCCCAGGGAAGCCCTCCCCAGTCCCTCTTCTAGTGGAGGAGGCGTTCCAGATGAGACACAATAATACTGTACCTAGTACAAAATAATCACTGTGTTTGGGAAAGATTAATATCTAAAATCGTTTGTTTGGCTTCAATAAAAAGAAGTAATATTGCTAAATATGTAAGTATGACATTTTGAAGAATTTACCATATTGCATGGGTCTGGTAGCTATGCTTAAGGAAATTAAAAACCACTACAGTCAGCATATTTCATCCTTATTAAAGTTCTGTCTTGAACTATCACTCACATAAAACAAAAATAAACCAAGAAGAAATTTAAATAAAAAACCTATGGATTATAAGAGTTTGAATATGAAAAAAATGAACAATATTCTGGCTTAAAAAAATTGATTTAGCATGCAGCTTCTCTTTATAGTCCCTTGATAAAAATGAAATCTCCCTAACAAACACTTAATAAAACCTGTCAGTATCTCTAGAAAGAAAAATGACACAAATGCATTAAGTATTAAATACCCTTGGAAAAAGTCACATATTCCATGAATTTTTGATGTACTATCTTGACATTAATGTAAAACCTTGATATTTATAATTGACAGATATTTAATAAAGTATAAAAGAAGATGGCTGCTGTGTAGCATGCAAATTCCTCAGGTTGATCAGAAATGAAAGATAGTCATGTACTTAAAACTAAATAAACAGTTAATATGTGCTGCACGAATCAGCTGCAGTCTTATTTTAAGCTCACACAACAAACCTTCGCAGAGAAGCAAAATAAGCAGAATTCATTATTATGTGAATTCCTAATTCAAAAGCATCTCGTATGTGAAACGGTTCTGAAACAGCTCTGCACATGAAACAAAATACCTTCGAGTTAAAGTTGGTTTTTGTTTTTAACATTTGACAGTAAACATTTCAAAAATAAAGATAAGCACTTTCAGAACTACATGGAAAGGTATTTCCTAAAACAATTCTTTAAAAAAACACACACACACACATTTATCTGGAAGAAAGATTCAACATCCTCTAAGGAAATTTAAAAAAATAAATAAAAGGATTAAAACACACAAATGGTCTCTAGAACATAAACACTTCTCAAAACTAGATCTTTACTTTTCTAAAAAATACTCATCTCTAACCTTAACCAGTTTTTATATGGAAACTGAGTTGAATACATTTAATAATCACCTTCCATGAGGCATTGAAATATATTTAAAAGTAGCACAGTTCAAAAAAAAAGACTCCTAAAAACTGTATTTTTAAAAATTTATAGTCTGCTATAATATATTATCAGTTGTTAATTTGAAAAATATATACGGTAGTTCAGCGACTTATTAACAGTTCTATAGTACCAAGAATGACCAAATACAATTTAGAAATTATACCTAGTTTGCTGATTAAAAACCATAGCAGCACGTAATTAGAACTTTCCAACTATAATACGTCACAGGTTGTATTTGGCATACATACTAAAAGGCAGGGGACAGGGAGGAGGAGAAGGAAAATTTACACTTAGAACACTGAGGTTCCCCTGCTGGCTCCAAAAGCAGGCTAATTAGAAGCAGCGTGTTAGGCAGCGATTTCTAGTAAGTCCGTCAACCCTCCTGCTCATATTTCTTTTTCTAAGTGGATAGAACACAGTTTAACAGAATGACAAATTGCAAAATATCTATTGAATTTAGAATTTAGTTTTGATGACCATAAATCAGAATCAAAGCACGCTTGGTTCATATATTTGGCTCTTGAGGGAAAAAAATCAATTTTTAAGACTTTTATTTTTAAACACACATTACATCCAACTCTTAAGGAAATTTTTCATCATAAAGTTCTCTGAACTCACTCAATATGATCAAATAAATACATCAATACACATTAAATTTAAACTGCTTGCTTTTTGCTTATATATATGTATTTAATTTCTATGGCAAATATGTATTACCTTAAAATAAAAAATTTTATTTAATTATGAAAATTAGATGAGTGGAGAAACATCAACACTGTTCCATAAATTTATAAAATTACTTTACAATGGAAGAATTTTTTTTAATTGAAACACTGAAATCTATAACCTACATCCAGTTTAGATTAAACTGAAATCTACAAAACACTGCAAAAAATATGCCTGTTTAAAAACTTTATTGGTTACCATTTGTATTCCCTGAAGAGGGGCAATTGGCCATGAATCAAATTTAGTCATAGTCAATCTATACTTTGTCAATCATTTGTTCACTCAACAAATATTCATTGACTCCAAAAAGAGACGAACAGGTTAGGGCTAGAAATTCAACACACATTGTCTTTACTGTCTGCCTTGAGGTGCACAGCACTCTGAGAGGTGGATGCTGTCACCACTCTCAGGGGGGCTTGCCTGGCAGCAGTCAGATAACCGGCTTTAAAAGAAGGGTGAAGCCAGGACACCCAGCCCTGTGCCCTTCTCCCACCGTGTGTGTGTGTGTGTGTGTGCGCGTGCGTGCGTGCGTGCGTGTGTGTGTGTGTACACACATGCACATTTGGTTTATGTTTCTTGGCCCAAGGAGGCGTGGGGGGCAGGGGCCGTGTCTTGTCTGACCACTTGGAGATCCCCAGTGTCTTGCGGGCGCCTCACTGCCTGCCCACCCCGGTGAGAGGCAAACACTCCACCTGCCCTTTGCGGAGCTGCCATGGCGCTTACAGGATTTCTTCTGCATGAACCCACTGTGGTCTCCATGACAGGTGAGCAGACGAGAGGCAGCACCAGGGTTGCCAGGCAAGTTGGCTGTGACCAGATTACAGCCCTGGGTTATCTGGTCTCCACGTTCCTCTTCAGAGGGCCATGCCCCATGGGCACCCCTGCCACCCAGAGAAACCGCCCACATGCTTCCAGAGAAGCTGGTCTGGATTTCCTCGCTTCTGTATTCCATCTCTTATGAATGGAATATTTTTCTACAATAGGGCCAAAGGATCTTCTCTGTTTTTTGTTTCCCCCAAATCTATCTTCAAACACATTTACTCGAGAAAGCTCTACTTTAAAAATCTGTGGAATCTAAAAAAATGGCTCAGATGAACTTACTTGCAGGGCAGGAACAGAGGCACAGATGTAGAGAATGGCCGTGATGATACGGGAGGGGTGCAAAGAGGATCAGGATGAACTGGGAGGCCGGGACGCACATATACACGCTCCCACGTGTACAGCAGATCGCTAGAGGGAAGCCGCTGTGTAGCATAGGGAGCCCAGCTCAGTGCTCCATGATGACCCAGAGCAGTGGGAGGGAGTCTCAAAATGGAGGAGATGCATGTATACATATAACTGATTCACTTCGCTCTACAGCAGAAACCAACACAACATTATAAAGCAACTATACTCCAGTTAAAAAAACAAGAACCCACTAAGGAGCAAAATGGCCCAAGCCCAGCTGCTCCCTGTTCCAGATGGTCAGCAAATGTCCCTCCAGCACACTCCGAAGCACCCCAGCAGAGGAACATCTTTAAACAGCGCTGTCCTTCCTGGCCACCTCAAAGGACCTGACCCCGAGCCTGTGAATCTGAAAAGGGGGCCAGACAAGAGACCTCTATCTTCTAAGCTCTTAAATCTTTTGGCTTCTTTGCCTTTGACACTCCTCTCCCCCAAATACCTCAATCTACAGATCAACGTAACGACTCTAAACCATGATAGTACCTCTTTTCTGGTCTGCAAAAAGATAACAACTCCAAAGCAATATTTGCAACTTCTCAACTTATCACCAAAGAAACCAGAAAAAAAATAGAATGATAAAAAGCAGCTATCATTTTAGATGAATATACCTGCATCAAAAAAGCAGGCCAGAATTATTTATCATCAGCTTCACAGTATTCTACTTTTTATTTCAGCTACTTTAGATTTTAACAATTCAGGATAGAGTCTGTGGACTCTAAGTAAATCAAGCTAGCATGATCGGAGCCACCAGGCATTCATAAGAGGAGAGAATTCTGACCACCATGATGAAGCCCACCTTCTGGACTGACATTCAGAGATGGAAACAGACCTTGTCCCAGAAAAGGTCAGAGTCAGAGGAACTGAAAAGGAAGGAGGGAGGGACTGCTGTCCAGTCGCTAGGTCGTCTCTGGCTCTTTGCAACTCCAGACTGCAGCACGCCGGGCTCCTCTGTCCTCCTCTGTCCACTAGTTTTCAGAATTTGCTCCAATTCATATCCATTTAGTTGGTGATGCTATTAACCACCACAATTTGCTAAGCATTCAGTGCAAGGAACTCTTGTGAACTTGCCATGTATTATATAATTTAATCATCTTGCTTCCTAGGAAATAGGCACTATTATTGGGCCCACTCTACTGCTGCAAAAACTGAGGGACAGAGAAATCAACAGTGTGTCCAAGGTTATAACCCAGTTAATAAATGACAGGGACGGGATAACGGCCAGGCAAGAGTTTTCCGGAGTTTACTGAAAGGCATAGAATAATCAGCTGTCACACTTTAATAAATTAAGTTCTGATACAGTAAGTACACTTTTTCTTGTTGAAATGCTATAAATCCTTGGTAAATATTGCTCTCATTTAAAATGCAGCACAGAGGGCTTCCCTGGTGGCTCGGTGGTAAAGAATCGCCTGCCAAAATTCAGGAGACACAGGTTCGATCCCTGATCCAGGAAGATCCCACCTGCCATAGAGCAAGCCCAGACACCACAACCACTGAACCTCTGCTCTAGAGCCCGGGAGCCCGAGCTAGCGAAGCCGGTGTGCCTAGAGCTAGCCTGCGCTCCGCAGCGAGAGAAGGCACTGCCACGAGAAGCTTGTGCCCTGCAACTGGAGAGCAGCCCCTGCCAGCCACAACTAGAGAAAGCCCACGCAGGGACAAAGACCCAGCACAGCCGGACGAGGAAACGAATAATACAGTTTAAAAAGGTTCAGCATAAGCACAGAGGTGTTTTAAGGACATTACAAAGCTTGCTGCTGCTAAATCGCTTCAGTCGTGTCCGACTCCGTGTGACCCCATAGATGGCAGCCCACCAGGCTCCCCTGTCCCTGGGACTCTCCAGGCAAGAACACGGGAGTGGGTTGCCATTTCCTTCTCCAGTGCATGAAAGTGAAAAGTGAAAGTCACTCAGTCGTGTCCGACTCTTAGCGACCCCATAGACTGAAGCCTACCAGGCTCCTCCATCCATGGGATTCCCCAGGCAAGAGTACTGGAATGGGGTGCCACTGCCTTCTCCGTTACAAAGCTTAGAGGCAGGCAATATTAGCAAAACTAAGACTGAATCTATTATTTCCAAATTACCAGAAAGGAAACCATATTTAAAGTCATTATCTACAGTCGTGAATTCTCAGACCCAGCTTGACTTGGAGATCATCTAGCCCAATTCCCTGGTCATTCTGGACGTGAGGAACCTTGGTTCCAGAAAACACATGTGTACCAAATACATGTAGAGATGTATACTCTTTTCCTTCAATACATTTTAAAACATAGGGGTCATATTTGGAATTCACTGTCTGGTATTTTTTTGTTCATTAAAATTATGCCACATCGGTGTCCCGACAACTTCCAATGCCACATTATCTGGAACCCCTATCATTTCATGATAACTCTGAACAGCCTCTAAGACACCCCACAGCTCTAATCAATCATTAAACCAGTATCATCTCTAAGTTCTTACATAGGCACCATCTCTTTGGGCTACTTTCAATTCTCCTAGTTGTCATGGTGTTAGAAATGAACTTTGGTCCCTTAAATTTTCTTTCTTTAAGCCTAAAGGAAGTTGAAGAAGTCACAAGCAGCTAGTGAGAAATGAACCCCCAAGGTGTGCCACGGAATCTGAGGACTCACGTATTTCAGACTTGGGATTCTGATAAAGATGGGCCAACTTCTGATGCAATGCATCAATCCGAAGGATTCAGGAGGGTCCCCACAGCTGAGCAAGCCTCTGGAACCTGCACACCCTGAGGCACGTCGCAGGAGCCCACACATCACGTATGCTCTTTGTCACCAGCTGCTGTGAGTTTGCTTTGGTAAGCCCCAGTGATAACAGAATCTAGGGTAAAGGTCCCTGCAGCACACAGCCAGCTGCTGGTCACAAGGGAGGTGGTGAGGGTGCGAGGCTGAGATCACAGCGCCGAGATCAGGGCGTCTCCACCACCCGACGGCACTGGGGTGTGAGAGAGAGAACACGGCCGCTGGTGAGGGTGCTGGCCCTGCTCCATCGCAGGACCCTCCCATCCTTTCCTTTCCGACACTTAACACTGTGCTCAAGAGGGGCCTGTCAGAGAGAAAATCCCCAGCGCTATCTCCCTGCGTCCCTGTCAGTAGAGCAAAATTACAACCAACAGGAGAAGCACGGAGGCCACGGAACACGAGGTGAGCACACGCCTCTTGTCCCACGGCCCGGCACACAGGACAGCTCCCCGAACCTCCAGGAGAGAGGGACAGACAGACAGACCGAGAGAGAAGGGAGGAGGAGCAGAGGTGAACAACACAATGTCACCGGCAAAGAACTACTGCTGAGAAAAGTGCGGGAACCTTTCTGTGTCCCCGGAAAAGGGAACTTGCAAACATAGCACCCTGAGATTTGACAAAGAAAACAAATATTTAAACATTTTTTGGTAAAAAAATAATACCCCCCATTAAAATTGCAATAAATTGAATTATAGGCTATAATTTATTAGAGTCACACTAGAATGTTATTACAGTTTAAGTCAAGACAACTCACTTGACTAACCAAATATAATTTAAAATGCCCATGCCTTTGGGAAAACTAGCTGAGAGCTTTCTTTTTGATTAAGCAAAATTATTTCACATTCCGCTTCAGTTGATTAAAAAAAAAAAAATCACTCTCGTTTCAAGAGTCCGTAACTCTTTCAAGGACTGTTCTATCAAAAAATAAAAATTAAGAAAGTGGCACTAAGACGTCATTGGTATTTATTAGCTATTTCTGTACCGGCATTAAAATTTCTAAAGGAAAAGAAGTCATAAGAAAAATTCTTCTGTAGAATTGGAGTCTACCTTGAAACAAAACCGGGAATGAAACTGAGAAGGTCTAAGGGCTGACCAAGCTGTGCAAGGTCGTCTGCACCAGACTCCGCCTGGCTCCCACCTCTGACAACCAGCCAAGTGAGAGCCCAGCAGGAAAAGCAAGAAAATGCAAATCTACTTCTTTTCCCACCAAAAAAAAAAAAAATTCTTTGCCTTATATTTCCATAATTAAATGCTTTACTGATCAATAGTTATGAGATGGATTTCATTCTCGTTTTTTATCAGAGAAAATGCTGTCTCACTTTCTGAGAGTAACACCATTAAACACCATTTTGTTGGAGCAGTCAATATCTGAAAACGGATTTCCAGTGAGAGAATAGTTTAACCAGTGCACAGCTTTTAATCACTACCTATAAAACAGGCAATTATCAAATAGTTCACTTGGAGCCAAAAGCAAGGAATCGAATATATTAGCTTAAGTCACCTTCTGACGTAAGATGACTTCTGATTATAGTCAGAGATGAGAGAATATTTTAGAACTGGGTTTTGAAAACCAGGGCTAAGCCCTAACCCAGAGTCCCGAAAGTTGGGGAGCACCCCTGCTCAGGGGCAGGAACGGCAGTGAGAGAAGCGTGGGGAAGAGAGCCTGACGGGTCTGCAGGAGCTCAGGGAGGCCACGGAGGCAGGGCGGCAGGAGGGCCCAGGCAGGAGGCCAGGCGAACGGGACCCACCAGGGCGCGCTGCCGGCGGTGGGAGCACCCAGACCCAGGAGCCTGAAGATCTCTCAAGTGTGGAATATTCTTGGCAGACGACGTAAGTGAAGACAGAAGGGACAGGACGTTATCTCAGAGGCACAGGGACGTTGTGTGAACCCAGCGGCTACAGCCGGGAAGGAAGGAAGGAAAGATGGGGATGGAGAGACTGCACCCAGAGCAACATCACAAGCCCTGGGCATGGGCCACTGGGCTCGACTTAACTGCTGGCCAGGACTCCTCAGAGAGACCAAGGGAGGCGAAGACACAAAGAAATTAAGAGGGAGACAGCAAGAACAGCAAGAATGCCTGTCACTAAGTCTGAGCTCCCTCTTAGTAAAGCAGCAACGGGGGAGCCTGGGGGCAGCTCAGGGCTGTGGAGACTCTGAACCACCACCTCGGGGATGAGACGGTCAGCAAGGCACGACGAGGCATCTCTCTGGCCAGGCAGGGGTTAGCCTGTCTCAGAGCTGACGGTCCCCTGGACACTTCTGCTGATGCTCTTGGGCCTGGGAGCAGAGGCTGAGAGAGGCTGGCATGGAGGCCCGGGGTCTGCTATAAAGGGCAATGCATATGCCTCCTTCCTAACAGATGCGAGACGACAAGGGTTCAGATTTAGTCTCAAGCTACTCAGGCTGGGGAAGGCGGTGCTGAGAGAATTTCTTTCTAAACACTTAATGAATCTGCTGCAGAAAGAAAAAAACCTGTTTTCCCATCTGCACTTGCAGACGCCTATAATAAAGTGACATTTTCTAACATAGGTTTTTCTAGATCATTAGCTTTGTCAATTAAGACTCCATGCTCAGCAAAATGACCATTGTTTTTTTAGTCATCTTCTAATTTCTAAAAAAAAAAAAAAAAAAAAAGCTGCAAAACTTGGAAGTAATCTTATATATTCCTGAAAAAAAAATGTGATGTGGAAAAGAGTTTCCCCAATTTTCACAACTAGTGTTTGGTATTACTTTCCAGAGTAGACTGATTTGTCTCCTGTCCAGTGATTCACTTTGCCAACCCTAAGACAGTTTAAATTCCTCTTATTTCAAATCGTTAGATGACCTCCAGTGACCTGTGCTTTTCTAACACAGAAGTCTGCAAAATACCACCTAGCATTTGACTTCATACCATATTAAACTGCTCTTGAGTTGCTCCATTCATTCATTTAGTCACTCTCTTCTTCAGCAAATACTACCAAGTGCCTGCTCTGGAGTGAAGTGCTGTACCAGATGGGGAACAAGTGAACAGGATGTCTTGGCCTTCTACCCTCCTGGAGCTTCCTGTCTGCTGGGTAAGACAAGGTCACAGGCTGAGAGGAGGAAGGCAGAGCAGAGGGGTGATCCAGCCAGGCAGGTGGCAGGGGGTGCAGGGAGGGAGGAGGGGCAGGCAGAGGCAGCCCTGGGCTCCCCTGCTAAACCCGTCACATACGAGGAGCTGACCAACACAGACTGACCCCCGTTCACTGTTCCCACGTCCTGTTCCCACTAGGGGTCAAACCCCAAGGGGGACAATCAGTAAGACGGGCTCCCCACACTCAGGGGCAATGACATCATGGCAGGTAGGCCGTCCGGATGGGCAAAGCACGATGTGTCATGGCAGACCACATGCCGTGTGCTGGAATCACACAGAAGGGGTTGCAGGCATTGTTGGGAACAAGATCAGGCAGTGACTCATGGAGGAGGGGACACATGAATCCGGTCTCTGAGCAGGAAGGTAGGAAGCATCCTGGGCAGAGCGCATCGGCAGGTCGGTTCACAAGGAGGGGCCGAGGGTGGAAAAGCACGCGCAGAGCAACAGCAGGTGGGGGGGCGAGGGCCCTGCAGGGGAGGGTCAGGGCCCAGGGCACTGGCTCTGCAGCAGCCTCCACCATCGCTCAGCGGCCTCACCCACGACAGGAAGACAGTGCCCACACCCCTAGGTTTGCTGGTACTTGAGGAGGCATCAGTAAGTTAGCATCCTTCCAGGGAGAGGGACTTCATTTTAGTAGACGTTGGTAAATTAACAGAAATGATGAAGGTCTTCTTGGAGCTGCTTTTTAATATTTTTTTAATATTTCGGCCACACCACACAGTGCCCCAACCGGGGACTGAATCAGACCGCAGCAGTGACACTGCTGAATTCTAACCAGTGGGCCACCAGGAACTCAAAGAAGGTCTTCTTCAGGGAAAGTAGTTTACCAAAGGATGAATCAAAACGGAGCCAAGGAAATAGAGAGTATGGGGAAGACACTGGTAGTTTGTGAATCTGATCAAAACCATAGGTCCAAGGTGGGAAGACCTCAGCCACCAGCAGTAAGAACTGCGTCCCCGAGGAGCAGTGACCTGCCATCAATGGGGGGCTGGGACACGGATCCCACCCCAGTCTCCCTCAGAGGAGAGCATGCTGGCTGCAGACCGAGAGACGCCTGGGATGGAGGACCCAGAGAGCCCATGCCTGGATGCCCACACCAACCATGAGGGGACAAATGTGCACTCTTTTAAGCCTTTAAGAAACACACAAACAAAAAAATATGGGCCTGGGAGAGCTTCTCAAGGAAGTTCACACAAGCACATCCATGCCTTTTGAGTCAGGACGGGCTGGGAGCTGCTGTAGTAACAAGCGTCTTCAGTAAATGCTCACACCTTTCTGCCTTTTAGGAAAGAGGAAGTGACCGTATTTACCAGGAAAAAGGAAGATGTACCGAAAAGGGAGTAAATGACAAGGACAGGGGCATCCGGCTGCCGAGAGCACAGGCAGGAGGGCGGTCTGGACGAGGAGCGAAAGGAAGAGAAAGGAGAGGTGAAGCTATGGGGGCTCTGAGGAGAACAGGGAGGAGCCGCAGAAACGAAAGGCGGCCAGAACACCCCAACTCACCTCAGACTGGAAGCCGGAGGCTTCGCTCAGAACAAGGGGCATCTGGTCAGCTTATGACCATAATGAGTGTGGCTTCCGGTCCCTTCTGCCCCTATCTGAGCTCAGCGTTCACTCAGTCACCTGAAAACTAATACTCTATTTCAATCCTAAACTTACAGCTTTTGCAGACATCTAAGCTCTTTGAAACATATGCTATGTACTCTGAACAAAGACACTGGCTAGTTAAGATGTGATAAACAGTTGCTTCTACACTGGCAGCCTCAAACAGAATCAAGTCCAATATAGAAACCCATCTGAGTCTCTTTAATTTCCAAAGTTCCTCATGAAAATCAGGCATTCTGAAGGCCTCCATAAGGCCCATCTTATATGCTTATGGATTTATTTTGGTCTCTTCAATTCCATACACCTGTTTTGTTCTGTAAAACAGATGAAAACTGTGACACATAAAGGGGACTGTAAGATACTCTGGACAGGCTCCAACAGCAGGCTCTCTGCTATTCCAGAGTCCTACAGTCCAGGGTGCTGCTCTCCGGGCACAACATCCAGGCCTCAGCCCAGACCCACCTACCCCGAGAGCGGGTGCAGGAAGCACTGTTTTTAACAAGTTTGCAGGTGACTTACGCTCACTCGAGTTGGATCCAGGAACTGGGTGTATTGCCAGCTGCCACCAAGGAGGAGACAGTGAGGATCTCTGCTATCTGATTAAGCCCTCCCCACGCCTCGCATGTACATATGTGCACACAGATGAACGGAGGCAGAATGCAGTCTGGGAGAAGCTACATTTCACACTAAGGTTTCTGGCCCCATCTGTGTCCAGATCTGCCCACTTGAGGCTCCAGGTCATTGAAACTCTGCCAAATAGAACATATAAAACCTTAACCTTCCCCCTTAAGCTGCTGTGTATTCTTTTATCATATGTATGTATGGTTTCCAATTTTAAAAATAATTCCACTTAAAAAAAAAGAAAAAAAAGTCAAAAAGGCCTCTGACACCAAGGCCAAAGACTCAGCCACATTACTTTTTCCTCTAAAGCAATCTTAAGGATCTCTAACGTGACTCTTTTGGCCACATGACTTTTTCTCGGGATTCCTAATAATAATCGATCATCAAAATGTACTCAACATACATTTTTATCAGGTGCCAAACATCAGGCTAGGAGCAGTGGAAACAAAATCGAACAAAGTTGTTCTCATCCCTTCCGATGTTGAAAATGACCCCATTAAAGAAACTAGTGAAATTAAGCAGGTGAGTCATTCATGAACAATTAAACTCTGAATCTGCTGAGCAGTGAAGACAGGGGTAAATGCGGTGCAGCCTGGCTCACACGTCTTGTTCTTTCCCGCAGCAGGCCCTCCGTGCCAATCATCCCCCGCCTAGCTTCACAGAGCGGAGGACTACAAGCCCTGCATTGGGGACTCATCACACCAGCTTTCAGAGGCCCGGTCAGCCCGTGCAGAAAAGGGTCTGACTGAGGCAGACACTGAATTTCATTATTATCCAAATCAACTCTACAGTAATAATAAAATAATTAACGTTCATTGAGTATCTACTATGTGCCAAGCACGTAAAATATCCTAGGCATATTACAGCTTAACAAACTTAAACCTCGCAGGTTTAAGGTTGGTACCACCATCACCCCCAATTTACAGACAAGGAACGACGCCCCAGGTCACCTGGCAAGGAAGGGGAGGTCCTTCCAAATCCACTCACCTAATTTCACGTGCTGCCTCAGTATAAACACAACACAGATCACAGACAAGTGGTGGACCCACAAGCAAATGGGTGTGTTAGCTGCTCAGTCATGTCTGACTCTTTTTGACCCCATGGCCTGTCCATGGATTTCTCCAGGCAAGAATACTGAAGTGGGTTGCCACGCCCTCCTCCAGGGGATCTTCCCAACCCCGGGATCCAACCAGGGTCTCCTACACTGCCAGCAGATTCCTTACTATCTGAGCCACCAGGGAAGCCCTTGACAAATGGGGGGCCCTCCCATTTCTGTGACAATCTGCACTTCCCAAAGAGCTCTTCACTCCTCAGTCAGTCCTCCAGGACCCACATGGGACAGCGGCCAGTGCCTCCCCTACCAGAGTGGGAAGCTGAACTACCCCTGGGTCACTTACAGGCAGAGCTGTGACTCAGACCCAGGTGTTGATTCCAAACTGGCACCTCTCCGGCGCACACTAGCCACACATACGGAGAAAAGGGGGAACCAGTGTTGCCCTAAAAAAGCAACATTATAGTATTTTTAAGGATTTTAAAGCAAGATCTAAGTATCTAACCCTAAAACCCCTAGATCCCCTTGCCAAGGTCAGTTTCAACAGCAAGCAGTTACCCGTACACAACATATGCTATATAAAGTGATTTCTTTTCCCCATCTGACTGTTCAACGGCCACAAATTCTTATATATAATTAGATTTTAAAGAATATCATGAATGTACTGGACACGAGTGTTAAACACAGGGGAACGCTCTCACAACAACCTTTTTGTCCTTGCCGTCCTCCTGAACAGCTGTCCACATGGGTTAAGGGCACCACTTGCAAACTTAGGTTCTCCTCCTAGCAATCCTAAAATGTCACAGCCTATTTTACTAGGATCTGAATATTTAAGTGGTCAGTTATGTGGAAGACCTGACAAGTAGAAATCCCACTGAACTACAATGGAAAAACTAAACAATTCCCCGTCTGGCAAATTATAATCATGACGCTTATCTGCAGAGAACCAGGTCAGTGCTCGCTAAGGCATGTCCAGCTCTTTGCGACCCCATGGCCTATACAGTTCACGGAATACTCCAGGTCAGAATACTGGAGTGGGTAGCCTTCTCTTCTCCAGGGGATCTTCCCAACCCAGGGATCAAACTCAGGTCTCCCGCCTTGCAATCAGATTCTTTACCAGTTGAGCCACCAGGGAAGCCCCTCAAAGAATCTGGTAACAGTGTAGTAAAAACAGCACACTTGAGAGTCAGTTTATTTTGTGAGTTGCCTCTTTTGTGTGGGTGTTTTCATTACAGTTATAACCTAGAAGTTAAAAAACCACAGAAACAAAAACTCTATCAAGTCCTTAATAATCAAGTTGGAAAAGGAAAAAACCCTTCAGTTTCTCCACGTGCCAGACATGCACTTCGTGCTCCAAACACTGGCCTTTAGACCACCAAACACCGAGACTTCGGTTCTGTATGTGAAAACATTCCATGTACGGTTCCTGACAATGAGCTGAATTTTGTTTTAAATAAAAGGCTGGGGGCCCAGATGCGGAAGAATCAAGATCTCTCTCAATTTCTTCTCATCCCATACACCTAGGTTACAGAGAGATGGATCACAGACTTAACTGCTAAAGGTAAGGTGAGAAAACTTCCAGAAGCGAATGTACAAGAACACCCTGATGGTCCTGGCCAGGCCAGGCTCTCCCCAGCTCAGCACTCCCGACGCTACGGGCCAGACGAGTCTTTGTTGGGAATGTCCCGTGTGCTAAATGCTTGGCCACCTCCCAGGCCCTGTTGTGGGAGTCAAAAAGGTCTCTCTCCCCGAGGGAAGGCTGCTCTTGGTGGAGAGCCCCTAGGCTTGACAAGGAACTCGTTACAAGGACACGAAGAATACCACCTTAAAAATAAGATAAGGCTGATAAATCAGGCTTCATTAAAATTAAGAACTTCTATTCATCCAGTGATATCATTAGGAAGGCGACTAGGCGAGCCACAGACTGGGAAGAAATAGTCAAAACATGTCTTGTAAAAGGCACATATCCAGAAGAAATGGAGAAGGAAATGGCAATCTACTCCAGGAGTCTTGCCTAGAGAATTCCAGTGGGCTCCAGTGGGCTATAGCCCATGGGGTGGCAAGAGTCAGACACAATGGAGCAACTAAAATCATCAACATTCAGAAGAAAACGCCAGATTAGTAACACAAACAACGGGAGGGGCGGGGCAGGGAATTACTGCTTAACATTTACAGAGTTTCTGTTCATGATGAGGAAAAGATTTTGACAGAGGTGACGGCTGCACGTTAGGAATGTAATTACTGCCACTGAATTGGATGCTTAAAAATGGTCAATCTGACAAATTTTATGATACATATATTTTGCCATAATTTGAAAGCTTAGTAACATAATATAGTACTCCGCTCACAAAATACACCCTGGATTTTGATGATTCATTATAAAAAATGTAAAATATACCATAAGTCACTTACACTGATTATATTTTTAAAAGATAATCTTTTGGCTATATTGGGTTAAATAAAATATATTACTATAATTTTAAGTAAGACTGCTATGGGCACTTCCCTGAAGAAGGTGTCTAACTAATTAATAAGCAGGTGAGACCACACTCAGCACCACTGGTCACTGGCGACGGAAGCCGGGGCCACGAGGAGACAGACACACGTGCACGGGACTCCCCGAGGCCTCGGGCTGGGAGGGAGCTGAGCAACCAGGACGCTCACGCACCGTTCCCACCACCAGCTGGGTTCAGCTGCTTCAGAAAATGGTCTGTCGGTGTCTGCTGAGGCTGGGTGGTCACATACACCGGCCCACACCCCTGTTAAGTCTTCTTCCAAGAACACCCAGAAGAAAGGACTATGTATGTCCACAGGGAGATACATACAGGATTATGTGTAGCAGCTTCGTCTACAACAGCCAAACAGCAGGAACAACCGAAATGTCTGTCCACCAGAGAACGGATAAACGCGCTGCGGAGTATCCACATGCCGGAGAACAGTGCCGCAGCAACACAACACTGACCCACTGCCACACCCAGCGACATGCCGGTGCTCACGGGCGCCGCCCCCGCACAGGAAGGCGGGGGGCAGGCGGGGGGCGGGCGGGGGGGGGGGGAGCCCACTGCACGAGCCCGGAGACAGGAGGCTGGTGAGCAGGCAAGAGGAGCCCTCGGCAACAGATTCCAGCAGGGCCACCTGTCGACAAGGGGCGGGGGTCACAAAGGAGGCTGGGAACTTCCCGGGATGGAAGAGATGCTCCGTATCTTGATTTCGGTTCAGGTAACAAGCGTAAAGACGAATCTGCACCTACTACCTGTGTGCTTTGTGTGTGTAAATTAAATCTCAATTTAAACAGTCAGCAGAACATTTCCCAAACTGTTCATCTTTATCACATGATGCGTGTTACTCACGTGAGTAACTAGAGGGCTGTTTCCTTTATTTTTTCTACTATATATTTAGTCTATTAATATTGACCACTTTAAATAACTCACACTCAAAAGCCTGTTCATTATATACGAAATAATTCATCAACAGATACGCATCATTTCTGCCTTTTTCGATCACTTGCCATGTATAATGTCTGGGGAGACTAGAGATAATCTTACTTTAAAAACAGTTTATAATATTCAATGTTTGGGAGCGATTATTGACCTTTACTGTCTTTACAGTACAGCCATATTTCTATGTGATACACTCTTAAACCACTCAAATCTTCCCTGCCTCTAAGTTTTTGTCTAGAATTTTGGTAACCGACCCTGAACCAACCAGCAGACGCATCCACGGCCATAATCTGTCACCTGTGTGCCCTGCTGCTGTTCAGCTTCTTCTCACTTGTCTCACTTCCCCCAGGAGACTTAGGAGAGAACAGCGAGGCCCCTGCACCCATCAGGCCGTGACAGGAGTGGCCACTCCACGCTCCTCTGAACTGGGAGGAACCAGAGCTGGCCACGCAGCTCACTTCCCACCTCATCTGAGATCCGCCTCTTTAGAACCCCCAAGGGGCAGTGACAGGCAGCTTCTCCTTTAGAAACAGGCATTTGTAACATGCTCTATTACCTAAGAACAGCTTCCCTTCACTCCTCACCTGGCCTTACCCGCCTGTGGATGGCACAGGGCAGGATCCCCTTCTCAGCAACAGAGACTGAGGCAGCATGAGGGACAGGTCCCTGCCCACGACAACTGCGAGCTACTGCTGGAAACAGGCCTCCAGGGCTCTGAGGTCCACTCACCAGTCCTCCCAGCATGCCCTCTGCCCTCCCAGTGATTCCTGTTCAGTCCCACCCTTCTAGTGTGGCCGACAGCTTCGTGAATCAAGACAGGCTTAGTCTACACAGGGAGTCTTCTTGGCTGTTCATCACCCAGAAATGGGACCGGCATGCCTCCCAGGTCCACAGTCCCAACAGGTGTGTGGGTGGGACAGGCCCAGGAAGGCAGCCTGACGCCACTCGTCACCTCTCCAACCACATCCAAGGTACTCCTCTGTGCGACACCAGGGTGAGTGAGTGCCTTGCTGAGATGAAGCATCTTCTTAAAAATAAAAAGCACAACAGTCAGTGAAGCCGGCTTGGGACGACTCTTTCTCAGGGCAGGTCTAACTTGGCCCACGGCTATGTTGTCATGTGCTTTTCATTCCCAGAGCAGCCTGTCCAGGAAGCTGGTGCCGCCCACACACTAAAGGAAACCCCGAATGGCATCCAAACGTGCCGACCCGGCAGACGGTCCCCACCTCCTCTCGGCCTCACCCAGGAGCTCTCTCTCTTCCCCGGGAACCGGGCCCCGGGCTCGCTGCACACCAGCACTCTGCTCTGAGCGCCCGATGGACACTGGCCAAGCCCTGCCTCTGCGGGGCTTGCACTTCCAGAGGACTCGGGGCACAAATGCACTCCAGAAGCATTTCTACTGCTTGTGGTGAGATGCAAACCAGATGCCTGGGCTGTGAGCACCCGCACGTGTCGATGGAGTGAGCGACCAGCTCCCTAGGGTACAAGGTGAGGTCAGCAAGGCACCAGAGACGGAGAAGGGAGCTCAGATTCAGGCGGGAATCTAAGGCCTCATGTACCAATCTCCAGGGGCGAGTTTAAGTCCTGAAACAGATGGACCGGCAAAGAGGCCTCTGTTTCCTCATCTGTCAAATGGGAGCAGCAGCCAGAAAGAGCAGGGCGGTGCTGAGGGCTCAGCGTGCACCCCGCAAGAGCCGCTGCCTGGCTACCCCGCCCGCCAGCCTGCCTCCCCACCCCTCCCTCCGCCCCTGCCCCGCACACCAGGCCAGCCCGGCCCCTCCCCTCCTCAGCAAACCTGCAACCCGCCCCCTCTGAAGCCTCTCCGGACCCCCAGGCCTGCTGCTGCTGCTGCCCTCACCTCTGGGCAGTGCCACCCGCCCCCCAGCCCCGCTCTCCTCTCCGGGGACGGGCTTCACCCTCCGCTAGAGGGAGCGCCCTGAGACCAGAGACCACGTCTGCAGCCAAGCACCAGCCAGGGCCCCTCTCACATCAGTGGTGCTGGGTAGTGGGGGAAAGGCCTGGATGCACTGGGACCTCTGCGTGACCGCGTGACGTGTGATGTGTGTGTGTGATGTGTGTGTGGGTGTGGGTGGGTGTGGGTGTGTGTCTGTGTGTTGGCGCGGCAGTGTGCAGACACAGCAGCCGTGTCTAGGCAGTCCCCCCAGCTAGCCTACTGGCCTGCTAATGGGGAGCTGCTGTCCTTCTGGTTTGAGAAACCATGGCTACTAACTCCCATTAGACTGATGAGAAGACCACACAAGAGCCAGGACCTCTAAGCCGATGGTAACAGTTGATGTCAACACCATCAAAAAAAAAAAAAAAATGGGCTTGTTAATTTTAAAGGACTTCACACCATTTAAGGGAAAAAGTGAGCCTGACACAAAGATTTTAGAACTCACTGGAGACAGCCTTGAAATCACTGATACATTTAAACTGAAAGCTGCCCATCTGACAGCCCTTCGTTCAGACGAGCCGCTGTGCACCTGCCACTGCGGTTAAGGCTGAGTGAGCACTTCCATTACAACCTCCACCTTCGCATGCTTATCATTTCACAGTAAAGATTTGCTCCAGGCTTGACTTGTGCATACAAAAGACTTCTGCTTGAAACATATATTCCAAAGTATAAAACAAACCTGTCTGGACTGAAAACTCAGATATAAGGATTACTTTCAGTGTCTTGGGTTTAAATAAGTTAGAATAAGCTAGAAATTTAGGATCAAAAGTTTCCTTTCTAAATCATAAAGATTAGAAATACAGGAAGGGTGGGGAAATCAGTTTAGGAACAAGGGGAACATAATAAACTTAAAACCATTTTATTCCAGAAACTGCAAGGCCATCCTACACTCTCTCTCTCCCAAACTCTTCTCAGCCAGTTTGTCACCAGATACTGTCAATTAGACCTTTAAATACTTCTCAAATTCCTCAGGCTAACTGGTCTTCTGACCTCCTTGCTCCAAGGTTATCTGTAAGCAAGCAAACAAACCCAGGCAACGTGACCACTCTGCTGCCCGGGGCTCCCTATGACACAAAAGGCACAATCCCCAAGGCCTGCTCAAGGCCTCCGTGGTCTCCCTCCCTCCCAGTTCCTGGCAACAGGCCTTCTGCCTGTTTATGTCCACTCCTGGAGCCTTCTTTTTTGATATCACTGAAACATGCTCAAATCTGGCTTCTGGTGAATTATGTTAACAGGAGGCTATGTTTTAAAACCACATTTTATCCCCTGATGTCAGCTGAGACAGCGTTGGATGGGACTGTGGAAACTGAGGCGCCTGAGCAGGTGTCATAAAACGCAATTGCGGAGGCTACAGCTATTCCATCCCACACTGGCCTGAGCCACAGAGGCTGCAGGTGTTCCAGGGAGGCGCCCGGACCCGCCTTCGGGGAGCTGGTCCCTACGGCACACCCCTGCACGACCTCCCTCAACTCCGCGGCCGCGGCCTCAGCAGGCCACGCTGCCTCCCATCCTCAGAACATGTCCTGCCGCCCCTGACGCCACCCCATGGCTGACGGCATTTCCCTCCCTCGGCCAGACCACTCTGCCCTTCAAGCCCCAACTCAGGTACCGCCTGACTGCCCCCAGGAGCTCGGACAGCAGTTACGGCCTCAGTTTACCATTTTTGCTCTTCAACGTTTCCTGCTGGGTGTCTTCCTCCTCTCTCTCTTTCAACTCCCACCAGGCAAGGGCCTCAGAGGACTTTTCTATCTCCCCAGAGCACCCAGCACTGACTGAGAGGAGAAGCCAGCATTCAGCAAAACACCACCATTATTAGAAGATATTTTAAATAGGTAGATATTTGACTTTCAAAAAATTATAATGAATACTATTGTAATTTTTCCCTGATGAGGCTGAATGTAAATAAAAATACAGTATCCATCTATGTTTTCAACGACTAATATTTTTTTCTTTTAAGCTGAAAGAATAAAATTAATTCATGAAAGGACAAAATAACTCAAGTCGTAACACGTGAAAAGCTTAAGGACTAAAGAACACAGGTGGGCCTAAAAGTAACAGCTCTCCAAGAATATAATTCAGGCTCAAACTGTCGATAATCGCAAGGCGTTTTGCCACAGCTGTATGCGAGGTGGAGACACCCGGTAATTTTCAGGAGGAAACAGCCGGGAAGAGGGTCAGGAGGGATCCCCGCGGTCTCAGACGGCCACACAGCAGCACGCAGAGGCGGGGCGGCTCACTGGAGCCACATGAGGAGGGGACCCCAGGCCCCGCGCAGTTAGGGAGCCCTGGCTGGAGCGGACGGGACACCACAGCAGGAGGAGAGCTGGTGGGAAGTGAAGAACGGCCCCCAGCGCCCCTGCAGGGAACTGTGACTCGGAGCCACAGAGCCTGGTCGTGGGCACCAGGTGAGAATGAAAGGACAGAAGCCAACAGTGCAGTGAAGTACATTTCACATCATCTTTTAGAAAATACAGACTATCTTTTTTAACAGAGGAAAATACAGTTGCCCAAGAGCGTATGCATCAGTCATGTGGACAGCGGTGAAAGCAAGCCTGCTAAAAGCAGAGGACCTGATAAATCCCCCCCTCACTGCGTGGCTCGTGTCTTGGAAGACAGACCCGGGCACACACGTCCAGGGCCGCTGCGTGCACGGCAAGGCCTTGCTCTTAGACTCAGGCAGCCCTCATCAATGTGGCTCCTCTGAGGGCCCATCAGGCTTAGCACCCTGACACAGACCTCTGCACAAACTGGAAATGGCTGCCTGCAGTTCTGCGGGGACACAGCTTGGGAAGTGGGAGATGGGCTGGATTTTGGCCACTCACCTCCCATGAGGCCCTGGCCACGTGAGAGTCATGTGGAAAACTTACGGGTGATCGGTTCCCCCTCAGAACAAACTCTGCCCAAGCTCTGCAGGTCCCACAGTGTCATTCTGGGCCTGGAGAGCAAGGACCCTCCAGAGGAGGATACAGATAGCAGACTAATACATCAATCTTACAAAAGCCTGCTGTGAAGGTGGATTTTGTGTGTCAATTTGGCTGAGCCACGTGCCCAAATGTTTAGTCAAGCATGATTCTGACGTTCCTGTGAAGCTGCTCTTTGAGGCACTTACCATCTAAGCTGGTGGACTCTGAGTAAAGCAGACTGGCCGCCCTAGTGTGGGGGGCTGGTGGGGCGGGGGCCCAGCTAGTCAACTGAAGGCCTGAACGGAACAAAAGCCTGACCTCACTCAAGCAAGAGTGAAGTCTGCAGCAGACGGCCTTTGCATTTGAACTGAAACAACAGTTCTTTCCTGGGTCTTCAGCCTGCTGGCCTATCCTGTGAATTTTGGACTTGCCAGCCTCCATAATCATGAGAGCCAATTCCTTAAAATAAACTCCTTCTATATAAACAGCTATGGTTTTTCCAGTAGTCGTATGTGGATGTGAGAGTTGGACCATAAAGAAGGCTGAGCGCCAAAGATTTGATGCTTTTGGAGAAGACTCTTGAGAGTCTCTTGGACTGCAAGGAGATCAAACCACTCAATCCTAAAGGAAATCAATCGTGAATATCCATTGGAAGGACTGATGCTGAAGCTCCAAACTTTGACCACCTGATGCTAAGAACCAACTCATTAGAGAAGACCCCGATGCTGGGAAAGACTGAAGGCAGGAGAAGGGGAGGACAGAGGGCAAGATGGTTGGATGGCATCACCAACTCAGTGGACATGAGTCTGAGTAGGCTCCCGGAGTTGGTAAAAGACAGAGAAGCCTGGCATGCTATGGTCCATGGGGTTACAGAGTCGGATGCGGCTGAGCGACTGAACGATAAACATACATACAGCCTATTGGTTCTGTTTCTCTGAAGAGTCCTACCTAACACACTAACACAGTAGATAAGGAAGATCTACTTGAGAGAAAGGAAAGCCACACTCGAACTGCAAATGTTGCAGCTGAAACCAGAAGGCTGAGAAGGAAGCAGTCACTCAAAGACCAGGGCGGAGCCCCCGCAGAGAAGCAGACGGCAAAGCCCTTTGGGCTACTGGCCAGAGACGCTGGGCAACACCGGGGAATTGATCACAGACAGAGGGGGCAGACAGCAGTGATGGGGAGGAGGGGGCCCAAGAATGCACCTGAAGTGGGTGGGAGCGGCCACCTCGGCAGCCCCGCCCTTTGGGCTTTCCCAAGCATAATGGTACCAGCGGCATGACACAATTCAGGTTATGAAAAGATCTCACTGGTTCTACTCAGACCTAGACACAAGAGGTCAAAAGTGCAGAAACCCCCTGGAAGGGAGGCCGGTATCTGTCATCACTAGAAGGAAAATGAATTCCTAAGAAAGAAGAAATGACAGCAATAAAGCCCCCAGCCATTTTAACAAGTCCAAACTGTTCCAGATTGAAAATAAAAACAAACAAGAAAATAACCGACTTGAACACTGAAAGAACCTGGAAATGTGACCACAAAGTCATTGCTGGTGATCTCTTACAAACCACGGACAATTTTAGAAAGCGGTCTAAACACAAAAAACAAGCAAAGCTCCCTATAAAAAAGAAGAGAAGTAAGCCAGGGAACACAGAAGTCTGCTTCTGATACCTTGCAGGTTCCTGCTGCTGCTGCTGCTAAGTCGCTTCAGTCGTGTCCGACTCTGTGCAACCCCACAGACGGCAGCCCACCAGGCTCCGCCATCCCTGGGATTCTCCAGGCAAGAACACTGGAGTGGGTTGCCACTGCCTTCTCCAATGCATGAAGGTGAAAAGTGAAAGTGAAGTCGCTCAGTCGTGTCCGACCCTCAGCGACCCCATGGACTGCAGCCTACCAGGCTTCTCTGTCCATGGGATTTTCCAGGCAAGAGTACTGGAGTGGGGTGTCACTGCGTTCTCTGTGCAGGTTCCTGAGGAGCCAAGAAATAAACGACCGGGCAACAGGTGGCCCGAGTTCTGGGACTCTTGAGTTGGGCGGGGAGGGCGGTAGCGTGTGGAGAGCAGGGCCTCTGGGGTCTGAGCCGAGCCGAGAACCAGCCTGGCTACCGCCCACCCGAGAGGCCTGGCAGGCCTGTCCTTCAGGAGTAAAGCAGAACTGCGCCTCTCACTGGCTGTGACAGAGGAAACAAACAAAGGCAGTGTCTGACCAGCTCTGTTCAATGCCGTTGCCTGTGGTTTCGGCTACTGGCTGGTGGCTTTACTCAATCAATAAACTGAGCCCCGGTGATGTGTTAGGTGCCTTTCAGCTAAAGATGAAACAGCACGTGCCTGCAGTGCGCTGACATTGTGGTTGGGCAGACAGACAGATGAATGGAGAAATACATACGACACTGTCAGGTTCTGACACGCGCTGGGAGGAAAAGTCGGCAAAGGTGAGGGCAGAGAGCAGTGGGGGTCCGTCTCTGACGTCACCTTCTCCACCCACCACTGCTCCCTGTTTAAAGCGACAAAAAACAAAAAGTCCTCCTCAACCTCTCAGCTGAATGGACTCTTCCTTCTCTGAACTTCCATGTTTATTTTTTCAATCTATGCCCCTAGAGATCATTTTAAGACCTTTTTTTGATGTGGCCCATTTTTAAAGTCTTTATTGAATTTTGTTACAATATTGCATCCATGTGCTTTCTGTTCGTGTTTTTTGGTGTTTTGGCCACTAGCTGTGTAGGATCTGAGCTCCCTGACCAGAGATCCACCCTGCAGCCCCTGCAGTGGAAGGGGAAGCCTCAACCACCAGACCACTAGGGAGGCCCAAATATCACTCTCTACTGGACTGATTACAGAGGGCCAGCAAGCAAGCTCCTGACTAACTCTGTAAGCCACTGGCTCCAAGCAGGTGCACCTTTCAGAGAGGTGTTTGAAGGCCTCTGCCGGAGGGCAGCGGGGAAAGATGGGGAGAGGAGTTGTCATGGCAGAAGGCGAACTCTTTCACTCTAAGTCAGGAAATGGCTCTGAACGATGGTTCTAGGGAGGCAGATTTTGCCTCTGTACAAGGACTGGCCTTCTAAGTGGTCCTCATGCTGCAAAGGGCTACCTTGTAGGCTTGAACCCTGAGTGGCCCGACAAAGATCAGAGGGTGGCCTTGGGGCGGGCAGGGACCAGCAGAGTGTGCCTGTGGGCTGGCTCCTGGGTGCTGGGCCTGCAGGGTGCCTTCTTCTCTGTTCTATACGGCTTGGCCAGCAGATGCCCGTATTTCCTTTCTACAGATACGGGACGCAGACTCCAACCTAACCTGCGCAGATGCACCCAGCAGGTGACACGCTCAGACTGCAAGTGACTGTTCCTTCCTGTACAGGACACTGACTTCTCTGAAACCTGGCAAGCTGGGTGCAGAAGGCACAGCTCATGTAGAAGCTGCTATTAACAAGACCATTTGAAAATTATTACATCACATGGGCCAATCTTCTGGATAATAATTGTAGCAGCAGAAACATGCTGCTGAAGAGTTTCCGTGATGGTAAAAGATGTAGTCTGCCTGGTCTAACCCACCAGGGCTAGAACAACACACCGAATACTCACACAGACTGTCTGCCAGCATCAGTCCTAGGCAGAGTCAGTGTGCAGAGCAAAAGCAAGAAGCACGCAACCCCAACGGCACCAACAGCAAAGCCCCACCCACACCCCAGCTCTCAGATCCAGGGAGGTCAGGCAGCCTGGACTCTGGGTGTGTCTAACCCATGGCAGGCACCTCATGGAATAAGGGCAACAGAACACGGGCCCCTCTGACCGCTCTCTGAAGGTCACTATCCTGTTTTCTCAGAGTGATTGTCCTCGCCACCCCACTCCATGCAGGTCAGTAAGTTCACTCAAGCTCACTCTTCCACTCGGTATTAAAGCACAGCGGAGGTGGACAGTCCCAGCTGTGCTCACACATTCAGCTGCTGAGAGGCCCCAGGCTCAACTCGGGTAATAATGACATATTAATAACACAAAAACTGGTGTTACCACGGTTCCTGTTGTCTCCTCCCTTCTCCTAACTCCACTCTAAATGTTCCTCTCCCTGAGAGAAGGTGAGGACGATACACAGAGCGGCCATGGGATGCGGGCAGCCTGAGCCTTAATTTCCTGGGTCATGTGCAGTTACAAAAGCAGAGCGGTTCTGCAGGGAAGGAAAGGAATGGGGGCATCAACATCAACCAGCACGAGTGGCTGCAGATATGCTGCCAGCATGGAAGACTGCTCCTATAAGGGTGCTTGTCAGAGGTCTCAAAACTAGAAGCAGGTTCCTGCTTTATCAACACACTCAAGACAAAAAACAAAACTCCAAAATCCTATCCCAGAGGATAGGGAATGTAATCATCAGATACAGATCTCAGGGGGCTTAAGAAGCTCAAGAAAGATTTTTTTGGCATTTTTGTTTTTAAACTCTTATTTTCCAGAAAGTTCTACTGATCAGACTTGTGGGAAAGGCCCGGGACCAGTAAAGCGTGGGCCAGAGGAGGAGACAGGAATTGTAAAGAGACCAGATCTGTGGAGGCGAGGGAAGTTGGGAAAAACAGCCTCCAGGGTCAGGCGGATCTGGGTTTCAAACCTGCTCAGCCCATCTCACCTGCAAAAGGGGGTGGTACCCAGCTCTGGGGTAATGAAGCAAACTACCAACGACCTGGGGCTGGGCCTGGGGGTTTCTGCTGAATCTAATTTGATTCTGTCTCAGATTCTTACGGGAAGGCAGTAATTCCCGGAATAAAAGGTAAGAAAGCTCTCCCAGTGCTAGACACACAGCCAGCTTTGCCAAGCATGATTACCCTTGTGATGGCTCTGCTGGACTTCCATTCCTAACTCTGATCAGCAAAGCTGGAAGCTCTTCTCAAGAGGCCCAGGTGACGAGTACGGGGAGGAAGGCTGCGGTTCACGGAAGGATGGCCAGAGGGAAGCGCCAGCAGGCCAGGCAAGGGCTAGAGACAGCCACACAGCAGCCCAGAGACCCCAGAGCCTTACCTGGAAAACTCCTACAGGAGAACCCGGAGTGTGGGGCTGCCCAGCGTCTCCCCTTGTACAGACACCACAAACGAGTACCCTCCCTTCACTGCCAGGACGGAATACATGCCACCAACTGCACACAGGCATGGCTTCTCCCACTCAGAACCAAGAACACAGAGAAAAGGCATTGCACTTCGTGAGGCCGCAGAAACACAAACTGGAAGAGACAACACGGCTCCCAGAAGGTGAGGCCTGTATCTCTCTGAACTGTTATAACTTTATACAAAACAAGTGAACAACTAAAAACACAGATTAGGATTTTTTAAAATTTCTTTATCTGCAGCTTGAGTTTATAAAAATGATGAAAATTAGACATGTTTAAGACGAACAATCTACAAAGTCAGAAACCTTAAATGAGGGCGTGGTAAGGACAACACTCATTCATTTAATACAGATTAACACTGCTCAAGGCCAGCTATCAGGAGCAAGCAAGGCCACAGGCCACAGCATCTCAGCAAGATAGCCAGAAGCTCTGACAAGATCACAGAGGCCCTGGAAACCCTCCAGAGGACACACAAGCCTGGAGTGATTCTCCTAAGTTCCAGTGTTTCCACAATTTTTCTAACATTAAAAGCCAAGCTGGTAAGGATAAGGGGGGAAAAAAGGAGAATGAGAGAAAACCACCACTAGTCCCAGCGAGGGGAGAGCTGGCTGCCTGCAGCTTCCTCTGCAAGTGACCCTCTCCCACCGCTGCAAACAGTGGGGCTGAGGCAGGAAAGGGCTCCTCCGGGAATGGAAGGAACTCCAGCAGGCACCTGTGCAGGTCCAAGGGACAGCCCAGCTTTCTGCGAAATGAGAGCCCCAAAGGGAGACAAGATAAGACTGCTCTGCCCTTAAACTCGGAGAAGGCACTGGCACTCCACTCCAGTACTCTTGCTTGGAAAATCCCATGGATGCAGAAGCCTGGTGGGCTGCAGTCCATGGGGTCGCTAAGAGTCGGACACGACTGAGCAACTTCACTTTCACTCTTCACTTTCATGCATTGGAGAAGGAAATGGCAACCTGCTCCAGTGTTCTTGCCTTGAGAATCCCAGGGACGGGGGAGCCTGGTGGGCTGCTGTTTATGGGGTCGCACAGAGTCAAACACAACTGAAGCAACTTAGCAGCAGCCCTTAAACTGGACCACGTCTTTGTCCCCAAAGTGAAGACCAGGAAGGGCCACGGAGGCAGACTGTGTCCCACTGGCCCCGGTTCGGGAGGGGTGGGGTCCGGCCGCACCCCACCTGCCACTGCTCGTTTGCAAAGTGGACCTGCCGCTCTCTGGCAGGGTGACTGTCAGGACCAAAGCCCTAATGAGGGGCCCAGGGAGGGTCACCCTAGCAGGTGGCTCTGTCCCCATGAAGCATCTTCAGTAGTGACCTCAGGTCCCTGCAGCGTGCTCGGGAGCCACTCCCACCCCCGGAATGGCCAGGGCCCTGGGCCACCAGGCACAGAGCACCACTCCCAGTTCGGGAAGAGGCCCCGCTGCCTCTGGGTACAGCTTGAGACTGGAGGGCATCATGTTCTCCCCTACATCCTGCGTCTCCACCGAGGCCATGACCACAGAACCCGGGTTCACCTCGATACCCCGAGCCCCTGAAGCACCTCCTCTCACCCCTGCCGTCGCCCCTGCCTCACCTTGGTGGCGCTCCACACCCCCGCCCTCCGTCAGAAGTCACGACACTGTCAGGAAGTAGACTGAGAACCAGAGCCCCGCATAAAGAAGGCACGGGCTTTGAGGAGAAAACCCAAGTAGACCCCAGGGCAGGAGCGGGGTGTCCAGGAGGCGGTGCCCACGGCCAGGTTTTCAACTTTGTATTATGTTTGCAACTTTTTTGTAAGCCAAGAAAATCATTTCAAAATAAAAAGTTCCAGAAAAGTCTTTGTACTCCCAGGGACATTCATCCCGGTTCCCCAGGTGTGGTGCCTCACACTGGAGATCTCAATAAACAGCAGATGAATGACTCAACAACCAGGAGGATACAATGGGTGAAAACAGAAAGAAAGGGGCATGAACCCAAGGGCAGGAGGAGAGGGCGGGCGGGTTTGCCTAGGAGGGAGGACCCGGACACAGGCTTCCAGGTGGAGAGGAGAGGCCGACAGAGGGGGAAGCTGGCTACAGAGACCCCCTAAGTGCTACTGACCCGCAGCCTCAGGGACGACACGGAATAAACCCACGCATAAACCGGGGGGTGCCTGCCACCACCTCAGCCACCAGCAGAGGTCAAGTTCTGTGAAACGTATGCATGTCCTCCCCTGTGGTACTGCTCGGGCACACACATTCACACGTGTGTGCCAAACAGCACTCGACACTCACACACATCACCCGCAGGAGTCAAGATGTTGGACCTTTCAAGTCTGTGGAGGCCCAGGGGCTCGACTCAAGGCCGCTGCTCAGTCCTGAAGGCCTCGGCACAATCAGATTTCTCTATGCAGACGCGAGCCTCACAGACACAGGAGCAAACCCGCCTCCGGTAACGCACATCTGCGCATCCGCGCATCCCACGTGGCTCTGCCGGGGCGAGGACAGCGGCGAGGGGCAGGGCTGCGCCCGGGGCTCAGCCGCGTTCCCCGGGCTGCAGAGACTGCAGGGCCACCAGCCACAGGCTCTGGGGCGGCCTCTCTTCCACAGGCGGGGAGGCTGGCTGCCTGGATCCCTCGCCACCAAGGGCCTGCAGCAGGGAAGCTGCCTGTCCAGGATGACGACCACCATCACACAGCCTCCCCATATCCTGCAGCATGAGGCTGGTAAGGAGGAAGCCCACTGCCACGGACACACACTGTGAAACATTAAAATTCACAGCACTCGGCACACAAGTGAGCTTCCCCTCAACACCCCTGCCTTGCATCTCTCAGATTCAACCAGTGCAAAGGAGGAAACCCAAGGAAGGTGGACAAATCACGCATGTGATGAGATCAACCAGAAACAGTACTGTTATAGATACACCTCTATGCTGTGAAATCCCGAGCACGTGAACTTACTTAAAACAGCATCCTGTTCCAAGTCAACAGCATGGGAAAAGGTGCACGTTCCAAGTGCACTCTCAACCTTGGGACAGGCTGGCGGGCCACACCCAGGGCCTGGCCCACCATGCAGGATCTAGTCATTTCTTTTTCACTGACATGGGCAAGACACATTTGGACTATTATTCATCTATGTTGAGTCAAGATTTTCTTCCCTTTCTCACAATCATACTGCTTCAAAATTGGGTTTAAACTAAGTCCTGCTTTTTATTCCCACTGATTTCTGTCACAAAACTACTCATATATGTCCATGCAAAAGTCCCAACTTGGAGCCAAACTTTGGAATGCCCTGGCCCATCAGGTTATTTTTATTGGTTAAAGCTCTGCAGCAGTTTCAAAGGCCAAGTTCTGCCTCCACCACTGATCCTCTCTTCTTCCCTGGCCCCTCCTTCACAGACAGACAGAAATCCTACCACCACGCAGGTTCTCAATCCCCACGAGCCTTTTCCAGCACTTGGCTGAGCCACAATTTCTAACTTTAGCTTCCTGAGTTTGGGTGTGGACATATCTCAACCATGAAGCTGCAGTATAATGTTTCACCAGCAGGTGTTAGATCTTAACACAGGTATGCAAGAGAAAGTCCCTGAGTTTGAGGCCTTGGTTACATACTATCACCTTTGAGCCCCTAAAAGACACCTTGTACACTGCACATCTCAAGAAGAATACGATGTAGGTATAATGTAAAAACCCTGAAAAACTGTAAAGCCCAAGCCCTACTGCACAGGTGAGGCCCAACAGAGGCCTGGAAAGGCTTTTGAACCAACTCTGGGAAGCAAGCTAAAGACAGAAAGTAACCTGAACTTGCAAACAGCCACACTGAAAAACCCTTGACCAAAGAGACGCTGGGAGGCAAGAACACAGGAAATTATCTCCCTAGGTCTGAGGCAATAACAAGCAGGGAGAGAGAGACATAAAAACAAAGAATGCAGAGCAGCAGAGAACGGTAGCAGAGGAATTTGTGCTTGCTAGACATTACGCTAGTGCTAGCTTTCTTTCAGAGCAAACAAGCTGAAAGCTGAAGCGAGAGGGCTACAGACACTTCTCCGGACTCCTCTCCAGGGAGCTCGGACCGCCACCAGACACGCTGACCCGGCGTGCCTGCGTCACACCGCTGGTGCCCCGGGAGGCCGCGGCCGGCACACCCTCCAGCCAGAGGTCAGCTCAGAAGACAAAGAACGGGCTTTAGTTCAGATGCAGAGCTTAGGACAGGTCCTAGAAAATGACTTTAAATTGCAAGTCATAACAGAAAACTGTTTTGGAATTTCAGTCCCCAAATGGTAGGCCAGGGTTTGTCATTGCAGCACACAGGCATGTTTTTCCCGGAACAGAGTGCCTGAGACCCTGAAAGGGGTTTTCAGGGCAGGTCACTACACTGAAAATGTTAACTGCAGGCTGCTGTAATCCTGCCCTTACCCCTGGGGGATAATTCATCGCTGAAGTAATCTGTGTGCGAATAACCAGGGGCCAAAACCCAATATCCAAGCCTGGAAAAGCATACGGTAAGAACACACGAGTAACAGCAGCACCAAGTTAACAGTCCTGTTCACTCTTAATGATTACTGAAGACTTCTTATAAGCAGCGAGAACATCCTGAAACTAGACAAACAGCGAGACTCCAAAGATGATTTTTAAAAAGATACCTGTTGCTTACACCTGTTTTTGTCATGAATGTTTTTGTTATGCAAAAACCCTCTTCTCCACAGCCCAGACCCTCTGGTTGTTTCAGCAATACATCTCATTCTGGGCTGCCTGGAGCTTTCATTGCAATGGACACAGAAATTAAATAACTGATTAAGAAATTTTCTGTGAGACTCAGAAAACAAACTTATGGTTGCCAGAGGGAAGGGACAGTTATGGCATTTGGGACAGACGTGTGCCCACTGCTACATACATGGATAGCCACCAAGGCCCTACTGCACAGCGCGTGGTGCTCTGCTCAGTGCTGCGTGGCAGCCCGGGTGGGAGGGGGGTTTGGGGAGAATGGATACATGCACATGTATGGCTGAGTCCCTCTGCCATTCACCTGAAACGACCAAAACACTGCTATTCAGCTGTACCCCAATACAGAATAAAAAGTGTACAGTGTGGGGAAAAAAGAAATTTGCTATGAAAGTTCATTCTGATGTATTTCAATCTTTGATCATCTCTTCTGCTGCCTATTTTTACTAACTTCAAGTGACTGTCACATTTGCTTTTCCTGAAAAAGAACCACCCTTAGACTGACCACACCGAGGGACTCAGGGTGTTCACTCCACGTAAAGCCGAGCTCCTCCTGCTGGATCCTAGGGGTGTGCAGTGGCGTGCAGGGTCATGGGAGAACAGTGCTGGTTCCTACAATGCTCATCTACCTTGACAGAAAGTCACCTCACACGATTTTCAAACGTCAGCAAACAAACAACTGCATGAATTTTTAATATTTAAGGGGCTTCCCTGGTATCTCAGATAGTAAAGAATCTACCTGCAATGTGGGAGGCCCAAGTTCAATTCCTGGGTCAGGACGATCCCCTGAAGAAGGTAATGACTACCCACTTCAGTACTCTTGCCTGGACAGAAGAGCCTGGCGGGCTACAGTTCGTGGGGTCACAAAGAGTCAGACACGACTGAGTGACTAACATTTAATATTTTAAAACATGAGATTAAAAAAAAAAACAACAATAACAACAAAAGCATGAGGTATGGAAGCAATTTCAAGTTTGTAAAGAGTCACCTGGGAGGACTTCCCTGGTAGTCCAGTGGTTAAGAATCTGCCTTGCCAATTCAGGGGCCATGGCTCTGAGTTCTGCTCTGGGGAGATCCCTCACGCCGCAGGGCAACGAAACCCATGCGCCCCAGTGCCCATGCTTCCCAACAAGAGGAGCCACCACAATGAGAAGCCCACACACCGTAACCAGAGAGAAGCCCTTGCTCACCGCAACTAGAGGAAGTCTACACACAGTAACAAACACCCAGCACAGCCATACATTAACTAATTAATTTTTTTTAAAGTCACTTGGCTCTAGGCCTAATTCCTGTAAGGAAGCGCTTTATTATCCACACCCAGTAGGGATTTTAGCAGGAAAGTTAAACACTAACATGAGGTACTATAAGACGAAGGAGGTGCAACTTAAACAATAAAACAGGAATGGACGAGTGCTTCCGTGACAAGTACTGCCGGATGGAGCGCCTCACACAGGTTAACTCTCTTTGCCCACTCAGCCACTGGGAGACAGATGCTGTATTAGCCCATTTTACAGAAAAGCAATCAGAAGCTCCGAGACTTGCCCAGAACAAAGCTTTGGGGATTGGAGCCCTGGCAGGCCAGCTCCAGAGGCCACCCTCTCCATTACCCGGCAGGGGTGGCATCAACCGCCATCTCCGTCGTGTTTCACACCCATAGGCACCGCGGCCCTGGACTCTGCTGAGGGCTTTGCTGAACAACCCAATCTGTGCTGACAACAGTTATACTGCAAAGTGGTCTTCTACTTTCCCAGATTAGGGGGCAAACACAGAGGGGCAGGCTAAAGCAACTAATGCTGAACCCCGTTTAATTTAGCTAATGAATATATTTATTAGGATTTCTCTGCTCTTACCCAGCAGCATATCGTATACCTACCAACCGTGGAGCGGGGGGCGGGTTGCTCATCTTCCACTGTCATATCTTTTTCCCTTTTCATACTGTTCAGATGTGAGAGTTGGACCACAAAGAAGGCAGAGCACCAAAGAGTTGATGCTTTCGAACTGTGGTGCTGGAGAAGACTCTTGAGAATCCACTGGACAGCAAAAAGATCAAACCAGTCAATCCTAAAGGAAATCAACCCTGAATATTCACTGGAAGGACTGAAGCTGAAGCTCCAATACTTTGGCTACCTGATAAAAGCCAACTCACTGGAAAAGACCCTGATGCTGGGAAAGATCAAAGGCAAAAGGAGAAGGGGGTGACAGAGGATGAGACTGTTGGATGGCATCACCGAGTCAATAGACCTAAGTTTGAGCCAACTCTGAGAGACAGAGAAGGACAGGAAAGCCTGGTGTGCTGCAGTCCATGGGGTTACAAGGAGTCGGATGCGACTGAGCAACTAAACAACAGAAGTCTGGACTTCAATTCAGGTCTGTCACCACAGAGCTTGAGTTTTTTCTGTGCAACCTCTCTTGCGGGCAGATCATCTCACTGCTGCTTCGACCCTTCCTGAGACCACCCTAGTGAGGGCAGCCCCATTTGGGGCACGAGGTCCTTCCCGTCCGTCGGTCCACTGCCCTCTTGCTGACTGAACTCTCACAGCTCATGCGGAGCAGTGATGGCAGTCCACCAGACAGAGTTCACTTTCAAAATGCAATTACAAGGGTCTCATCTTGACTCCCTAACAACTCAAACATCTCCAAACCTAGTTATAGACTTGTAAATGTTTAAAAAGAAGTGATGTTTGTTAAATGACAGCAACAGAAAAGCACTTCAAACATACTCCCCCAGCCACAGCCAGCAGCTAATGCCGGGGGGCTGGGGGGCAGGGCTGGCAGTGGCCCAGGAAGACTTTCCGGCCTACCAGCCACCCACGCCAGTCAGGCCCTTCCAATCACTAGGGATTCTGGAATCACACTGGTGTCTGAGGTGCTGTGCTCACTGCATAAACACAAAGCAAGGTTCTCCGCCTCTGCACTACTGACATCTGCACTGGACGACTCCTCGTTCGGGGCTGCCCTGTACGTCGCAGGGCCCCCCACCCCCACACTCCACCCCGCCAAACCTAACAACCAAAATCATCACCACACACTCTCTCAAGGACAAATGCCCTCTGACCACCCAGCTGAGAAGCACTGGTGTAGAACAGAGGAACCTGTTATGTGGGCACAAATACCCTTTGCTCTCTCTTCAGTTTGATACTTTTGACAGCCAAGAAAAACACGGTTTTATCTCACCCTAAATATTTTTAAACTTTATAATTCTGTAATGTTTTTTCTTTTTACCTTTTGACCCCCTTCGTCCTTTTCAAAATCATGACCATATTTTTCAAATACTCAAGACTGACTTAATTATGCAAAAAAGCCAACATTTGTCTGATGATTATAATTTCACATTTGATATATCCTGGTTCATGATTATTAGCTAAATTTTTCAATAAAAAGGAATAATAAATAAAGGAAATCCCATGGACAGAGGAGCCTGGCGGGCTACAGTCCTGGGGGTCGCAAAAGAGTCAGACACAACTTGGCGACTAAACAACAATGACAATAAGGAATAGTGATAAATAGATCCATTAGTGCTTTAAGATTGTGGGTTTTCTTTTTAAGGATATTTGGATTCATTATAATTTATACAAACTGTTCTTGTTAGTTAAGAGAATTTTATTATTCTTTGAAAAACCTCTGAATTAAAGTTTATTTCTAGAATGTTCTCTACTTCCTAAGATATTCACAATAAATACAACTTACTACCTAGACTTCGGTATAATTCAGTCACCTCAGCATCACCTAAGGGGGTTTATTTCAGAGGATTGTTAAGAGAGTATTTTAGTGACTCAGTCTTTAAAAATCTCATTGCCTAAGCAAAACTGCACTACTTCATTAAGACTGAAATCAACAGACCGGTGAGTGCAATGAGAACCCAGGGGTCATTCTGCCAAGCCAGCTGTCAGGAGACCCAGCATAGTTCCAGAATTCCTGACCTGACCGCAGAGGCGCTTCCTTCCTTCCCTCTCAGGGCAAGCCGCTGGCACTTGCCATCTAACTGCCCCGACATGAGAAACACATTCATGGAAAGAGCTAGTTTCCAGGTTGCTGCCTAATGATAAGACATGACAGAGGCTTAGACCTGCCAGGGTCAGCTTCACATTTAATCACTAAGACACACGAATAAGAACTAGGAACAAAAGCACAACCCTTTCAGGTCATGAAGAACCACATCAAGCTTCAGACTGCAGGATGGTAGGTGCAAAGTAACTGAATAACCAAAATTTTGATTTGGCTCCATCAGTATTTTTTCAAGTCAAGCACACTTGAAGTAAACAATGTATAGATACTGTATGATAATTCTTAACAACTTCCTGAAGTTTAAAGTTTAGAAAAGCAGAGATTTCTACTTGAAGGTAAGAGTCATACAGTTGTTTAATATATCTGAAGTATGTGACCCACTGAAGGATGTAACTTTTGAGTGCAATATTCCTGTGCAGTAAGCATGCTGAACAGACAAACATTTGTTTCCTGTCGCAATGAAATGAGATCACACTTTCTTGCAGATGAAACACAGCAGAGACAGACCAGCTACAGGAACAACCATATCAAGCGTAATTCAGGTTATCAAATTGCCCAAAGGAAAGAACAGGGAGCAGCTCATCTTTCACTGGCCACTCATGAGGCACAGAAGCCCAGGAGCTGATTTGTGGGCAAATGAGAAACAGGGCGCATCGGGAAGCAGAGCCCCGCCCCTTCTCAGCTCCAAGGGAGCCGGGACGCTGGCCCCCCATCTGAGTGCTGACCAACTTGAACAGAAAGCAGACGCTGGGATGCTGGCTGAACCGCTGCAACACAGTAAGGAGCAGAGAGGCGAAAGCAAACGCTCGACACCGCGCAGAGACTTCTGCGTGACACTTCCCCTCAGAACTACTTCCAATTAATACAACACAGCGCACACTTGGAAAAACATAAAGAAGTCAACTGTCGGTACTTTACTACTGCTAATGTATATATGAAGAATCCATAAAGGGACTTTCATTTTCTTGGAAGATTTAGACTTGGAGCATCTTCTTGTATCAGACAGACTTGAGCAACTTCTAACATTCCAAGGTTATCTTCTGTCTCCAGAACAACGTCATGACTTTCATGAGATGGGAGTAACTGCTGCTTGTTTTCACAGTGGGCACCGAGGCAATCAGATGGATTCCAACCACATTTCCGTGACATGCGGTAAAAACAGAAACATGCCCTCCATGCCTCTTCCCTTAGAAAGCAAAACTCTTCAGGGCAGCACTCAAGCATTCAGTGCCCCCCCTCCCCCGCGCTGCCAGCACCTGCTCACCTGGATGACCCTGTAGAAGTAGGCGTACTGCCGCGCCGTGTTCTTGTACTGGCTGAAGACGTCGTGTATGGCCTGTGTGGACTGCAGGTAGCGAACCTCATCCTCCTCGAAGTAGAGGGGGGTGTCGTACTCGCTGGGGAGGGTCTGAATGTAGGGCTGCCAGAACGAGTTAGGGTCGGCCCGCTCACACAGCAGATGGAAGGCCAGTGTGATGTTTCCCATGGCTTGAAGAATCCGGTCTTGAGAATACAAGGGTCCTGAATTAACCCAGAAGTTAACAGGATTAGTGCCACAAACTGCTTTACAAAGTGTTCATTTCAAAAGATACATTAAAGTTACAGAAGCAACCGGAGAGCCTCATAACATTTAGAGTTTAAGTGCCCCATTCTTTTGCCATTCTTCAACTAAGTCAAATTAGGAGCATGGAAAACACTTCACGGGGACTGTGGGAAATATCTCACTAGTTGAGAAAACAACCAAAGATGGTCCTTAGCCCTACAAAATGAAATTTTATATATTTTTATCATTTTTGCTCTCCTTTCAACGAACAGAAATTCTTCTCACCCAACACTGAATTTTTAGCAGATTCAACGGTCATTAGTAATTTTCGTGGAACCCATAAAAATAATTCTTCTGCCTAGGAGGAAAAAATAAGAAGACTAGAATTACCAAAACATGTTACAATTGTCAATCCAACCACATCCATGGTCAGAAATCCAGTCATAAGGAAACACAACTTAAAAGTTGCCAATTGGCATTTCATTTCTAATTATCAAACATACTTCTAAATATAAAAATTTGTATTATAGTTTAATGAGTATAGGCATGATCTTGAATCCTGTACCCGAAGAAATGGAGAAGAAAATGGCAACCCACTCCGATATTCTTGCCTGGAGAATCCCATGGACAGAGCAGCCTGGAAGGCTACAATCCATGGGGTCACAAAGGGTCAGACACGACTGAGCAACTAAACACCACCACCCAAAGAAAAACTAAAGATACTGAGAAAAAAAATGAAAACAGCGGCTTTCAGCTTGACTGTGAAGCAAACAGAACAATGTGGGCTAGAGCACAGGGTGCTTATTTACTCTTCTGTTTAACAGATTCATCTGTTTCTGGCTGCGCTGGGTCTTCGTTACTGTGTGGCTTCTCCCTAGCTGCGGAGCGCGGGCCCTGGGGCGGCAGGCCTCAGGAGCTGCCGCACAGCTGGGCTCAGGAGTGGCGATGTGCAGTCTCTAGAGAGCTGGCTCAGTGGTTGTGGCACATGGGCTTAGCTGCTTTGCGGCATGTGGGATCTTCCTGGACCAGGGGTTGAACCAGTGTCCCTTACATTGAAAGGAGGATTCTTAACCACCCTGTTTATTCACTCTGCTATACTTACATTAACTCTAAAAACAAAACAAAATCCTACCTCCCACAAAAAGCCTAACCTGCCAGTGTGAATCACTACTGAGTTTTTGAGGCCAGAGTAACCTTCCCCTACATGCTTGCCCTCAAAGCACAGTTAGCACAGTTACCAGTGAGAGCACACGCCCATAAGACATGTTTTGGTTACTGATTTTTTCCAACAGCATTACCTCACTGTCTTGGCAACATGAAGGCTTGGGTTCAGGCAGTCCTGCGTGCATGTCTATACTGCCTAAAGCGGGTTCAGGCAGTCCTGCATGCGTGTCTATACTGCCTAAAGCGGGTTCCGGCAGCGCTGCACGTGTGTCTATACTGCCTAAAGCAGGTTCAGGCAGTCCTGCATGCGTGTCTATACTGCCTAAAGCGGGTTCCGGCAGCGCTGCACGTGTGTCTATACTGCCTAAAGCAGGTTCAGGCAGTCCTGCATGCGTGTCTATACTGCCTAAAGCGGGTTCAGGCAGTCCTGTGTGCGTGTCTATAGTGCCTAAAGCATGGACACTGTCGTGGTGCCCGACAGAGGTGATGGCGCCACACAGGAGCATGCCTATGTCCAAGCTCATCAAGATGTGTTCATCAAAGATGTGCAGTTTTATGTATCAATTATGCTTCAGTAAAGCTTAAAAAAAATAAAACTCATGCACACCATGAAGACACCAGCACCAAGACATTGCAAGCAGCATCCATACCCCCAGGGCTGCTCTCCTGAGACATCTGTCTGCTCGGACCTCTCAGCAGCATCTCCCGTTCCCTTTCATGTGTGTCTGGTCCCTTACTATACTATACATTATAAGCAGCATGAAGGGAAAAAGCCTGGTGTTTAGGGAAGCATGGTATGATGATAAACAAGGGACTATTCACATACTAGCTATTCAACAGGTATCTAATAAAACAGCGTACGGCTTATCAATGTATCATTGAAAAGTAAACTACAACTTGACCAAAAATGTTGTTGGGAGTTTGAGGGGACCCAAATAAATAACATCCATTTCCTCCACCTAAATTCTGAACAGACTGAGAGAGACACAAGAATACAACAGATGGTCACACAAAATGTCACCTACGGAATCCCAGAATTAGACTGACTCCCCCACCTAGTTACAGGCAGGACTGGAGCCCCACAGGCCTCCCCTGTAAACTCCCAGGGTGGGAGGTGGACACACATGGCAACCAGCTCCATGGAGAAAAAGGCCAGTTCCTTTTTCCAGAACCATCAAGACTGCTATGCCTCCTCTCTAGGAGGCAGGAGTGAGCGCCAGAGGGGGGCCTGGAGCTGGTCAGGGAGGCCACTGCTCCCTTAGCTGCTGGGAGGCTGCTGTCAGGGAGGCCGCTGTCAGGGAGGCCACTGGTCCCTTAGCTGGAAGGAAGGATTGAGGCTGGAGAAGGGCACGTGTCCCTTCTTTCCCGTCGCCTCTGCAGCTGGCATCTTAGTAAGTGCTACCTCCAGGAACTAATTATCCATCCAGAAAACAGTCTCCACCCTCAACACTGCCAATCCTCCACCCCACCCTGCAACCAATCCACCACAAGGTCACTGGTTAACAGTACAGTTCCAGGGATGACTCAGAAGGGGCTGCCTTGAACCCCGAGTCGAGGCTCCTCCGGACCCGTGAGACCAGCTAGGAGACTGCAGGGCAGGGAGGGGGCTGTGGACTGTACCGCCGAGGTGCCCACAAGCTGGGAACTCAGCCCAAGGCATCTGTCCCCAGGTCCTGGGCCCTCCACACCACACACCATCCAAACACTGAGCTCCCCGCCCACCCAGACCCACAGCTTACCTACAAACTCACCTTGATATCTCTTGTTGCTCTCAAACCGAAGCCCTCTTCTTTGAAGTTCACCATTTCAAAACCCTCAACAGAGGCTCCATTTTCAGAGGCCCATTTCATTAGATCAGGAAAGTAATCTTCTCTTTTTCCATCAAAAGTAACAGACAGACCTATACCCATCCAGGTGTCAGAAAACAAGAGCAACTTTTAGGACATGCATCAGTCACGCTGCCACAGAAAATAAAAAATAGACTATTGGAACTAACTACCTGGAAATAGTAATAAGACTTCAATCTCAAAAAAAAATAGGAACTGATCACCAGACAGTCACAGTGCACACCTTAACTAGCGACAGGAAAGGCAAGTTAAAACACTAACTGCCCCTGCTGGTTACAGAGAAATAGCTGCAGATCCCAGGTAACATGAACACTGGCTGTTAGGTTCTATCAGGTGCCATCAAGGGATGGTATCATGGGAAGCCTTCTGACCATGCAGGTTTCCAGAGCAACCTGCCCTCTCTCATATGCACACTCAAAACTCCTACAGACACCAAGATCAGCAATGCACACATGTGCACGAGGAGATGTGTAGAAGGCGAGCCCTAGACCCCGATTAAGAGCACAACTGAGCTCTGTATTCCGCCCAGCATCTAAAATGAGCAGGACCCATATGTATCACTGTGACTAAAACACAAAACCTCACAATGGTTTGTGTTTTTTTTTGAAAATGCAATAGTATGACAGCATTTAAGTAAACTGTTAAAATACCAATCAGTACCATCTATTTGTATGGGGTTAGAAATGAAGCAGAAACACATTCACTGGAAAGACAAACCCCCTGGGCCAGGGGGGTAAGGGGGGGCGCGGGAATGGGTGGAAGTGTGTGGCTTCAGCTGTTCCTGAGACACCTCCTTTCTTAAAAACAAACGTAAGCACCAATCAAAGCACAGAGGGAGGGGAAGAGATGGGACCAGCAGGTGCAAAGGAAGGAAAGAAGAGCCTGACCTGACAAGACTTGGGCCCGTGTCCAGATGACACAGTGGATGCTTAGGGGCGATCTCCTGGGCCTTGGAGCACGTTTGAAATATCAAAAAAGGTGAAAAGCCATGCATAGGAAAAATCATCATTTTTTTGAGGAATAAGGAGAGAACAGGAACTTTAACCACATGAGATGCTGGGCTTGGCACCCAGCCCAGGGCCTGTGGCCATGTCCCCAGGACACAATTCACGGTTAACTGGATCCCAGGGCTGTGCCAGGAGAGATCTGCTAACTGGAGAAAACTAAGTTTGTGAGGGATACTCTAAGACAAAATGTACTCTTCCCTTACTGAGAACAAATGAGTGCTCTAACTTCAGTGCCAGCGGTAGTAAACGATCTCTACTCAGGACAGAATAGAACTTTTTGGCAATCAACGTGGTGAGCCAGGATGAGCACAGTGTACAAACTAGCGCAAACAAACACATTCTAGAAGAGCCGGTCCCCACGGAGGGTCTGAGACCATCCCACCTGAAGCCTGCATGTGTGCAGATACTACAGGAGAGCACCAACACTCAGCAGCTACCAGCGCAAGGGAAAAACCAGCCTCCTTCCCACTTCCATGGCAATAAATAAACAGGGAGCCAAGTTCTTTCATCCTTTTAAATGCAGGCTCCTTACTGTGTTTTCTCCTTCCACTTTCCCTGTGGCCTGCATACAAATCTATTTTTTGTGCTTTATAGCACAAAAACAATAGGTATATTGAAGAAGCTTTTCCAAATTGACACTTGACCCTGTTGCCAGCCTGGCTGAGAATCATTAAGATGCCTACTGAATACACCCTGGAAAAACACAGCTTGAGAAATATAACTAACCCTCTCATTCAATCAAGACAGATTTGAGTTCATCATAAATCTTATTTAACAAGACACTAATCAATCTGGATATATTTGTGTGGTGACCATACAACATCATGTACTGACCTGAAACCCTGAAGGAAACACAGGATACCAAAACAGATTTAAAAACCTATTTCATAAAATAAAGATCAGTGAAAGTTGTACCATTTTAGTCCCCAGACACAGTCCCCCCAGCTGAAGCTTAACGTTTTTATTCTTTCCGAAGCAGTCATAGCACCTCAGAAATGGGAAAAACCCTGACGGTTTTCTGATGCAGATCCCCTCCAACCTAGAAGCCCTTCCACAGACACCCTCCAGACAGGCATGGGGGCCTAAGGTTTCATGCGGAGACCTTCTTTCTCAAAACCGCACTGCCTTGCCTGGGCCAGGTCTCCACAGGATATTATTAGAATAAGATCACTCGAAGACATTTACCTTTTTGCTTTTTTCGTATTTTCTCAACTAGAGACCGGATCTGCACATACTCTTCCCATTCTTTTCCAGGACCAGGGGCAGGGCTACTGCATTCTGTAACACAGAATCCATGGCATGTGAACAGTTTTCTTTCACCTTAACCTGTTAGCCTTCAGAAGAAAGAGGATCTGGGTTTTGTCATCGCTGTTGGTTTATTTTTAGAAGACAAAGATACTATAGCTGTGATGACCAAAGTGAGAAGTACAAACCAGGTATGCTTCTTTAAAGCACGTAAATCCTCTGAAATCGGCTTCCCTGGTGGCTCAGTGATAAAGAATCTGCCTGCCAATGCAGGAGATGGGGGTTTGATCCCTAGGTCCGGAAGATCCCCTAGAGGAGGAAACTGCAACCCATTCCAGTATGCTTGCCTGGAGGATCCCATGGACAGAGGAGCCTGGCGTGTTACAGTCCATGGGGTCGCAAAGAGTCAGACATGACTGAATACTCACACAGAACCTCTGAAACCACTCAGACCAAGTGTTACACGGTGCCCACAGGACACAGATGTGAGCACCTAACCTGCCTCCACCTCATTCTCGCTCCTCTGATCAAACTTCCTCAGAATACGCTCATAAACAGGAAGATGTTAAAAGCTAAGCTAAAATGCGAAATATTTTCCTGAAAACTCTTGTGGATGGTAAGAAGAAGGTACATTAAAAGTCAACATTTATTTCGAGTTAAACCCCACAACAATGACTCCCTGAGGGAACCAAATAAATTGGACATAAGGACAATTAGTCAACAAACGATTCACATCCAAGTGTAAGGCTCTATAATAAGCGCTCTGGGGGAGTTACAAAAAGAGACGGCACAGTGGCTGCTAAGACAGCAGCGAGGATTCTATTCCTGGGCCAGAACAGGCGCTGTGGAGGGCCACACACCAGCCCCCCTGCCTGCCAGGGCCCTTCCCTCTTTAAACAGCTGCATCCGTTTATAGAGAGACCCCGCCCCATGTTCCTGCTAGACCTCCAGGCCCCCTGTTCCCCAAGGAGAAGACTAGATGTGGTAAACAACGAACAGTAACTGGTTACATGTTGGTGCCTAACTGTCAGGTTAGCCAGTCTTACTCCACCCTTCCATCAGCACTGACTGAGGCCCTGGAATACGGGAGTCTGTCCTTAGGCCATCCACAGTCTATCTGAGGAGACGTGTGGGAAGGAGCAGGTGGGGGAATGTGTCTGTGGGGGCCCAAGCTGATCTGCAGGGGGACCCCCACAGGGGAGGATGGGAGCACTCGGGGAGGGACAGTTACAGCCAGTACCGTACCTGTTAGGTAACGGTTACCTGTTGGTACCGTTTCTCCATTTTTATAGGTGGGGAGACTGCGGGCTGGGGAAGATGGGTAATGTGCCAGGTCCCATGGCTAACCAGCTGGGATCTGAAAACAGTCTGTTCACCTCCTGCTGCCCAGACCAGGGACCCCTCCCCGCGAGGACGGATGCACATGCCCCACCAGCTGGGCAGCCGAGTCAGGACTTACTCTGTAAAAGTTCACTGGTCAGGTTCAAGGTTTCCTTCGGGGACACGCTTGCTGCAGCACCAGTGCCTGATTTCTGCGTTTTCACTCGGCTCTTCTTACCCATTTTCTGACTATAGAGAGAAAGAAAAGACAAAGAGAAAGGCCCTACATTTCCAAAGAACAAAATCGAGTAACAAAACAGGGCACGGCAGTGGCTCCGCCTGGAGACATTAAGATCTTACCTTACAGGAGCCATATTCCTGAAGTTTCCTTCCAGAAAAAGCAACGTGTAACAAACACTAGTGTTTGGAGGCACTCAAATGGAGGGGGAAAATGCTGCTTTGTAGTCTCTGGAAGAAAAGTTCACTCCTGTTCACCTATAAAAACTACAGTGGAAGCAAGGTTTACTCTAGAATTTTTTTTAATTACACTTTACTGTATATCCTACTATGTTTATTCTGTGACACTATATTCATGTATCACAAACTCACATGGCCGCAAAAATCTAGGCTCTCCTCACTTTGCTTTAAAAGAATAATTTCCTATGAAGAGTATCTATTTCATAAGCAACCAATCAGACTCTCTGGACAAACGGTGAAGGCACTTTGGAGATCAAGGAAACTTCAGGGAGCTAATCCAATTCCTCAATCTCGTTTCAAGGAAAATCCACAGTGCCTTGCCCAGGGTTTCACAGATGTGGCTGGCAGACCCGAGCCTCAAAAGAGGCTCAATGATGCCTCCCCGTCTGGCACTGCAGCCACCCTGCAGGCCTCAGTGGTCTAACACGTAAATGGCCATGAGCAGACAAGGCAGTGGGACAGGCAGGTGCCAAGGGCAAGGCAGAGATGCTGTAACATGTGAGAAAACAGTTGATGGCAGTGAGTCAGGAGGCGTATCCTGAAGAAAGCAAGGGACTGGGACATATGAAGAAAGGGTAGGCAACTCAAAGTTGGCCAAGAATGAGGGGGGCACCTGGGGGCCCAGTGGGGCGAGCATGCCCACCTGGAAAGGAAAGAAGACCTCAGTTGCAGGAGGGGTGCCACTGCTGCCCGAGGATTGACCCAAGGGTTCCTCCTAAGTCAGAAGTGCCTGAGAACAACTCAGGAAGATGGGGAGTAGCAGGCGAGCAGCAACTGGAGCCCCCTGCACATTACCAATCGGCGACCGCCATGGTGACGCTCCACGGAACCCTCGCCAGCAAGTTTCCCTTCATCTCAAGGGCGAGCCAGAAAGCCAACTCTGACCTACTTGGTTTTTTACAAAGAGCAACAAGTACTGAAGTGGGGAGAGCTGTGAGGGGACAAAGCGTTAAAATGCATGCTCTCCCACAGTCTAGCTGTTCACTTACTCCACTATCAGTTCAGTCGCTCAGTCGTGTCCGACTCTTTAAGACCCCATGAATCGCAGCACGCCAGGCCTCCCTGTCCGTCACCAACTCCCGGAGTTCACTCAGACTCACGTCCATGGCATCAGTGATGCCATCCAGCCATCTCATCCTCTGTCCTCCCCTTCTACTAAAACAACAGGAAACTCATTCTCTTAAAGGACTGCCTATGTAGCTTCTCTGTCTCTGATGCAACTTTGTAACTTATGTATCGAATAAGCCTTCTAACACAGGAGGAAGAACACACAGTATCTGGAGTCCTGGAACCAAAGTAAACAAGTAACAACCTAAAACTTGTGCAGCAAAGAGAGTGAGTTATTTTGAGATCAAAAGCAGGGGAAAAAAATATTAAGCCTGGAGCAGGGTGGCAGAGAAGGTTTGAGCACCTTTTCCTAAACTCAAGGACTAAAGAGAAGGAAGCTGCCCTGTTCGCTGGCTCTCAGCCTGGACAGAGCGCCTGCCACTCTTCTCTGCAGCAGGCCCTCTCCACACCTACAGAGGGCACCTTTGCAGAGGACCACTGAACTTGACCTGAAAACAACTAAGACGGGCGCTAAGTCTGCAAAGAAGGGCTTCTATCACACTTCCAAATGTAGCGGGAGCAGCTGGAGACGGGCTTGCTGGCCTCTCCCTACAGCCCTGCTGTCATGACCTTCTTCTGTGCGTCAGAAGCCAAGCAACTTGAAAACACCACTCCAAAAGGAGCTCGAAGACCCTGCCCCATTCTTAACAGGCCTGGGGCACAGTAAGGCCAAGCCAGCCAGGCCCCCCACCCCCATGGTGGCTGCCTCAGGGCAAGGACTCAAGGGCTACAAAATAGGCTTCTCCACTCTGCCTGTAGCCCTTGTGCCCACCCTGCATGTCTTCCCTCAGGAATCCCCCTCCAACTCCCACCACCCCCCCAGCATCTAGATACCTGCCCTGAGATGAAGTGAAGTGAAGTGAAGTGGCTCAGTCGTGTCCGACTCTTTGCGACCCCATAGACTGTAGCCTATCAGGCTCCTCCGTCCATGGGATTTTCCAGGCTAGAGTGCTGGAGTGGATTGCCATTGCCTTCTCCAAAGGCTCCTTAATTAAAACAGCAGCAGCGACTCTGTGTGCAATCCTTCACCTTTGCCACACACAGCTAAGATGTGTTTGATCTTCCCAGACACTCTCATCAATAGACATTAACCTCCTCTTCTAGACGCCATCCTCAAAAAGATGCAGTCCTCAAAAAGGTGCAGCGAGGACTCTAAAGCCTGGGCTTGGCCACAGCCCCGCGGCTCCTCAGTGAAACGCAGAGGAAAGCACAGCGTTCTGCAGGGAGCAGGAGGGCGGACCTGACCCCAACAGCTCCTGGACAAGGGGCCACCCCTGAGAACCTTAGGCGACCTGCCCCTCTGGAATCCAACTCCTGCTCAGACCGCAACAGTGTGCTGCATTCTCCCTGCACACCCCCGCCGCTTAAGTCGGCCCCACTGAGTAAGGAGGGCAGAAAGGCAACACTGGTGGAACTTCAAAACACATCAGGAAATGACCACCTGGGAGAGCAGCTGTTCTTAAACTTCATACAAGTAGGATTACACAACACACAGGCTTCTTTTGCTCAAGGCAAGGTCTTTCCACAGCTCTAAGGTGACACCCACTCTCCCAGGCACAGCCCTCAGGGCCCTTCACCCCGTCACCCTACTCTACCTGCCCTGCTTTCTTCTTCCCATCACCCATTACATAGCACAGCGTCAGGATCTGCTCATGTTCTCCCCCCTTTCCAGAAGAAAGCTACCTTTGGCTACCCCTGCCTCCTCCAGACAACAATTTTTCACATACCCAGGTCAAAATGTCCCCAGTGGCCTTGAGGAAATTCTGGGTCCTCCATGCAGATTTCACTCCCATGGAAATCAGTAAGACTGGGTCAAGTTCAACGTGATCAGCAAACGCTAAATGTTGCACTCTTGCCTGGAAAATCCCATGGACGGAGGAGCCTGGTGGGCTGCAGTCCACAGGGTCGCTAAGAGTCAGACAAGACTTGGTGACTTCACTTTCACTTTTCACTTTCATGCATTGGAGAAGGAAATGGCAACCCACTCCAGTGTTCTTGCCTAGAGCACCCCAGGGACAGCGGAGCCTGGTGGGCTGCCGTCTATGGGGTTGCACAGAGTCAGACACGACTGAAGCGACTTAGCAGCAGGCTTACCTTGAGATTTGTTGTTGGTGAGTTGCTCAGTCATGTCAGACTTCTTTGCAACCCCATAGACTGTAGTCCCCAAGCTCCTCTGTCCACACAATTTCCCAGGCAAGAATACTGGAGTGGATTGCCATTTCCTTCTCCAGGGGATCTTCCCGACCCACAGATCAAACCCACAACTCCTACACGGGCAGGTGGATTCTTTCCTACTGAGCCCCCAGGGAAGCTACCGTTGAGATCAGTCTTTCGGAATTCTCTTTGGACTGTTTCCCTCCCACAGGGATACAGGCCCAAAAGACATAAAGTAGCTTGCCCAGGCTGTTGTTCAGTTGCTAAGTCATGTCTGACTCTTTGTGACCCCATAGACTGCAGAATGCCAGGCTTCCCTATCCTTCACCATCTTCTGGAGCTTGCTCAAACTCATGTCTGTTGAGTCAGTGATACCATCCAACCATCGTCCTCTGTCGTCCCCTTCTCCTCCTGCCTTCATTCTTTTCCATCAACAGGGTCTTTTCCAGTGAGTCAGCTCTTCATATCAGGGGGCCAAAGTATCGGAGCTTCAGCATCAGTCCTTCCAATGAATATTCAGGATTGATTTCCTTTAGGATTCACTGGTTCGATCTGCTTGCAGTCCAAGGGACTCTCAAGAGTCTTCTCCAACACCACAGTTCAAAAGCATCAATCTTTCAGCAGTCAGCTTTCTTTATGGTCCAACTCTCACATCCATACAGGACTCCTGGAAAAATCAAGCTTTGACTTGACAGACCTTTGTTGGCAAAGTAATGCCTCTGCTTTTTAATATGCTGTCCAGGTTGGTCATAGCTTTTCTTCCAAGGAGCAAGTGTCTTATAAAATTTCATGGCTGCAGTCACTACCTGAAGTGATTTTGGAGCCCAAGAACATAAAGTCTCTCACTGTTGCCATTGTTTTTTCATCTATTTGCCATGAAGTGATGGGACCAGATGCCATGATCTTTGTTTTTTGAATGCTGAGTTTTAAGCCAGCTTTTTCACTCTCCTCTTTCACTTTAATCAAGAAGCTCTTTAGTTCCTCTTTGCTTTCTGCCGTAACAGTGGTGTCATCTGCATATCTGAGGTTATTGATATTTCTCTCAGCAACCTTGATTCCGGCTTCTGCTTCATCCAGCCCGGCATTTTGCATGATATACTCTGCATAGAAGTTAAATAAGCAGGTGACAATATACAGCTTTGACGCACTCCTTTCCCAATTTGTAACCAATCCATTGTTCCACGTAAGGTTCTAACTCTTGCTTCTTGACCTGCATACAGATTTCTCAGAAGGCAGGTAAGGTAGTCTGGTATTTCCATCTCTTCAAGATTTTTCCACAGTTTGTTGTGATCACACAGTCAAAGGCTGAAGCAGAAGTAGATGTTTTTCTGGAATTCTCTTGCTTTTTGATAATCCAACAGATGTTGGCAATTTGATCTCTGGTTCCTCTGTCTTTTCTAAATCCAGCTTGAACATCTGGAAGTTCTTGGTTTACATACTGTTGAAGTCTAGCTTGGAGAATTTTGAACATCACTTTGCTAGGGTGTGTGATGAGTGCTTGTGTGGTAGTGTGAACATTCTTCGGCATTGCCTGTCTTTGGGATTGGAGTGAAAACTGACCTTTTCCAGTCCTGGGAAAATGCTGAGTTTTCCAAATTTGCTGGCATACTGAATGCAGCACTTTCACAGCATCATCTTTTACGATTTGAAAGAGTTCAGCTGGAATTCCATCGCCTCCACTAGCTTTGTTCATAGTGATGCTTCCTAAGGCCCACTTGACTTCACATTCCAGGATGTCCGGCTCTAGGTGAGTGATCACACCATCGTGGTTATCTGGGTCATGAAGATCTCTTTGGTATAGTTCTTCGGTGTATTCTTGCCACCCCTTCTTACTTACTTTCTGCTTCTGTTAGGTCCATACTGTTTCTGTCCTTTATTCTGTCCATCTTTGCATGAAATGTTACCTTGGTATCTCTGATTTTCTTGGAAAGATCTCTAGTCTTTCCCATTCTATCGTTTTCCTCTATTTCTTTGCACTGATTGCTGAGGAAGGCTTTCTTATCTCTCCTTGTTCTTCTTTGGAACTCTGCATTCAGTTGGGTATATCTTTCTTTTTCTCCTTTCCCCTTCACTTTTCTTCTCTTCTCAGCTATTTGTATGGCTTTCTCAGACAACCATTTTGCCTTTTTGCATTTCTTTTTCTTGGGGATGGTCTTGATGACTGTCTCCTGTACAATGTTACAAACCTCCGTCCATAGTTCTTCAGGCACTGTCTATCAGATCTAATTCCTTGAAACTAATTTGTCACTTCCACTGTGTAATCATATGGGATTTGATTTAGGTCATACCAGAATGGTCTAGTAGTTTTCCATACTTTCTTCAACTTAAGTCTGAATTTGGCAATAAGGTGTTCATGGTCTGTGCCACAGTCAGCTCCCAGTCTTGTTACTGCTGACTGTATAGAGCTTCTCCATCTTTGGCAGCAAAGAATATAAACAGTCTGATTTCAGTGTTGACCATCTGGTGATGTCCGTGTGGAGAGTCGTCTCTTGTGTTGGTGGAAGAGGGTGTCTGCTATGATCAGTGTGTTCTCTTGGCAAAATTGTTAGCCTCTGCCCTGCTACATTTTGTACTCCAAGGCCAAGCTTGTGTTACTCCAGGTATCTCTTGACTTCCTACTTCTGCATCCAGTCCCCCATGAGGAAAAGGACATCTTTTTTTGGTGTTAGTTCTAGAAAGTCTTGTAGGTCTTCACAGAACCATTCAACTTCTGCTTCTTCAGCATTAGCGGTTGGAGCAGAGATTTAGATTACTGTGATAATGAATGGTTTGCCTTGGAAACAAATGAGGATCATTCTGTCATTTTTGAGATGGCACCCAAGTACTGCATTTCAGACTCTCTTGTTGATTTTGAGGACTACTCCATCTCTTCTAAGGGATTCTTGCCCACAGTAGTAGATATAATGGTCATCTGAATTAAATTCACCCCTTCCAGTCCATTTTAGTTCACTGATTCCTAAAATGTCAATGTTCACTCTTGCCACCTCATCTTCGACCACTTCCAATTTACCTTGATTCATGGACCTAACAATCCAAGTTCTTACGCAATACCGTTCTTTACAGCATCGGACCTTACTTTCACCCCCCAGACATATCCACAAATGGCCATTGTTTCCACTTTGGCTCAGCCGCTTCATTCCTTCTGGGGCTTTTTTTTTTTTTTTTTTTTTCCCGCTCTTCTCTAGTAGCATATTGGGCACGTACTGACCTGGGAAGTTCATCTTTCAGTGTCACATCTTTTTGCTCTTTCATACTGTTCATGGGGTTCTCAAGGCAAGAATGCTGAAATGGTTTGCCATTCCCTTCTCCAGTGGACCACATTTTGTCAGAACTCTCTGCCATGACCCGTCTGTCTTAGGTGGCCCTGCGCGGCATGGCTCATACTTTCACTGAGTTAGACAAGGCTGCGGTCCGTGTGATCCATGTTTGGTTAGTTTTCTGTGACTGTGGTTTTCATTCTGTCTGGTCTCTGCTGGATAAGGATAAGAGGCTTATGGAAGCTTCCTGATAAGAGGTACTGGCTATGGGGCAAACTGGATCTTGCTCTGATGAGCAGGATGCTAAGTAAATCTTTAACCCAATTTTCTGCTGATGGGTTAGACAGTAGGAATCTTCCAGGTAGGCACTGTCAACTCACTCTTCATTAAGGAGGGTGTAGGGAGGTGCCTGTCCTTGTCCCTGAGGTGCAGGAGCCTAGGTCTAGATCAGCTCTTAACCTGTGCTACCCAGAAGCCAGGCTGTCAGTGACCTTGTCCAGGAAAGTCCTCCAGTCACCTGGCCCCCTCTGTCAGGAGCCCCTCACCACTTAGCCCCCCTGCACACTGACTCAGGGGCATTCTCAAGCCTTAAGGGTACCTGAAGAACTCACGCTTCAGGAGGGTGGTGGGTCTCTGTACCAACTCCTATGGCCCAGTTCAGCAGTTCTGAACTCTGCAGCCATCAATGTCTGGAAGATTCATTTGCCTCTGGATTCGATGTGGTTCGGCACCAACCCTTCTAGTATTTGTGTACAGACACCTGACTAGAAGCACCTCAGAGGCAAATGCGCATTTCTTCTCACCCTAGAAAGTACCAGGCCTTCCTGCCACTATAACCCCCTTTGGCCCGGCACCACCTCCTGATCTATTAGAGACTTTTGTGAAGATGCTGAAGTCTCAGCTCCAACCCCACCTACCAACAGCTCCCTCCCCACTCTGCACCCAGAGCCCAGCCCTGAGCCTCTGCAGCCTCACCCGCTGAGGTCGACTTCATTTACGGGCTATCTCATCCACTGGAGTGGGCTTCCATGTTATAGCAAAAAAACCCCAACCTTCCATTTCAAAATGATTTGTAGGGTCTAGGATGGTGTGACAGACACAGTTGAGGGTCAAGATTTGTTGAATGAAGGAAAATCTAATTTTAATGCACTAGTGTTACTTGTACACTTCCCAGGTGGCGTTAGTCGTAAAGATCTGCCTGCCAGTGCAGGAGTTCAACCCCTGGGTTAGGAAGATCCCCTGGAAGAGGTGACGGCAAACCACTCCAGTATTCTTGCCTAGAAAATCCCATGGATAGAGGTGCCTGGCGTGTGACAGAACATGAGGGTCGCAAAGAGTCGGACACAACTAAGCGACTGAGCACGCACAATCTTACTTGTGAGTGATTTATTTCCCATCACTATAGTAAGACTATACAGCAATGAACGATTTTGATATATTCCCCCGCCACTGACAGGACAGGAGCCAAAATGAGACATTTACTTAACTACTGCCTCTAAAGAACTAGGGTGACTCTTCAATCAAAATACAACTTTATACACATAAAGTGATATAAAATTCATATTTAAAAGATGGCTTCTTTTGGGAATCCAGTTTCTTGTCAGAAAAGTTTTAAGAAATTAAATTTCATAAAAGAATCTCTCTGCTTTCTAGAAAGCAATCAAGCAGAAAGAAGTTCATTTCCAACAGAAATGGAAAAGCTGCAACTCGCGCATGACTTTGCGCTCCGGGGACACTTGTACGGGGGTGTAAGCGTCAGCACAGCATTGTCCCGGGCACACTGTCCCTGCCACAGCCCGCTGCGGCCGGCAGTGACCACTGTCACATCAGGGGACTCACACAAGACTATGACTTGGCCAAGAGCCCATCGCCATCAAGCAATGGACCCACAGCTTCAACCTGAAGTCCTGTGTTAGGCCCAGCACATGTGCAATGAGACAAGCTCGCTGGCATCCCCATGCCCGGACCATGCCGGTCACGGCAGAAGATAAACAAGTGAGGGACAATCAGGCCAGTGGCCTCAAGGATGAGGAGGTGGGCACCCAGGACACAGCCTGGTAACTCCTCGACTGTGTGAGAAGTTACGAAACAAAGAGGGGCAGGGAATAAAGTGCAGTTGAAGAACGACTGGATGCTAAGATTCAGCTGGAGAAAAGTGTTAGAATCCAGTCTGAGTGGCCTCCTAAATTCAACCCCCTTCTGCCTTTCTTAGCTAACGAAGATGTCCCCAACACCAAGGATTTAAAATAACTACCTACCCTGTTTATTTATGATTCAAAAACTTGTTACACACCATGAATAATTTTCATTGTGAGTTCAGCTAAATTTGGGGCAGGATTCCAAGTTTTAGCAAATGAAAGAGCCAAATAGGTATCCTGAATATTCTTAATGTTCTCAGTGGAAAAAAACTACTGCTTAGTTTAACTCATCAACTTCCTACAAAGATTCAATATTTATCTTCAATATTTATTTCAAATATGCTTATTAGAAAAAATATGTGCTAAATCAGATCTGTGTATACATACATAACGGAAAAGGCAGTGGCAAACCACTCTTGTACACTTGCCTGGAAAATCCCATGGACGGAGGAGCCTGGTGGGCTGCAGTCCATGGGGTCACCAAGAGTCAGGCACAACCGAGCGACTTCACTTTCACTTTTCACTTTCATGCATTGGAGAAGGAAATGGCAACCCAGTCCAGTGTTCTTGCCTGGAGAATCCCAGGGACAGGGGAGCCTGGTGGGCTGCCATCTCTGGGGTCGCACAGAGTCGGACACGACTGAAGCGACTTAGCAGCAGCAGCAGCGGCATACATACATAAAGTTAAATTCCAAATTCCAGTCAAAAGGTACAATACTAAATAAAAGATCTGTTTCCTTAAAGTTTAGATCAAAATCTGGTATAAACTATGAATTCTTATTGAATTATCTTAGGGGAAACAAATATGTTTTTAAAAAAAGAACTTAATACTTAAAGACAAAAGAAAATGCTATGTAGAAAAGCAATACTGAATTGACAAGCAAATGGAGTCTACAATAAACAGTTACCACAGTGACAGTCCTTGAAAGGAAGGGCCATCAATAAAAAAAACAGCAAGCTAAGAGTTTTACACATATCTATATTTCTCCACCATCAAGATTTTTAAAAAGCTACAGAATCTTCAAAATCTGGCTTTGTATAACACCATAAACTATTTTGCAAGTCTATCAACAACCTCTCCACTTAAAAGATGGAACAGACTTAGAAAACAGTAAAATAGATGGCATACTCAATTATTATTTAAATTGCTAATATGCAAGTGGCATCTGTAATTAACCACCACTTCTGATCAACAAAGTGATTCTTTTACATCTCAACCGCACAGGTGGGGAGAAACATGAACACAGAGCATGCAGGGAGCTTGGCTGAGGGGACAGTGGGAGCGGTAAGGGAGGGTGCTGGAGACTTAACCCATTTTTACAAAACTTAGTTCACACTTACTGAACAGACTGAATTCAGCTGCGTGGGCTTTTTTTCTGTCCCCCAAATATTCTACATGGAAAGACTGTAAATGTGCATTACTCTTGAATTGTTTTCCACTAATTACAACTAGAATAAACATTTCTGATTACACTACTTGGTAATTCACCCAGAAAACTTCTGTTCAAGCCCAGCATCTGCTTTTCAACACATCCTGCATCCTTCCTCTCAACTCTGCAGCTGGATCAACTAAGGGAGAGAATGGCCCTCAGGCTTTCTCCTACCTTGGGCTCCCAGCTGTAAAGGCATTTGAAGGGAGTGCAAAGCCTGCCTGATCTCTGGAGGAAGAAAAGAACCTCACTGAAATCCCTTGCAGGCCATTAGGATCAGAGGATGACATTCTGAATTAAATACACAAATTAAAGGATGGCGGCCTAGGCAAATAAAAGCGCTCCCAAATTGAAAAGTATTTAAGTTCTCTCTGCTACAAAAACTGATTAGGTGTACATAGTCCTTGCATTGGCACCATGTTAACTGAAATGTCAGGAACATCCCTCTTTGCACGGTGGCAGGATCTAGTAACATGGTCAAGTCATACTAACTTATCCCACTTCAAGAGGCTAAGGAGCACCCACCATTCCAATTTCTATCAAAGGAGGCATGTGTGTCACAACTCACAGCCACCAAGAAGTCAAGGCAGGCAGACAGGCAAGACAGTGGAATTAATTTCAACTCAGTAGCTACACACATAGCAAGATGAAGCTAGACCTATAAGCTGTAAGTGAGTAAAACTTCAATTTTTATACAGAACATGTTGGGCTGTCAGTTAGATACACAAACACACAAACTTGAGATCTTTTTTTAAAAGATACAGATATTTCTTGCTTTCTACAATGTTACCATATTTCCACTAATATACATGATAATTTTAGAGATGCTTAAACTATCTTTGATTGACTTTCCAATACATAATAGGTGTACTTTTAAACTGCTGTTGAATTAAGTTATAAACACCATTAAATTAAAATGAGGCTTCTATTTAAACAAAGTTGCTCCCCAAAAAAAACCCTCTTTATAAAGCAAAGAATCACTCAGTATCATAAATAATCATTTCCTATTATATCTTTCTTAAAGAAAAATGCTAACGGGTGAAGAAACAGCTAGCTGTAATCTGTCAAGAAGTTACTTACAAACCACCCACACTCCTCCCATAAGGATACTAGATTCTCAAACTGTGGAATGTCAGGTTTGGAAGAGACTTCTGGGTTTATTATCTGTGTTCTCAGCACAAACATCTTGAAAACAATGACATCTAATGTTAGGTAGCAGGTACGGTTGTCAAAGTGCTTTGTGAACCAGAGCCAAATTCAACTCAAGGATATTTTACTAACACGGATGGTCCCCAACTCAAGATGGTTCAGCTTAGACTATTTTGACTTTAATACAGATGGTGCAAAAGCCATAGGCATCCAGGGGAATCCCTGCATTCTGACCTATCCCAGGCTAGTGATATGCAGTGCAATGCCCACTGAGGTGCTGAGCAGCGAGTCTCGGCCGCCAGCCAGCCAACAGAGCGCGAGGGCAAGCAACCAGCACACTGGCCACCATTCGGAACCTAGACCACCGTTTGGCTTTTCACTTTCAGGATAGCAGTCAACAAATAAGAGGAGACAGTCAGCACATTGGAGAAGGCAATGGCAACCCACTCCAGTATTCTTGACGGAGGAGCCTGGTAGGCTGCAGTCCATGGGGTCGCTAGGAGTCGGACACAACATTGGAGAAGGAAATGGCAATCCACTCCAGTGTTCTTGCCTGGAGAATCCCAGGGACAGCAGAGCCTGGTAGGCTGCCGTCTATGGGGTCGCACAGAATCGGACAAAACTGAAGCAACTTAGCAGCAGCAGCAGCAGCAGCAGTCAGCACATTATTATGAAACAGGCTTGTGTTAGACGACTTTGCCCAACTGTAGGCTAATGTCAGTGTTCTGAGCATGTTTAAGGTCGGCCAGGCTAAGGAGTTTGGTATGTTAGGTGTACTAACTGCATTTTCAACAATGATATTTTCAAATGCTATCAGGATATAACCTCATCATAAATTGAGGAAGATCAGTATAGCCAAAACAGCCTTACTTTTCCACCAGCCAAGTGAACAAGTGAATTCACACTTGGATTCAGAGCATATTTCTTGAGTAATCTGCAAAGGAAAGATAAGTTAAAACAGCCTTTAGGATAAGGTGATAACCAACTAAACCCTTGGTTACATAAACTGACCTTCAGCTAGATCCGAGTGCTTCATTAAACAATAAATCCAAATGCAGTTTTACTCCAAATGCAATTATTCATGCTAACTGTCATTTTGTTTGTTTCCAGGCTAACTGTCATTTTGTTTGTTTCCAGGCTGTTGAAAGCGTGTGCGCCCTGGGGCAGGTTCCCACATGACCGCCTTCGTCCTAACTGCACCATTCAGGCATTCTCTGTATCAGGAACTGAGGTAAACATTTTACACAGTAGATAAAGGAAGATACTATGCCCACTTTACAGATGAGAAAGTTTAGCGAGGTTAATCAATTTATGCAATTTAGTCAAGTTTAGCGAGGTTAATCAATTTACGCAATGTGATAGACAGCTGGTAGCAGAGCCTCATCAGCACAGCCTGATGTCCAACTTCACCAATGCCCAATAGTATTAACATGTGAGAGGCTAAAATTTTACTCTGGCTTGGTAATCAGTACCACTTTACCTCTCAAAATCTTAACTTCAGAATTAGATTTCATCTTCCATTGCAAGCCAAGAGTGTTTGGGCTTATCTTGATTATTTAATTAACTTCTAATAATACTTGGAAAGGACTTGAATAAGAAAAAATTTTTTCAAAGCCTCAACTTTGGAATTTGAATTTTATAATCATTTGGAATCATTTTTTTTCTTCCATTCAAATTTATTTCAGCTGAAAATTGTCAATAGCTGTGTTTGTACTTCCGGTTTTACAATCTGTTTACTTCTAAACCTAGAAGAAACTCCCAAAAGGAAAAGGAGTCTACAGAGCTAATCTCTGGCCTGAGTTACTGAAGGAATTTAACAACAGAAAGGATTGCTAATCTTGCCAATTCTGTTAACTGACTTTTTTCCCCATAAGACTATTAAGTGACTTAGAAAAAAGAAGTCTCAATTCCTTCGTAATTAAAAAAAATTATATTACTATTTTGTTAGAAATTTACTTTGAGAATAAACATCATGTAAATTTCCTGGTGGCTTAGAGGGTAAAGGGTCTGCCTGCAATGCGGGAGACCCAGGTTCAATCCCTGATTCGGGAAGATTCCCTGGAGAAGGAAATGGCAACCCACTCCAGTACTCTTGCCTGGAAAATCCCATGGACAGAGGAGCCTGGAAGGCTGCAGTCCATGGGGTCCCGAAGAGTCGGACATGTCTGAGCAACTTCACTTGATGGGTAAATTATATTTGCAGATAAAAGTATTTTACAATTTCCAATTTTATGAGTTGAAAAGTGAGATAACGTAAGGAAATCCAGGATACAGAAGTCAATTTTGCCAAGTAAGGTACACTTGTACAGGCAATAAAAGTGAAGATCAGGAAAATTCAAAAGCAAGGAATCCTTAAACTAATACCTGTAAGCAGTTAAATATGATTCAGAATGAACTGATAGCCAAGATAAAACACTTCTTCAATTGTACAAAGAAAAAAGGATGCATAGGAAATCAAAATATTATTTCTGATAAATCAATGGGCCCAAATATATTACTTTTTAATTGAGAAAACCAGTTTCTAAAGATAAAAACCTCCCAGTGACAGATATTCATCAAACTGCATCAAGAAAGATACAGTATCACAAGTTACATTTCTAAAAACTACTGCAGATTACTGATTAAAAAAAGAGAGAGAAACTATGTAGTTCAAACATTTTAAGAGACTTGGAATATCTCAAACTAGATTGACACCTTGCAAAAAAAAAGAGAAACCCTGAGCCAGGGGTTAAGATTTTTACTCATATATTTACTAAAATTCCACAAGCCACAAACTAGGTACCTGGTTCCCACTGAATTCAATGACCATCTACTAGACATTTACTGCGAGGAACCTCGGTCATACTGCAGACAGCTTCTTCCAGCCACCCCCGTCTTTGTCATCTTTTTCAAGATCATGAGAGCAGCAAGTTCTAAGGAAAGGTTGTGACCAGTTATCAGAGCTCTTAGAATAAAACAGTTTTCTAGGGGCTGAACTTTAGAATGGAAAACTTTCAGTACAACCTTCACAGCTCTCATTTTCCAATGGCTTCTAAAGCAAAGGTTTAATCATCATTCAAAATGTGGCCTAAATGTTCACCACACGGAAGAGCAGCTTAGTGTTAGTGTCTTCCTGACAATCTTATTGCACGTTAGTGTCTTCCTGACAATCTTATTGCACTATTATTGACTGATGAACAGAAGTTTTCATGTCTACAGACATGCAGGTATAAATGTTTCATCTTTGAGTCCAACATCATTACTATTCCAGGGATCACTGGAGAAGAGACCAGAAGCAGCCACTATTTAACTCATTCAGACTAGAGTTTCACTGCACACATTAACTTACAATTTTGAAAAAAAATATATATATATATGACAAACAACAGGGTAGCAGAAGGAAAACTGAGGTTGTTGAGGGCGCAGTAAAAGTTGTTCTGTAGCTGTTTGAGAACTTGGCTTTGCACATTTCTTCCCTGGGCCAGAGGAAAACTCCTCCTCAAAATGCTGGAACCTTTCCAAACTATCAATCACAACAGCCCCAGGGACTAATCTGGTAAGATGAGACTGCATGCATAGTAGCCCGAATAGACACACTACATCATAGCTCAAGTAAGTCTTTTCAAATTTTAATGGTGGAGAAAAGCTGCTTTTATTTTGCTATACTCTCAAGTTAAATGCATTCACTTCAAACAGTTCAAAAAAAAAGCTTCTCCTAAATAATTACTAGTTTCTTCAGTTTGGAAATAGCAGTGGGGTCATTTTGGAGAGGAAAAATGGGCAAGAGGTATCATTTGCACATGATAAAATCCACACTTTTGCCAGTTTTGACAAACCCATACACCGCAAGCAAGTTATGTTCGGATCCGTCGCTAAAGGGTTAACGCCGCAGAGGATGTTAAAAGCAAAAGTCACCTGTCAACGTACTTTAAAAGCACTTTTGCTTCTGAAACATCACCTCCTGTATTTGGAAATGGAACACAATACACTCCAAGTGATCCTAAACCTGTCAACACACAGCGAGGGTAAGCACTCCGCCCCTCCCCCCCCCGCCCCACGCGCCTGTTTCCCCGCAGCAAGTGGCGCCCGACTCACTAATCGGCTCCCTTCTGCACCCGCACCCCCTCACGCCCCCACCCCGGAGTATAAACAGAGGAGAGAGGGGGTGCAGACTTGCATCGCCAGGCTGGAGTCACGAGGAAAAAGAGTTTGATACCCCGGAATGATAAACTCCAAAGCACTGAATTCTTCTTCCTAGTAGGGCACGGAGCGTGGGGAAGATGGCCAAGGGGCGCGTGGGAAGAGAGATGACCTATTTTCAACGACCGTTTTTATAACTGGAAAGTGAGGGAGAGAAGCGGGGCGAGGGAGGGGCTAGTCCTCGGCACCCCCGCGGACGCCTGAGGTGTGGAGAGAGGAACACGAAAGCCACACAGCCCTGGCCCAGGCGGCGGGGTGACGACGGGAAGGAGGGAGGAGAGAGGAAGGAAGCGGGTGCGCGAGCCAGCGGCACGCAGGGCCGAGCCCACGGGCGCGAGAGGGACGGACCCCGGCCCCACCCGGTGGGCGCCGAGGGGCCGGGCATTCCTGCACCTGCTGCCGCCGTCTCGGGGCGGGCGGAGCGGGGACTAGGAGGCGTTGGGAGCCGGGAGGGGATGAACGCGCCCCACCCCCCCGCCCCAGCCCCGGGCAAGGCCGGAGGGCAGAAGGGCCGTGCGGCGCACGCCGACCTCGCCGGACTCCCGGCGCCCAAGGCCCGACCCGCCGGGCCCCCAGGGAGCACACCGCCTTCCGCACTCTGGGCCCAGAGGGGCCAGCGGGGCGCGGGCCTGACTACGGCCGAGGGCCGCCGGCCCGGGCGTGGGGCGGCCGCGCAGCGCTCCGGGGCTGGCTAGCTGGCGGTGGCGGAGGGCAGCGCGAGTCGGCTCCGAGGGCCGCGCGCTGAGGAGGAGCCGCCGCCGGCACTCACCTGCCCACTTTTGCCCCGTCGCGCGGCGGCGGCGGCGCCACACTCCGCCGGGACCCACAAGCCACCTCAACCAAGCCCCAGGCAGCGGCGGCGGTGGCGGCGGCGGCGGCGGCCGGACGGGAGGGGGCGGGACGGCTGCCTCAGACAGCCCCGCCGCCGCGGCCCAACCCCGCTCCGCCCGCCCCCGGGCCCCGCCCTCGAGGCGCCGCCGCCGCCGCCGCCCATTGGCCCGCGATTCAGACGCAGGGGGCGCGGCCCCGCCCCATCGCCCCCTGACCGTTCCCCGCCGGTTCCTCCCCAGCCATTGGACGGGCGAACTCCTCGGTCCGGAGCAGCCAGCTCGGCCCGCCAGCTTCCGGGCCATAATTGGCTAGGCAGAGCTCAGGCCCGAGCGTTGATTGGAGGACCGGCACTCCCCGCCCCCGCCCGGGGCCCGCCTCTCGCGCCTCAGTTCCGTTAGCAGGTTCGGTTGCTCCAGAATTCCCTCTCCCCCCACCCCCCCGACCCCCCAGGGGGCGGGACCGACGGGTTGGGCCCTCTAGCGGGCCCCTCCTCCCTCACGCCGCGACCTCCGACTCGAGGGGAGGGGCCCGGAGGAGACTGGCGGCTCTTTCCTGGTTTGAGGGCGCTACGTCCTTCTCATTGGCTGACCGGCGTTCCTCCGGTCGCTCATTTTTTCCGTCATAGACGCAGCGCGATGGCGTAGCACCTCCGACATTCTACGTCCAAGATGGCCGCAGTCGGCAAGGAGAGACGTCGCTAAGGGGCTTACCTCAGGCCTGGGGTGAGTAAGCGACGGACTTCGGGCAGCGTCCCTTAAGTCCTGCGTACCTGGAGGCCGGGTTAGGGTATGGCCACCAGCCTCCAGCCTCTGGTGGAGTCTCTCTTCCTGGATTCCGCTTCCCTCCGCTACGCCCCGGTGCGAATCAGCGTTAGCGGGCGATGGCGGGGCTGCGGCTTCCGAGACGCGCTCGGGGAAGAGGGTCTCAGGCGCAGGAGCGGGTCAGGGAACCTGGCTCGGACTCTAGAGCAGGTAGCAACCCACGAAGTGAAAGGCGGTTATGGTTCCGGGTCTTTCTGGAAAGTGGGGAGAAAGGGCAGGGGGTCTTATGCACTCTCACATACTCGGCGATATAATCGCTGACTGTCCACATCGTTCCAGTCATTTCGCAGTGTGTTGGTTCCAGCCTTGGTAAAGCTTGAGTCTTTGCGTATTGTTCCACAGCTAGAATGCTCTGACTTCGGAGTTTGAAGACCGGTGCAAAGAAGGTGGGACTGGGAATGAGGAAAACGCACTTCCGCGATTATTAGCAGTTACGTTCTTCCGTTCATGTCGCGCTTACAGACCCTCTCCAGGGTTGTTTGGTTTGCTACTGGAGAGATTGTTCTTTAAAAGTTGAGGCGTTAAGTCCAGAGGCGTATCTCAGAGCTCTCAGATTATCCGCACAAAACATGGTGGTTAACGCTCCCGAAGTTTGGCCTGCCATTTAAAACGGAGCTTTCGCTAAATTTTCTAACATTAGGACCGACTGCTCAGAGCACTTAGTTGAAAGTGGCCTTTTTATGTTTTTAACGTAAACTTGATGATGCTTGGGTAGCTCTAATTCGCTCGTTAAAGGTACCTAGCACAATGCCTTGCAATCTTAGCGCTGATTACGGTTTGTATGAGTGATGTTGCTAGAGGGAGAGCTGCACAAAGCTTTCTATCCTCAGCACCTAAAATACTGCCAGGATACTAATCTCTCCGTATTGCTTAATGAATGCATGAAGTGAAAGTCGTTCAGTCGTGTCCGACTCTTTGCAACCCCCCAGACTGTGCAGTCCGTGGAATTCTCCAGGCCAGGATACTGGAGTGGGTAGCCTTTCCCTTCTCCAGGGGATCTTCCCAACCCAAGGATCGAACCCAGGTCTCCAACATTGCAGGTGGATTCTTCACCAGCTGAGCCACGAGGGAAGCCCAAGAATATTGGAGTGGGTAGCCTATCCCTTCTCCAGCGGATCTTCCCGAACCAGGAATCGTACCGGGGTCTCCTGCGTTGCAGACGGATTCTTTACCAACTGAGCTATCATGGAATGAATGCAGGGATGATGATGATAGTGGCGATATTCATAGACATTTGATTGGTTAAGAATCTTAGTGTTCTTAGATGCCTGCCTGTTTACTATGAATATAACAGTTATCCAAGATTCTTTTGGTTTATTTGAAATGACTACCATTGGTGTGTAATTTTAGTGGGTTTTTTTTTAACTGTTTCACTTCGATTACCTTGTGATACATTGTTGAAAAATATTAGTTGATTCTTGCATAAAAGCATGTTAAACATTTGTTCCATTTTATGGAACTTACTTTGCACCAACAGGCAATAAAGAAACATTCTAATTGTTAATGAGATTGTTATGTCTTAGGCGTCATTTCTAAAATTGAATGTCACGAAGGAAAAATAGTCATGGTTTGGCCTACAAAATAAATTGCTCATTTCAGGAGATTATATTTGAAGGCAATGGGTCTGCTAAGAATACAGAAGAAAAAATGTTTTCTGTTTTCTTTAAAACTAGGTCAAGACAAAACGGGGAAGGATTAAGGTCAAGGGAGTAGAGATTATAAGGAGTACTTAATTGGATTAAATCTGATTCATATTTTCAGGGTCAAATAAACAATATACCAAAATACTTACAGATAAGTTTGTGACGTCACTGATCATAACACTTGAGGAATCTTAAAAGCGCAGTTAATGATAAAGACTGGAGTCCGGTAAATGTCAGTTTTTGCAGAGAACAATTGAATGGCTTTGGGTGCTAGAGCCAGTTGTTCAGTGCCTCAGTCATGTCAGACTCTTCCATGCCTTGGACTGCAGCATGCCAGGCTTCCCTGTCCTCCACCGTCTTCTGCAGCCTGCTCCAACTCACGTCCACTGAGCCAGTGACACCATCCAGCCAGCTCACCCTCTGTCGTCCCCTTCTCTTCTGACCTTCAATCTTCCCAGCATCGGGGTGTTTTCCAGTGAGTCGGCTCTTCACATGAGGTGACGGAAGTGTCAGGGCTTTGGCTTCAGCATCAGTCCTTCCAGTGAATATTCAGGACTGATTTCCAACTGACTGGTTGGATCTCCTTGCAGTCCAAGGGACTGTCAAAAGTCTTCTCTAGCACCACAGTTCAAAAGCTTCAGTTCTTCGGCATTCAGCCTTCTTTATAGTCCAACATTCACATCCTTATATGACTACTGGAAAAAGCATAGCTTTGACTGTATGGACCTTTCCCGGCAAAGTAATGTTTCTGTTTTTTAATACACCATCTAGGTTTGTCATAGCTTTTCTTCTAAGGAGTGTCTTTTAATTTCATGGCTAAGGTCACCATCTGCAGTGATTTTGGAGCCCAAGAAATTAAAGTCTGTCACTGTTTCCATTGTTTCCCCATCTATTTGTCATGAAGTGATGGGACCAAATGCCACGATCTTTGTTTTTTAAACGCTGAGTTTTAAGCCAGTTTAATGTACTCCTTTCCCAATTTGGAACCAGCTTGTTGTTCCATGTAAGGAACTGTTGCCTCTTGAACTGCATACAGATTTCTCAGGAGGCAGGCAAGGTGGTCTGGTATTTCCATCACTTTAAGAATTTTCATGGGGTCTCAAAGCGTCGGGCACGACTGAGCAACTGAACTGAACTGAACTGAAGACTTTTCCACATTTTGTTGTGATCTACTCAAAGGCTTTAGCGAAGTCAGTAAAGCAGTAGTAGATGTTTTTCTGGAATTCTCTTGCTTTTTCTATGGTTCAGCGGATGTTGGCAATTTGATCTCTGGTTCCTCTGCCTTTTCTAAATCCAGCTTGAACATCTAGAAGTTCTCGGTTCACATACTATTGAAGTCTAGCTTGAAGGATTTTGAGCATTACTTTACTAGCAGGTGAAATGAGTGCAATTGGGTGGTAGTTTCAACATTCTTCGGCATTGCCTGTCTTTGGGATTGGAATGAAAACTGACCTTTTCCAGTCCTGGGAAACTGCTGAGTTTTCCAAATTTGCTGGCATACTGAATGCAGCACTTTCACAGCATCATGTTTTAGGATTTGAAAGAGCCCTGCTAGAACTAGCTTTGTTCATAGTGATCCTTCCTAAGGCCCACTTGACTTCGCATTCCAGGTTGTATGGCTCTAGGTGAGTGATCACACCATCGTGGTTACCTGGGTCATGAAGATCTCTTTTGTATAGTTCTGTGCATTCTTGCCACCTCTTAATTACTTTCTGCTTCTGTTAGATCCATACCGTTTCTGTCCTTTATTCTGTTCATCTTTGCATGAAATGTTCCCTTGGTATCTCTGATTTTCTTGGAGAGATCTCTAGTCTTTCCCATTCTATTGCTTTCCTCTATGTCTTTGCATTGATCATTTAGGAAGGCTTTCTTAACTCTCCTTGTTCTTTGGAACTCTGCATTCAGATGGGTGTATCTTTCCTTTTCTCCTTTGCCCTAAGTTTCTCTTCTTTTCTCAGCTATTTGTAAGGCCTCCTCAGATGACCATTTTGCCTTTTTGCATTTCTTTTCCTTGGGGATGGTTTTGATCACTGCCTCCTATACAGTGTTATGAATCTCCATCCATAGTTCTTCAGGCACTGTCTATCACATCTAATCCCTTGAATTTGTTTGTCACTTCCACTGTGTAACCATACGGGATTTGATTTAGGTCATACCAGAATGGTCTGGTGGTTTTCACTACTTTCTTCAATTTCAGTCTTATTTTGGCAATAAGGAGTTCATGAGCTGAGCGACAGTCAGCTCCCGGTCTTGTTACTGCTGACTGTATAGAGCTTCTCCACCTTCAGCTACAAAGAATATAATCAATCTGATCTCAGTATTGACCATCTGGTGATGTTCATGTGTAGAGTCTTGTGTTGTTGGAAGAGGGTGTTCACTATGACCAGTGTGTTTTCTTGGCAAAACTGTTAGCCTTTGCCCTACTTCATTTTATACTCCAAGGCCAAACTTGCCTGTTACTCCAGATGTCTCTTGACTTCCTGCTTTTGCATTCTGGTCCCCTGTGATGAAAAGGATCTTTTTTTGGTGTTAGTTCTAGAAGGTCTTGTAGGTCTTCATTGAACCGTTCAAATTCTACTTCTTTGGCACTAGTGGTTGGGGTATAAACTTGGATTACTGTGATACTGAGTGGTTTACCCTGGAAACAACGGAGATCATTCTGTCATTTTTGAGATGGCACCCAAGTACTGCATTTCAGACTCTCTTGTTGACTATGATGGCTACTCCATTTCTTCTAAGGGATTCTTGCCCACAGTAGTCGATATATGGTCATCTGAATTAAATTCACCCATTCTGATCCATTTTAGTTCACTGACTCCTAAAATGTTGATGTTCACTCTTGCCATCTCCTGTTTGACCACTTCCAATTTACCTTGATTCATGGGCCTAACATTCCAGGTTCCTGTGCACTATTGTTCTTTACAGCATCAGACTTTACTTTCATCACCAGTCACACCCACAGCTGGTGGTTGTTTCCACTTTGGCTCAGCCTCTTCATTCCTTCTGGAGCTATTTCTTTGCTCTTCTCTGGTAGCATATTGGACACGTACTGACCTGAAGAATTCATCTTTTACCTTTTCATACTGTTCATGTGGGTCTCAAGGCAAGAATGCTGAAGTGGTTTGCCATTTCCCTTCTCCAGTGGACCGCATTTTGTCAGAACTCTCTGCCATGACCCATCTGTCTTGGATGGCCCTGCAAGGCATGGTCCTGCATGGGACATGCTCAGTATATCTTTAATCCAATTTTCTGCTAATGGGTGTGGCTGTGTTCCCTCCCTGTAGTTTGGCCTGAGGTCTAACTGTGGTAGCAGTAATTGCATTAATGGAAACCTCCTTCAGAAGGACTTAGGCCAGCACCCTGCAGTTCCCAGGACTGTTGTATTCAGTGCCCCTGACTGTCAACCCACGAGTCCGCCAGGGAGTCCTGGGCACTCACAGGCAAGTCTGGCTCAGTCTCTTGTGGGGCCACTGCTCCTTTCTCCTGGGTCCTGGTGCACACAGGGTTTTGTTTGTGCCCTCCAAGAGGCTGTTTCCCCAGTCCTGTGGACGTTCTGTATTCAAATCCCACTGGCCTTCAAAGTCAAATTCCCTGGGGGTTCTCAGTCCCTTTGCCAGATCCCCAAGTTGGGAAATCTGCTGGGCCCTAGAACTTTCGCAAGAGTGCAAGAACTTCTTTGGTATAATTGTTTTCCAGTTTGTGGGTCATCTGCTCAGCAGCTCTATGGTGGGGCTAATGGCAACCTCCTCCAAGAGGACTTAGGCCACACACTGCTCCTCCCAGGTCTGCTGCAGCCGGAGCCCCTGTCCCCACGGCGGCCTCTGCTAATCCACACCTTGCAGGAGACACACACACACTCAAAGGCAGGTCTGGCTCAGTCTCTTGTGCAGCCCCTGGGTCCTGGTGCACACAAGGGTTTTGTTTGTGCCCTCTCAGTGTCTCTGCCGAGTGTGAGGTTTGATTTCAAACATGATTTTGCCCCTCCTGCCGTCTTGTTGGGGCTTCTCCTTTGCCCTTGATGTGGAGTATCTTTTTTTGGTGTGACATTCTCTTGTCAGTGGTTGTTCAGCAGCTAGTTGCAAATTTTGGTGTTCTTGCAGGAGAAGCTGAGCACACGTCCTTCTAATCCACCATTGAAGTCAAACTCCAGAGTTTATTACTAATCTATATTAGGATCTTTAGGATGATCAAAAAGAATTTTTAAGTATTTGGAAAAGCAGGCTCATAGCCTCAAACTGGCGGAGCTTCCATTAAAAGAAAGCTAGTGGCACAAATCATATTTCATTTTGTTACAAGCTCACTAGACTGATGGGGGATAATTTCCTAAGGACACTGAACATAATCCCACTTCATGTAATAGATGCCAGAGTAAATGTACACTGAATAAGGTCTGGTTAGATGGATTTATAGCCCTTCAGATTGCCAAATCCCAAATGTTGATCAGTAGGTTGATGTCAAGTCAACTTGAAAAGCGTTCTTTGGAGATAAAGCTACAGGGCTCTGGTCTTGCTTTCACTCTGGTTAGCACTTTTTTTTTTTTATTACCCACTTTAAATATATGAGGCATGCTTCTCAAATTAATAAATATACTCAAAATCTGTAGTAATAGTTAGCAAGTTTGTTAGATGACACTTAGATTCAAAGCATTCTTATAGGCTGAAATTATAAACCAAAATTAACAAGATATAGATTTGCCAAGAATTACTGAATTCACAAAAATTTAGTTGTGTGTGTGTTTGAGATGAAGAAGACCTGACTTGGGGGTGGAAAAAAAAGGTTGTATGATGTAATGTTCCATTTACAGAAGTGAACTGTAAAGTTTTCTCCAAATAGGGGAAGGGTGGTGTTTCACTCTAATGACAAATTGTGTTTCTCGCATTTACTGACTGTGGAGTGAGGCAAGTTGCTTCATGTCTCTTTGGCTCCATTTTCTCAGGGATAAATTGTGAGGATAAGAAAACATAGCTTGCGGGCATGTTGCAACTCAGCGGACACACAGTGGGCATGTTGGTGAATATTAGTATATTCACTCATACTATGCAGATTATATGAAGAATATTGTTTTCCACAGTTGATTGCTAATATTGAGGGAGGCTCTTGAAATACTAAAAGCCACATTGAGAAAACAGAGCTGTTTCTTTACCCAAAAGAGAAAGGAAAAGAAAAATTGTCCTCACATATTTCAAAGTCAGTCAGTAAATAAGAGAAAGGTATTTTCAAGGCTTAGAGGGCTAGGTGGGAGCTACAAAGTTGTTGAAAGGTAGATTTCTTTCATTCATTATTCTGCGCCATCTATGTACCAGATCCCGGGGATGAATCAAACAGATAAAAATCAATGTAATGTTAATGCAAAAGTAATATAAAAACCAGTTATTGATACCTAGCAATACCATAGGCCACTTTGTCAACTATTAAGGTCCCAGTGGAAGTGGCCAATTGAAAGTGAATAACCAAATGTTACTGTTTAGAGGCAGTCTGTGTACCAGATGAGAAAATTAAGTAGTGACCTTTACTGTTGATTCCAGTTTGTAAGTATCCATAATTCTAAATGTTGAAAATGCATTTAATCTTTTCTCAGTTAAAGTGATACATTTAAAGCACATTCCTGAAGGATGTTGTTAAAATGCCTTGACATGCTGCTTGTTTACGGAGAGATTTTTACTTTGTGGAGCTCATAAATCTCTCCATCATTTTCACAGTAGTCATGAACTGCTAATGAGAAAATTTATAACTCTATAGAGTCTTGTGAAAAAAAAAATTGAAGAGTGATAGGGAACAGGGCTCTAGAACCGAGGTTAGAGCTGTTTCAGGGGGTGACTGATTTAGAGGACTCTATTTACATGACTTATTTTCACTGTGTTGCGCCTATTGTTCATCCTGTCCTGGAGTCTAACAGCACACAGGGTAGATTATTAGCATGGGTTTTGGTGATGACAGCAAGGTAAAATGGATTTGAATTCTTTTCCGTCCCTATTTAATCCCTACTGGACTGTTTCTGATCCTTTTCTCCACTCTGTCCCTCTCTTCTCAGCAGAGGTCTTGGCACTTTCCAAAGAGAATGGAGATGCTCTCTTATGATTTATTTTCACCCCCTTAAATGATTTTTTTAAATATCTTTCTCACACTCTTCCTTCCCTCTATCTCAGAGAAAAAGCAAGCTCTTTTTTATCATCCCTAGGCTTTTTATTGTCTCTGGGCCCCTTAACCGCGCAGTGGCTTGCTCAGCCTCTTCTAATGACTACTTCTGGCTACCAGCATCCTTCATGCTCCTCTGTGCTGAAGAAACAATAACCTGTTTCATAGCCTGTTCGTTCTTTATCACCCATACAGTTTCCTTCTGCCCTACTGCACCTCCAGAAAATCTCTTCTGTTTGCACATGTGTACATGTCTGCTTTATTGAGGTAACAGTTCACGTATCATACAAATCACCCATTTAAAAATGTACAAGTCAGTGAGTTGTGCACTCACCACTACACTGAATTTTTAATGTTTCATAACTAATCACCAGTCCTAGTAACCTTTTATTAATTCCTGTCCTTTGATTTTTCTTTAGCATTTGTTGCTGTTGGCTAGTGCCTCTTACTTAAAGCTGGTATTCCCTTGATTTCTTATGTAATTAAGGGTGGAAATTTCCCTACCTTTTGACCATTCCTTCCCTTTCTGTCTTTCCTGCTTCCTAAAGTTCTTCAGAGTTGTGTCCCTGTCTTCACTCTCCATCTTTCTGTCTATGAGCATGACAGTTATCTGTCACTTCTATATAGGTGAATCCCAAGTAGATGAATCCTTTCTAGAGTTCAGTAGCCCTGTTTATGAGTCTGGTGGTTATTTCTGCACAAGTATCTAGTAATTATAGAACCACATTCTTTCCCTCCTCTATCGAAACCAACTTTTTTTTCACACTTAAAACATAGTAAATTAACTGTGAAAGTCAAAGTCACTCAATCATGTCCAACTCTTTGCGACCCCATGGACTGTGATTCTCCAGGCCAGAATACTGGAGTGGATAGCCTTTCCCGTCTCCAGGGGATCTTCCCAACCCAGGGATCGAACCGAGGTCTCCCGCATTGCAGGCGGATTCTTTATTAGCTGAGCCACAAGGAAAGCCCAGATTAACTTCACTCTCAGAGAAGGTAATATTGAAGAGAAAAATGGGGAAGAGAAAGAGTTTTGTTAACTGTACTTCAATTTAAAAAACAAAACTCTTTCTCTTCCCCATTTTTCTCTTCAATATTACCTTCTCTGAGAGTGAAGCAAACTTGAGTCATCTCTTGCTGTTCTTTGCCTCGTGGCCAATTGTGATGCCTCTCTTTCTCCCAAGGCCATTTGTGGGGCCGAGGCCTTGTTAGGCATAGTTTCAGCAGCTGTTGCAGTCTTCTGACTGGTCGTCTTCAGCATGTCTCTAAACTGCCCCCAAGGCATCACGTCCCGCAACTTACATGCTTTCTTGTTTTCCTTGACACTGGGACTCCCTGATAGACTCCGGCATATCTGTTTCTCTTTGTGTCTGCCTAGAATATAAGCATCTGGTGGGGTTGAGAGCGTGCCTCTCCTGTTTCCTGTCCTGTCATTGAGGCCTGGCTCATAGTAAATGTGCAGAAAACACTTGAATAAATATATAGAGAGATATTTGAATGAATATGGGGAAAATATTTGAATGAACATGGAGAACTGTTATGTTAATATGTTTTAAAGACTCCCAATTAGTGTACTGTGAATAAATTACAGATATGCCGAGCTGTTTGTTCCCTCAGGCAACTGGCCAGTTTCCCTCTGCTCTACAAGAACGCACACGAATGTTTATTACTCTTATTAATAATTGAAAACCAGAGACATCTCAAGTGTTCATCCACAATCAGTTCAGTTCAGTCGCCCAGTTGTGGCCGACTCTTTGCGACCCCATGAATCGCAGCACACCAGGCCTCCCTGTCCATCACCAACTCCCAGAGTTCACTCAGACTCATGTCCGTCGAGTCGGTGATGCCATCCAGCCATCTCATCCTCTGTCGTCCCCTTCTCCTCCTGCCCCCAATCCCTCCCAGCATCTGAGTCTTTTCCAGTGAGTCAACTCTTCGCATGAGGTGGCCAAAGTATTGGATTTTCAGCTTTAGCATCCTTCCAAAGAACACCCAGGACTGATCTCTTTTAGGATGGACTTCTTGGATCTCCTTGCAGTCCAGGGGACTCTCAAGAGTCTTCTCCAACACCACAGTTCAAGAGCATCAATTCTTTGGCGCTCAGCTTTCTTCACAGTCCAACTCTCACATCCATACATGACCACTGGAAAAACCATAGCCTTGACTAGACGGGCCTTTGTTGGCAAAGTAATGTCTGTGCTTTTCAATATGCTATCTAGGTTGGTCATAACTTTCCTTCCAAGGAGTAAGCATCTTTTAATTTCATGGCTGCAGTCACCATCTGCAGTGATTTTGGAGCCCCCCAAAATAAAGTCTGACACTGTTTCCACTGTTTCCCCATCTATTTCCCATGAAGTGATGGGACCGGATGCCATGATCTTCATTTTCTGAATGTTGAACTTTAAGCCAACTTTTTCACTCTCCTCTTTCACTTTCATCAAGAGGCTTTTTAGCTCCTCTTCACTTTCTGCCATAAGGGTGGTGTCATCTGCATATCTGAGGTTATTGATATTTCTCCCACCAATCTTGATTCTAGTTTGTGTTTCCTCCAGCCCAGCATTTCTCATGATGTATTATGCGTATAAGTTAAATAAGCAGGGTGACAATATACAGCCTTGACGTACTCCTTTTCCTATTTGGAACCAGTCTTGTTCCATGTCCAGTTCTAACTGTTGCTTCCTGACCTGCATAGAGGTTTCTCAAGAGGCAGGTCAGGTGGTCTGGTATTCCCATCTCTTTCAGAATTTTCCACAGTTTATTGTGATCCACACAGTCAAAGGCTTTGGCACAGTCAATAAAGCAGAAGTAGATGTTTTTCTGGAACTCTCTTGTTTTTTCCATGATCCAGCAGATGTTGGCAATTTGATCTCTGGTTCCTCTGCCTTTTCTAAAACCAGCTTGAACATCTGGAAGTTCACAGTTCACGTATTGCTGAAGTCTGGCTTGCAGAATTTCGAGCGTTACTTTACTAGCGTGTGAGGTGCAATTGTGTGGTAGTTTGAGCATTCTTTGGCATTGCCTTTCTTTGGGATTGGAATGAAAACTGACCTTTTCGCAGCAGAACGTCTCAGCTTCAGCGCAGTTAATCCCTTGTTGTGAGAGATTCTTCTGTGCATTAAAAAAAATGTTCAGCTATATTCATGACCTCTAGCCACTGGATGCCAGCAGCAGCCCCCCAGTTAGGACCACCAAAATATTGCCACATGCACATGCCAAAGCACGTGCCCTGGGGGCGAATTCATCCCAGGCTGAAAACCCCTGCTGTATAGTAATGAGAATGCAACAAGGACGAGCCTTGCAAACATAATATTGAGCGAAAGAAGCCAGTTGTGAGAGAGTGATAGTATCTCATTCCACATCCTTTAGAAACAGGAAAGACTGTCGGATGGAAATAGGAGTCAGGATGGTGGTTATCTTTCCGGAAGTGGTGATTAGGAGAGGAACGAGAACGCTGGGGTTTTGGTGGTATTCTACTCACCGACTGGACGGTGCTACACAGACATGTTCATGTTGTGAAAATTCATAAGCTATACACTGAAAATGGGTTTACTTTTCTTTTTGTATGCTATAATGCCCTTAAGGCTGGCTTCTGAGTCCTTTTGTAACTTTGACTTTAGGACTCAGGAGCTAGCCTGAAAGAGCTGTTTTCCAGTGGCTGTAAACTGGACCAGTGGGAGCGGCAAATAATGGTAGTGGCGGGATTATAACTCAAAGAATAAGATAAGTATTGATGAGCCCATCCTTGTTTAAATAAATGATCAAATAAATAAATGAGGGAGAAGGAACAAATCTTTCTTATAAAAGAACTCCAAGTGATGTTGAAGGAAGGAAAGAAATAGAAGATCGCCACTAAAACACCACAGTAATGGTTGCAGACAAGATCCTCAGAGGAATGCTAAAATTAATAGCTGATACTTCTAGGAGAAACAGGTACTTTGTATACTGTTTTGCATCGCAAAATACTACCCCCACCCCGCCCCCCACCCAAAGACGTAGCCGTTCATACTGACAAGCCCTCAGGCAGCGGCGCTTGATTCCTGTGTTTCCCTTACCCTAGAGTGTGGCCTGGACCTTGGGGCTCCCTTTTAAAGAACAGAAGATAGAAAGTGAGAAATAGTAAGTCACTATTTCTCACTGTGAGAAACTGGCAGCCGCCGTCGTCAGCAGTGAGCACAGTGAAGCAGCAGAAAAGCCAGCCATCCTGCAGTCACTGTCGCCTCCCGTGGTGCGATGAGAGGGGCGCTGTAGGACATTCTTCCTCAGAGCTCCAGTCTGTTAATAGGGAAGTGTCAGACAGACCTAAACCAAGACAGGTATTATCTTCTAGTACTCTTCAAAACTAGGAGGGTCAAGATAAACAAGGAAAGAGAAACATATAAAAAGATACTAAGGAAATGTGAGCCCCTGAATGCAGTGTAGCATCCTGGATTCGATCCTGGAACGGAAAAGAGGTTTTTGGAAAAATTCAAAATCCAAGTCAAGGCTATATAGTGTAGTTAGTAAGTTTCCAAAATTGATTTTTTTAAGGGAAGCTGGTTTAGGATATACGAAATTCGTCTTTACAGCTGTCTTTACAACTCTTCTATAAATGTAAAATTATTTTTAAATAAAAAGTTGTTTTTAAGTGAAAGCCATATAAAAGGATGTACTCAGAGAAATCTCATTCCCATCCCAGTTCTTTACATTCTGTTCTCCCATTCCTTATTGGTAACCAGGTTTTTTATTAGTTTTTTTTTTTTTTTTAAGTAAAGATATCTATTTTTACTTTCCCTCTTTTCTTACATAGATACATACTAATGTTTGTAACCATGTATGCTGATCCTGGAAATTTCTCCACACCCATAGTTAAAGGTCTTTCTCAGTCGTAACAGCTGCATGGCGCGCCGTTTGTGTTAATGGACCATCTTACTCAGCTGCTGCCCTAATGGCGGGCATTCGCACTGTCTACAGTTTTTGCTGTTACAAACAATACTTTGAATGACCTTGTGCACCTTTGTCTCCAGTCTGTGATGATATTGTCCCAGTAGATACTTGGAAGTGGAACTGCTAAATCCAAGAGCAAATGCTGCTGCAATTTTGTTACATATCGCCAGATTCCACTCTGTGAGAGTTGTTCCATTCTGTACCCCCACCAGCAGCATATGAGATTACTTGCGTTTCTCTGGCCTTGCCAGCAGAATATATTGTCAAACTTTTGGGCTTTTTGCCAATCTGATGGGTGAGAAATGATATCTCAGTATGACATCCGATATATAGCATTTTCTGGGTATAAGATAAAGCAAATATATAAATGGTACAACTGAAGATCAAGTTTTTCAATGCAAAGGAAACATAGATAGGTACACACACATACATAAATGAGATCAAAGATTAAGAAAAAACCAGCTCTTGATTTTTGCTAAGCATCTGATTATGAGCTCTTCATATATACTGAGGCTTTAGTAAACCAGTCTCCCCCGGCTCCCATCCATTGCCCAATTCAGTCACACAGAGCGTAAATTAGTTCAAGATTACTTGTCTCCAGGTAGTACTTCATTCTTCCTGTTGAAGGAAGACCACATTCTCTTTAGAGCTCGCAGGTGCAAGGAGCCGGTCCGCCCCCTGTCGCTTTTCCGACCAGAAGTTAGGTTTCCAGATTAACTGAAGCCCCTGGCCCAGAACCTGGCTACCTGGATGCTATTTTCTTGCTGAACCAGACCAATCTGGTTCTAGCTGCCTCCTTAGAACCTTTTCTCTGCCCTGTATGAAAATTCCTGTTTCCTGATCCAGTTTACAAATAATTTATATATTACAATAATCTCTAGGTGAGAATCCTTATTTATTGTTTTCTTTTCTCAGCTTAGAGGTTTTAGAGAATTTCTTCATTCTGAATGAAAGAGAAGAGGATGAGAAAGCAAGAAAAATTTAAAGGCACTTCTCTCCCTTGTAGACCACCTCCCTTCACCCTCTCACCCGAGATCACTATACCCCTTTGATCCACATTGCTCTGTTCAGTGGCGTGTTCAGATGTTAATTCATCCAGTATGGTGGCTTTTCCAAGTGGAAGTACCTACATGGAATCAAGTAAACTAAAAAAGGGAAATTTTGATTGGATGCTAGATGGAAGAAATGGATAATTTTGGAGCATAAGTCTTTTGGGTTAGGACAGACCTGGGTTTTACCGAAGAACAGAATGTAGACCAGCATGAGGGAGCTAGGTCTAATGAAGAAAGGCAGAAAGAAATGAGACAAATGCTCTTCCTTTTAAGCTGTGAAATACGGGATTTATCATACTACGGGTCACTTAAGCGTTAAACTGTGTTTGGAGATGAGCCTGGTCTTCTAAATGCCAATCAGTAGTGTGTCTTCTATTGGAAATTTTTTTTATCAAGTACAAATCTATAATTGTAGATTATTTATAATGATGGAGATTGTTTAATGTGAGGTATCCCTTTCCAACATTACTACTTCTCTTTTTCTCAGGATTCTAACATTTTTCCGAAAGTCTTTTGGAAAGAACAAGTCTACTTCAATAAATGAAGGAGAATAAAGAAAATTCAAGCCCTTCAGTAACCTCAGCAAACCTGGACCACACAAAACCATGTTGGTACTGGGATAAAAAAGACTTGGCTCATACACCATCACAGCTAGAAGGACTTGATCCGGCCACTGAGGCCCGGTACCGCCGAGAAGGGGCGCGATTCATCTTTGATGTGGGCACACGTTTGGGACTGTATCCTGTTTCTGGAATCTACAACAGATGGGCTCCCCACCACCACCACCAAGAATTAAATTAGGCATTATAGATGAAAGAGTAACATCCCTGACCAAAACAGCTTTTAAATGTCTTTCTTACTTAAATGCTACTTCAGATTTGCCTGGCTCCTTTGGGGTTTTCTACTTTTTACCACTTAAGTGCGTAGACTTAGCCACTGAGCTTGTGACCACCAGGATGGAAAGTAGCACCCACTGATCACAGATTAAATATATCTAAGGATAGTGAAGCCCTGCCTTATTAAAGCTTCCTAGGTGGCTCAGTGGTAAAGAATCCACCTGCCCATGCGGAAGATGCAGGGCCAGTCCCTGGGTCGGGAAGGTCCCCTGGAGGAGGGCATGGCAACCCACTCCGGTATTCTTGCCTGGAAAACCCCATGGACAGAGAAACCTCACAGTCCATGGGGTCGCAAAGCGTTGGACACAGCAGCACACAGCACACACACCTTATTAAAGCGCAGACTGCAGCTTGCACCAGAATCCTGACACCTTGAGACACCCATTCACCTGCTTTGTCACTGATGATATTTGCTTTCCCACTTCTTTTGTTGTTGTTTGCTTTTATTGTTTTTCTGCATTTAATGAAGACATAACTCTTGGCCAAAGTCCTTAACCAGAACAACAGACACTATGACACCCTGGCAACTGGAATAATTTATTTTCATCGGTTCTATATGTTCCATTCCTTCAAGCAGTTTCCAAGATATGTAAGTATTTTAATTATAATTCTGTATCATGTTATTATTTCTACATAGTTCAGTGGACAGATTGTAGCCTCTCTTTTTATTATATTTTCCAGGAAGTACTCATTTTTGTATGGTACGTACTATATATAAACAAAATCAAGTTCAAACTTTGTTTTTTCCCAATTAACGGTATTAAAATATTTTTTGACTTTTTTATTTAGGTCAATATGAACCATAATTGTGTTGTACTTAGTGTACTTTACTTCCTTGTTACTTTTCCCAAGATAAGATTGGCCTTACGGTTGAGACCCAGCAAAGGCCAAGATGGCATAGGAGTTCTTTGTTCCATGTCAGTGAGTCTTCAGTTACTTTTTAAACCTGTCCTGTGGGAGATTCCACCTCCAGTAGTTTCCGGTCCAGGACAGCTGGTCTGATGAACACAAAGCACAGGTAGAGAGCGATGCCATGGGAGAGGCATAGGAGAAGGCTAGTGCTCCGAGGGGTGGGGTGGGGGAGGTGGTTAACTGCATCATGGAGGAATGGGGGGACATGCCAGGGAGGAGAGGCCAGCCTGAGTTAAGCCTTGGCAGTTAGTGGGACCTTGCTGTGCTGAGATAGAGCAGTCGTCCACCGGAAACCAGCCTGAGCCAAGCTCTGGGGGAGGCGTGCAGCCAGCCAGGAGTCCCGTGGGCAGGAAGGACATGATGGGACTCTGGGTGGGAAAGTAGTCTGAGCTAGACTACCGTGGGCCTTGAATTCCAGACCAGGGAACTGATGCGATGGGAGGGTTTTATGAAGAAGACAGAATTAGACATAGCAGGAAGTTAGTCTGCTGGGGCTTCTTCCTTTTGCTGAGATTTCCTCAGTTTTGCACGCGTCTCTTCCTCACTAGTTTGTGGTATTCTCAGAGGAGAGACCGTGTCAGGATCCGCTCTGTACTCCAGCACGGTGCCTGACTGCCGTGTAACATGTGGTCAGGATTCTGTGAATGGAGGGGCACACAGAAGAGCAAGCAGGCAGAGGGAAGCTGGAGACAGAGCAGTGAGGAGGCCGCCGTGACAGAGGAGCTGGCCCGGAGTCAGGCAGCAGGAGGGAGGAAGGAGAGCGCGGGCCGTGGCACGGGGTGGACGCTCTCTGAAGCAAGGCTACTGGGCAGGGAGGCGGTGTCTCTAAGAGCACAGGATCAAAAGAAAGCTTGTTTCGGTGACTTTTTCTGTTTACATGATGTACTTGGCACTTTATTCAGAAAACTATATTTAAAATAATTTGTGAAGCCGAATTAGAGGTCACAGTGTGGAATGTTTGTATGTGGAGTTTGCTTCAAGCTTTTAGAGTGCCCTAGTGTTTATGAATAAGAAGAGCAAGACAGGAAGGGAGGCGCCCCGGTTGTTGTGAAGGCCCCAAATCTTTCTGTTTCTGGGTGAGCCCTGATAGTGAGATCAAGAGCTTTTGTCTTCCTTTTAGGTAACAGGAGCTTGTTGTCTCTTTCTGGCTGGGAAAGTAGAAGAAACACCAAAAAAATGTAAAGATATCATCAAAACAGCACGGAGTTTATTAAATGATGTGCAGTTTGGCCAGTTTGGAGATGACCCAAAGGTAAGAATCATAGCTTCCTGTGCTCGGATCTTGATTCCTCAGAGCAGCACTGTGGCAGAGTTCCTTGCGTTGGCAGTGGCTGTGGCCCCAGTGTCTGCCAGTCCCTGGAATCCCTAAGAGGCCTTTATACAGAGGATGCTCTTCCTTGCTTCCGTGAGTAAGGAGTGGGGATAACGTACCCTTCACTTGGGTGGTAGCTACTGATGTGCTTTGTCGGCTTCTGAGCCCTTCGGGAGCAGCAGCACATAGAGCCAGTAGGAGCAAAGTTCTCTCGTGGCCGTTGGCACTCTTAGGCCCAGAAGCAGTTTGGCTTCTCGGGTTCATCTCGAGCGGCTTCTGGGCGGACAGAAGTGCAGGTGCTGTATGTGCGTGCTCTGTGTCTTTTGCTTCCTAAGAATGGTGGAAGGCGCGAACACTTGCAGACACCCAGGTTAACAGACTATCCATCTTGTCCCTTCCCCACAACACCTGCTGCTGTCAGGAAATGGTGGCAAAATAATTGTACACATCCTTTTATTCTGTTCTAAAAAGAGCACTTTCAGGGGTCGGTAGGAGCTTTCCCTCTTCTGTTCATGCCAGGGTCTCCCGTTACGGTCCTGAGGGCTCTGATGGGAGTTATCCTCTATGACATTTGCCACAGCCCATAATGACATGGACTTTCTAACCAGGTCGTCATGCAGAGAGTCTTCCTTTTCTCAGTCGTAGTCTGTGAGAGCTCAGACCCTGTCTGTTCTGCCTGGTGCCTAGTGTTCCTTCCTGGCTGGACAGAGTAGACGTTCAACAGATACTTGACTAAATGACAGACTGAGATTTTGGGAAGAAACTGAGAATCACAAAGATGCAAAGCTGACCAGACAGAGATGTTCGGCGCACCCACGGCCGTGTTTCTCCTAGTCAGCTGGTGTTTCTTCCCGTGGCAGTCAACCTCCCTCCGCCCCACAGAATCTGTGTGTGTGTGTATAAAACACGTGTCTGTTAGTTTTCCTTCTGGCTTCAAGGAGGTGACAGAGGCCAGAATGCTTGTGCACATTCTGTGGTTACGATAAATGGTGGTCCTTTGTGAGTATTGTTAGTGTGGGTAACCCTGTCCCTTGAACTTATTTATAAATCCGTTCACCTGTTTATAAAAATGGGAACCTATGAGAAATTCATAACTAACAAGGGTCAAAAATGTATTTTATGAAAGTAATGTAGCACTGGATATTTCTGACGCCATAGGTTTTTGATTTTCACGGAGCACAGAGACTTCTGTAGAAATGGATTGTGCTTTAGTCAGGTCTGGTCGCAGGGGCAGAAGGACCCTGTGGCTAACGAGCCGTGGTTACTCAGGAGGAGTCAGAAAGATCTGGAAGCTGCAGCCGCGGGTATGTGTTGTCCAAGGTGCCTTTGGAGGAGTCCTCTTCTCCTTTCAACCTTAACCCCCTGTACCAACACATCAGGAACCTGAGACCCTGACCAGGAGCAGCGAGGCTCAGTACCCAGAAGCCAGCAAGTGGAGCCGTGGCCGTGCTCGTCAAGCTTTTAAGGCAGGCCAGCTTGACCCACGGGGGTAGAGGGGCTTTGTAGCCCACACTGCTTTCTCACATGTAGTCTCCCTACGCCTGACTGGGTGTCAGGGCCAAAGGAAAGAACCTGGGTCTGGGAGCGGTGGGGACACGGTGACAGGTGCCGTCTCGATGGAGAGGAGAGGAGAGGAGGGCGGATTGGAGGGAGGCCGTGTGAGCACATAAGAAAAACAAGGTCCTGAATCGTGTCCCAGTAAACTTTGCCCAAACTATGTGATTTCTCCCTGTTACGTTAATATCTCACGTACTCAACAAATACTTGTTCCAGGCTCTGTGTTAATCACTAGACATAGGTAGCAGTAGGGCTTCCCTCATAGCTCCATCAGTAAAGAATCTGCCTGCAGTGCAGGAGACCTGGGTTCGATCCCTGGGTCGGGAAGATCCCCTGGAGAAGGAAATGGCAACCCACTCCATATCCTTGCCTGGAAAATCCCATGGACAGAGTAGCCTGGTGGGCTTCAGTCAGTGGGGTCACAAAGAGTTGGTCATGACTGAGCGACTAACACTCACAGGCAGCAAAACAGGCGTGGCCTTTGCTCGCATGGATTTTACAGTCGAGTGGTGGGATAAATTTTATAGTCAAATATTCAGATAGCCAGTGACCTGCTTATGAGTTGTGATAAATGGTGTGAAAGGTTATTAAAAGGTGTGGTGAGGGCTTTCCATCTGGGAACCTAGGCAGGTGCTCCAGACAAGTAGTATGGGGCCAAGGGAAAGTTCCCTGAGGGATGATGTTGGCACCCAGACCTGTAATTATCCCTTTAATTGAGTATCTGAAACACAAAGGGAGGCCAGGCCTTGAGCTGTCTCGTAACACTATACTGTATGGGCTACAGTCTGGACACTTGTTAAAGAGGGTTCCCAAATTTAGAAGACACTGTGACGCTTCTGGGAAACGTGTTGGCAAAAATACTGAGGGGTTGGGGTGGAGGAGACAGTGACAGTGGGATTTTTTTTTTTTTTGGTACTGTATGAAAGTGTTAAGACTTGAAAACACTTTCCTGAGAGAACACTTGGGAAACTTGGGTGGAAGCACATTCACCCTGCCTGCCCTGCCATCTGGTATAACTCGTAATAGAATCCTCTGCATCCTGTGAACTGATACCATACTTGAACCTAAAACCAGTTATCTACATGGCTTCTCTTCCCAGAGTAACAGATTTATGTAACTGTTAACGATGAGATTGTCAGTCTCTCGAAAACCCTCTCTTCTTCAGCTCAAACAAGTGATTCTGAGTGTTCTTGCCACACAGAGCATATTGATAGTATTTTACAATCAAGTGAAACTGTCTTAATGTAAGTGCTCGGTCAGGCTGTACAGCAGTTGAATTCAAGAAGTTCTTGTTTATTAACTAGTTAGGAAGTATAATCAAAAGAGATCCCATTTACAATAACAGCAGTAAAATAATATATCCAGGAGTAAACCTTTAAAGAAATTTATGGAAACCATGTTGGTGCTGGGAGACTTTAGAACTATGAAAGGACTAGAAAGAAGATTTTCATTAACAAATTTTTGATAGGAAGATACAGTGTAATTAAAAGGTCCATTCTATAAATCAGTGAGTTCCCACTCAGAACATAGTGGCCTTCATTTTTTCTAGAACAGTACCAAATAAAATGATATTAAAATGCAGGTGTTAGGGGGAACATGCAAAAACAAGAAACGTTTTTTAAAAGAGAAGTAATAATTGAACTGTCCCTTCCAAATGTTTAATCGCTTTGGTCCTGGTACAGAAATAGACAAACAGATCAGTGAACAAAAAAAAGATGGGACGTGCGCACACATGTGTATATGTGTAGGTAGCTTAGGATGTAGTTTGATAAGAGAAAATGATGATTTATTCAATAAATGACATTGGGAAAGCCTGTTTCAAGAAGGTGAAAGATTAAAACACAGTAATGATGTGCCTCATTCACACACACACTTTTAGCTGGTACAATTCACTGTCCAGGTATCCATGAAGCTGCCACTGTTATAATCTTTCTTGCTTAAAATTTTCAGTGTAAATGCCTGAAAGATTGCATTTTTTAATGGAGGTTTGGAAGGAAACCAAGTTTTATTAATGTATCTGGAAAGTAAAGATCTGTTTTGTAAAGAGGGCTCATGTGTATTGAAAGTAATAACATTTCTGAGAATGTTTGTTTCCAATAGTTTTGAAAATTAACTCTGATTGTTTTGTTTTCCTACTTGTAGTTCTTTTGAGAATTATATCATCTCCTGAGCGTGTTAAAGGCCTGAGTGGGAGAGAGGAGAAAGGGAATGAAAAATAGTTTCTAAAATAGAACTTGGGCAAGAGAATAAAAGGAAAGCTCACTTTTTAAATGCTGTTTCAGACCTGTGATTGAAATTACTACCCCAGCATTTGTTATTTCATTTTTAGGAAGAAGTAATGGTTCTGGAGAGAATCTTACTGCAGACCATAAAGTTTGATTTACAGGTAGAACATCCGTACCAATTCCTACTCAAGTATGCAAAACAACTCAAAGGTGAGAAGAAAAAACGTTATGAAGAGAACCTCTTCATTCTGAAATCATCTGTATAATAATTTGATGACACTCAAGATTACACTTCTCAAGAGAGAAAAGCAGAAAGTTCAGTGTGTGAAGTACCCATGCCAGACAATTCATATTATAGCTGCTAATGCTATTTCCTTTTATGTATAAACAGACTCTGTCATCCAGTTGCCAAGTGATTTGAGGCAGGAAAATGAGTCAGAATTTTTTAAATAGCCTAATAAAATCAGCCTCAGATCAGGTTTCCCATAAATGGTGGTTCAGTGTGGGCCATGCGGAAGGAGCACAGAGGTGGGCCCTGGGCCTGCTCGTCTGTCCTCGGCTCCCCTGCCCTTGGCTCCCCTGCAGCTGCTCTTTGCTGCATGTTAGCACTGCTGCTGAGCGCATGGTAGACTCTAAATAAGTACTCGTTGCCTCTTGTTTATTGTTTTCTTTCTATTGCTACTAATTTGCCTTCTCTTTCCCACCTCTAGGTGACAAAAACAAAATCCAAAAATTGGTTCAAATGGCATGGACATTCGTCAATGACAGGTACACTTGTTCATGGTGTTTTCAAACAGGCAGGGACTTCGTGTGTCATCTAACCCGAACCCCTTATTTTGTAGTGGGGAAACTGACTTGCCCCAGCTTTAGGGCCCAGTACACAGCAGAGCTGGGGTTAAATAAAATCCAGGTCATCTGCTTCCCAGCAGAGGGGTAACCTGTTAAATCATGGTGGTACAGGATGCTGAAGCCTTAGCACCAGCTTGAAACAGAAGTCCAACATAATATACCAGAGAATTTTGACAAGTAAATACTTAAACCCATTTGATTTTGCAAAAGTTGCAGAGTATGTGTCTCTAGTTTTATACTTTTTGCGATGGTTCTAGAGCCTTGATGTTCTTGTAGCCCAGAGATCTAATGAGGTACTGTATGGGGAACAAAATGCCCACAAGTAGCGTTGCCTCACGTGAGGAGAAGGGTCAGCACCAGGATTCCAGCCACTTAAGAACTTAAGCAATTTCACCTGTATTTCACGGCATAGCAGTTTCTGAATGTGCTGGAATTCTTCTGCCTCTTTAAGGAACAGACAGGTTAGTAGCTGTAGTTAAGTAGCTCATTTCAGTACATTTAGAAGGCTAAAAACTTGCTTATTGATGATACTGTATTTGATCATGTATAGGGGATTATAAGCAAACAGACATTTGGATACAGCATAAGAGTTTGCTCATCCAAGTCAAGTCACCTCTTTTTCTTGTTGAACTAGTCTCTGCACGACCTTGTCACTACAGTGGGAACCAGAGATCATAGCAGTGGCAGTGATGTATCTTGCAGGACGTTTGTGCAAATTTGAAATACAGGAATGGACCTCCAAACCCATGTACAGGAGATGGTGGGAGCAGTTCGTGCAAGACGTCCCTGTGGATGTTTTGGAAGGTACGGGGCTTGCTGAGCTTTCTGCAGGCTGATCATTCTTCCCTGGGAGCCTTGAGTCCCGAGAATGGATTTTCCCCAGTAGGTACACACAAACTATTCTTTAATTAAATTCTCTAATATAGAGTGTTCATTCCATCCAAGCACATTGTTTTGGTGAACTGAAAATGCACACCAGTGCTGCACACACCAGAGGTGGGTGATTTATTAATACAGATACGACCCGGCATAATGGTCCTTGTAGGGAGGGGCATCACAGCTGCAAGGGACATGGGGGGATTTTAAAACCTTGTGAGGAACACAGTTGTTGCCTCTCGTTTAGACATCTGCCACCAAATCCTGGATCTGTACTCACAAGGGAAACAACAGATGCCTCATCACACCCCCCACCAGCTGCAGCAGCCCCCATCTCTCCAGCCTACACCGCAAGTGCCACCAGTGCCACCGTCACAGCCGCCTCCAGGCCCCGAGCCGCCCCAGCCCCCGCAGAAGGACTCACAGCAGCCGGCCCAGCAGCCGCCGCCGCCGCCCACCCAGCCACCCAAGAAACCATCCCCGCAGCCTAGTCCCCCCCGGCAGGCGAAGCGAGCCGTGGTGAGTGCGCCGGCTCAGCGTGGGGTGGCCAGCTCCCCACGCAACCCCACCACCACCTCCACCACCCCCCCAACACACACACACACTGCACATATTCCCCTTGCTGAGGGATCACCCGGAACTGCAACCTCACCATTTGCATGTCCGTGGGCAGCTGGACCGCTGGTGTGGTGGGAAGGGAGGCCTCGGAGCCAGGGCAGCTCTGTCCTCCAGCTACTGCTATTGCTGTGCCAGGGCCCCAGAACCTGCCAGGGGTCATTTGCGCGTCCACACGCTGCTGGGGTAGGCGTCTCCCTGGTCTGTCAGTGACGCGGGGTATCTTTAAAGGCCCCTACCCGCGGTAGGGGGAAGACCTGCAGGACCGTGGCAGGGCAGCAGGCCCCGCTCACCACGGTGCCGACAGCTCGAGGAGGGCTCAGGGCTGCGCAGAAGAGCTAGTCCTTCTGTCCAGTTTGAAAGGGAAAGAGGAGGGAGGCAGAAAGGATCTGTCAGGTGCCTTGGTTTGCTCTGCAGGTTCAAGCCAAAGTTAGTTTTGGTCTGAGGCCGTGTTCTGCCTGTGATTCTGCAGTGCCTGAATCGGTTTTTCTGATGATTACTTTTCAGAGTCTTGGTTAACCACTGTGTATTTTCTTTTGTAACAGGTTGTTTCTCCCAAAGAAGAGAACAAAGCAGCAGGTAATTTGCTGTTCTTGTGTTTCCTGTTTTAGTTTTATGTGTTGTTTATCAAAACTGTAGATTCTTAATCAAAAAATCATTTCCTTTCAGATTTAGATTGACCTTAAAATTTAATGTTGGAGCCCATCAGAAACTTTACCCTCCCTGCATTGTCCTCTCTGTGTATTCCCTGACTGTGTGTTTTTGGATTGTACTCTAACAGAAAGTGTCAGTACAAAGAAAAACAGGAGCGGCAGTGAAAATGTGCTCAGCAACACACAGTCATTCCTTGGTATCAGCAGCAGGGGGCAGCCTCTGGGACCCGCCTTGGATACCAGACTCCCAGATGCTCGAGTTTCATAGTCCGCCCTCCCTGTCTGCAGATGCAAGGGGCCGACTGTATATCAAAATAGGGATGTAGGCGAACTGCTGCAGCAGCATTTATTTTTGAAGGTTAGTTAAGCCCACTGCAGTCAACAGAGTGAAGGCCCCGGCTGAGCATCGAGCAGCAGCGTGCAGGTAGAAAGGAGGGGAGCCACGGGCCAGGGTGCCACCTGCTGCTTACAGGGCCAGGCTTTTTTGCAACACCTATATGGCCCATATTTGTGGAGCCCAGAGTTGGTTAACTTGTTTCTGTGCTGGAAACCACAGGGTGAGGGAAGCCTGGATGATCACAGAGGAGAAGATGAGAGGCACTTTGCCTCCGACTCAGCCGGCTGGGTGGTGTTGACCCCCGTGCAGGCGCAGACCGGGTGTATTTCTGATTCTCTGTTTTCTCTGTTGCTTGGTTCCAGGGTAGGAGCCCTGGGAATTATTTATTGAACTGTTGTGAGACCTTCACGTTACAGTAAAGCTACATTTTTCTCAGGATCTTTGGGGAAATATGATGAGTTCAGTACAGGGGAGATCTTTTTTTTTAAGCTCCAGATGGGTAGGCAGCAAGTGTGAGACACAGAAGAGGGGGCTGTGCTCTATTTCACGTGGGTGTACAATCCGCTGAGCCGGTGCCACCCCGTGAGAGGCAGAGACCAGCCCGGTGGGCCTCGGAGGAGGACTGATGCCAGTCAGCTGGGACTGGCAAGGTGGAGTCTTTAGGTGGATGAAAAGTGATCAGTGGAATTGAGAATTTAGGAGAAAACTAGAGAAAGGAGTGTTACTGGATTGTGGGTTAAAGGGGAATAGCTTCTGCTAGACTGAAGGTGGGATGGAAGCAGGGACTGTGCCCACCTGGTGGAGGGTGGGTACTGCAGACGCTGGGCGCTGCTGGAGGTGTGTGAGCAGGAGATGGCATGGTCTGAGTTCATTCGGTTCAGAAAGTTTCCTGGCAGCGCTCACAGCACAGAGACAGAGGAATGGGGTCAGGGGGATCTCTCAGGAAGAGGGTAAAGAGGGTAGGTCCTGGACCTTGAAGTCAGCCTGTGTCTGAGATGGAGGAAGCCAGGAATGTTGAGCAACTCCAGAGCAGAGCGGTGTACAAGCTAGAATAGAGCAAGTTTCAGGAAGAAAGAACCAAAAATACAAACAAGAAGATGGGGTGCTCTTTTGGTTGTATACATACACTCTCCTCATGACCGGAAGATACTGGACGCAGTGCAGCCTGTCTTGGCCACTTAGCCAAGTGGTCACTGGGGGTGTCAGTTCCATGCAGCCGCCCCACCACGAAGGGTAGGCCGTGTGCCCTGCCCCAAGTGGTCCCGACCGCTTTGCTGTTACGTCTGCTCGCGTCCAGCCTCCAGTTAATGTGCTGATAACTGGGAGTAAATATTTTTGAGAGAAAATAAACTCGGATGTGCCTGAGCAAGAATTACACAGCGAGAGTTGCTCCTGTGCACACTCGGGGCCTTTCTTTGTGTTCTCTGTGTTAGGGTGGACCCCGATGGATACCACTTGGCACCTGAGATTCACTCCACTTCTCTCAGGTCATTGGAGGGCTTGTCTTAGGTGGTCAGGAGAAAACTGGGCAGATTCGGAAAACGGGCTGGCCATGTTTGTTTTGGGCGGGGAGGTGGTGAGAGGTGTGGGGCGTTGGAAGGGCGGAGGCGGGGGGTACAGGGGGATGTGTTTGTTTGATTTCCTTTTTGTTCCTTTAAAAGGATGGTTTAGCCAGTCTGTCCTTAGCTTCCCTTAAAGCCTTCATATCTGCCTTTTCCAAAAAAAATTCCTTAACGGTACATTTTTCTCTTCCTTCTCTCTCTCTCTTTCTCTCTCTGTGACATGTTTATTCTACATGAAGAATAGCTTTTTAAATCTATTTTTGCTTTTTAGAACCACCACCACCTAAAATTCCCAAAATCGAGCCCACTCACCCTCCATTGCCTCCAGCCCATCCGCCTCCAGGTAAGTGCTGCTGGTCTCTGGGAAGACCAGCTTTTCTCTCTGCCTTTTTGAAGGACAGATTTTGGAAGTCTTGGGGAACACTTCTAGAATTTCAGAAATTTAAAAAGACATTAATGACCTAAATGTGGATACTCACTCAGTGTTGTCCGACTTTTTGCGACTCTGTGGTGCCAAGCTCCTCCGTCCATGGAACTCTCCAGGCAGGAATACTGGAGTGGGTTGCCATCTCCTCCTCCAGGGGATCTTCCCGACCCAGGGGATTGATCCAGGGTCTCCTGCATTGCAGGCAGATTTTACTGTCTGTGCCACCAGGGAAGCCCCAGGAACACAAAGGGGGTCGAGGCGGCTGGGAGTTGGGGAGGGTGCAGACTGACCGGGAGAGATGTGTTCTGATGACCCACGGGGTCTCCCAGTCAGTCTGCACCCTCTCCAGCTCCCAGCCCCCCTCCCCTAACCTCACTCTCCCACTCTTACCCTGACTCCACACCATGCAGCCCCCTCCCCACTTTCCCCCCTCTGGATATATTCTTGTTGCAGCCAGATACACTTTTCACAGTGGAAACAACTTCCCCTCTGAAAAATTCACGGATTTACACCAAGGGCAGTCCCAATCCTCAGGCCTAAAAAATACTGGAAGTCTTCTGTCCTGTCTCGTTTTTGAGGGTCTGTGCCCTGGAGCCTCCCATCAGACCCCAAGCTAAAATCAGAGGGCCCCCGCGGGGAGACGTCTGAGATGGAGCTCCTGTCATGAACAGTGCTAGTGGTGGGGGTGTGGGCCGGGGTGGTGTGGGTGCATCTGGAAAGGAGGGTAAGGGGCATGAGGCAGGGGGCTGGACCAGAAGGGGTTCGGGTGAGTCTGCACTCCAGCTTGAACATCCCAGAGAAGTAACCCATGGCTGTTTCCACTGACCTGGAATCTCCCTCTGCCCGTCAGAGGTGTCACTTTTCTGGCCTACATGTCATTCCAAAAAGCTGCATAATGTCTACATCCAAGGCTTCTGCCCCTCCACGTCCGTGTCCGTCGTCCCCCGCCCATCTTCCTCCTCCTGTGGCTTCAGAAGCGGCAGCCCTGCTGGCAGTGGCCCCTGCTGCCTCCTCATCACCTGTTCCTCCTGCCCCAGCCCTGCTGGCAGTGGCCCCATTGGCCCCTCTGCAACCAGCGCCCAGGCAGGCTGCAGCTCCTCTCAGAAAATTGTTTTTATAGCCAGATAAGTGAGGATGTTGTGAATTCTAAGCATATCTGAATATTCTCTGATCTCTTGCATCCAGAGATGGTAAACTACCCAGGAGAAATGAATTTAGAATTAGATTTAGGAAAACAACAGTCCTGCCAAGTTAGGAACATTGTCCCGATCTGGGCAGGAGTGCAGTAGACCTCAGGCTCCGGCTCTGGCGTCTGCCTTCTGTTGGCAGCGTCTCTTCTCAGTATACTTTGAAGAGGAAGCAGTTGTATGTGGAGTCATGTGGAGAAGAAAGAATGGAAAGTGTTTCACAGGCACCCAGTCAACTAGGATGCTTCCGCGACATCACTAGAGATAGAGGCGGGAAGTTGTAAAGAACTTCCCGTCTTTACCTGTGGCATCATTTTGGAAAGTGAAGTGTTTTGCTAGAGAAGGCGGAAATTGGTGTGTGTTTGCTGAAGGGTGAGAGGTGCTCCAGAGACCTCTGAGCCTCTGGGGGCCCAGGGAGCTGGGACAGGGCGCCGGTCAGACCTGTCGCGGTGGGGAGTGGGGGGCGGCGGTCAGAGACTGGCCCACGTTTTGTTAACGCCCAGTCACCAGCGTGACCATCTCTCAGCAGACAGTGGTTTGGTCTGGTCCCTACCTGGGCTCGCCTTTCTCTGGGGTCAGAGATGGGCAGAAAGAAGGGGCCCAGCATGTGTGTGTGCTAGATGGGGGGCTGGGGTGGAAGGGGCTTCCTGCCCAGGGACGCCCGTGTCGTGCGCTCTGGACCAAGGGAGGCGAGGAGGAGAGCCTGTGGTGGAAAACGAGCCGACAGCGTCAGGACGCCATGCTGTCCGGCCACACAGGCTGCGTGCTGCTCCTTGGGAAGGTGGCCCACGGCGCTGCGACAGGGCCCAGAGCCCCAGGGGTGACTGGGCTGCGTGTGGAGCCCTGAGGGGGCGGTGTCCCCCACCTCCACACCCCACCCTGCTGGGGAGGCAGCGGCCTGGGCCGGCCCGTAACCCGTCTCCCCTCCACAGATCGGAAGCCACCCCTCGCAGCCGCCTTGAGTGAGGCCGAGCCACCAGGCCCCGTGGAAGCCAGTGACCTCCCCAAGGTCCAGATCCCTCCTCCGGCCCACCCGGCGCCCGTGCACCAGCCACCGCCGCTACCGCACCGGCCGCCGCCGCCGCCGCCCTCCAGCTACATGACGGGGATGTCCACCAGCAGCTCCTACATGTCCGGGGAGGGCTACCAGAGCCTGCAGTCCATGATGAAGACCGAGGGCCCCTCCTACGGGGCGCTGCCCCCCGCCTACGGCCCGCCGGCCCACTTGCCCTACCACCCCCATGTCTACCCACCCAACCCGCCCCCGCCGCCTGTGCCCCCGCCCCCCACCTCCTTCCCGCCGCCTGCCATCCCTCCCCCAACTCCTGGCTACCCCCCGCCCCCGCCCACCTACAACCCCAACTTCCCACCCCCGCCCCCTCGCCTGCCCCCCACCCACGCAGTCCCGCCGCACCCGCCCCCAGGCCTGGGCCTGCCACCGGCCAGCTACCCACCCCCGGCAGTGCCCCCGGGGGGACAGCCCCCTGTGCCCCCGCCCATCCCCCCACCCGGCATGCCTCCTGTCGGGGGGCTGGGGCGGGCAGCCTGGATGAGATAACCTTTGACGCCTCTCTTTTCCTTTGTTGTTTTTTTAAAAGTTTTTCTAATCAACTTGAAAAGTAGTTTAAGTGGGTAAGCAGCAGGGTACCTCGAATAATCTGGACAGTTGCAGTATGGGAAGAAGTGGATAGGACCCCGGAGATGAAATCAGGGTGCTCCTGCGCACCTGGAGAGTGGACACAGCGGCCCTCGGGGGGGCCCAGGCCGAAGGCCCTCCTGGGCCAGTGACGGCTGTGACGCCGCCGCCTCTCTGGTCTCAGCCGCGTCCTTGGGCCCTGCACTGGGTTGCTTCACACTGGAGAGAATGTTCACCAGCCATGCTGGTCCAACGCGCAGCTTCAGTGAGGAGCGCGTTTCCTTCTGGAAACTCAGTTCTCAGTAGTCCAGTTCCCTCTGAAGTCAAGCTCTTGTCATTGCTGTCATTCACGGTGTTCCCGCCATGGCACCCAGGCAGATCAACGGCTGTTTCATTTAGAGAGGACCCACACCCTTTGTGTTGAAGTTACTCAGAAGGGGTTGCCTTGCTTGGATGGCTCTATTCTTTTTCCTCCAGGGAGAAAGGGAGAGATGTTCTTGGAAGTAATGTATGTTTACATCAATTTGCAAATTCCTATACATAGAGATATATTTTTTAAGTGTGAATGTAACAACATACTGTGAATTCCATCTTGGTTACAAACGAGACTCCTTCAGTCAGTTACCCAAATAAAATCAGTTCTGAAATGGCCCCTTTCGTTTGTTATGGGCAGAAGGGGTGGGGTGGGGGTAGGGCTCCTGAGGTTTGCAGCCCAGAAGTGGGTCTTCCTGGGGGTACAGGAACAGGGCATGGAGGAATGGCCCCCAGCAGATGGCCCAGGAGGGCCTTCGGGGGCCCGCCTCCCACGTCAGGCACCCGCACAGGCTTTCTTGGGAGGAAGTAGTTGAATGTGATGCTGGTTTGGGCCTGTCCGTCTCCCTCCATAGACAGGTCCCTGGGTCAGACCCGGGTTTAGATCGGAAACCCTTTCCCCCGCTGGTCTGTGACTGGAGGCCCTGGAGCAGCAGGCATCAGCCCCACCATCCGCCTCCGCTGAGAGGGGCCCCATCGCCAGAGACAAATGAGCACTGTGCACGGAGGCTTGCAACCAGCCTTTATTTATCTAGCGCAAAGTATACACTATCACAATCTTCTCTGTTAACTCCTTTTACTAAAATAGTTCAAATCAATGTTTTTACCACACTATCAAAAAGTTCTATTTCTTTTTCTCTCCCCAAATCAAAGTGGTTCAATAGAAGGTAGAAACGGGCACAGGAGTCCAGGGCTACCGGCGCTGCCCGGAGCTGGGGTGGGGTCGGCCCGTGCTCCAGCCATCACGTCCCACGGAAGACAGAGCGTGGCTGCTGGCCCAGGGACGGGAGCCAGGCACGCGCCCGTTCCCAGAGAGCAGCACAAATACTTCCCCCACGTTATGAAAAATATACACCTCTACCGCTCTGCAGTCATGCATTTCCTTTGTTTCTTTAAAAAAAAAAAAAAGTCAGTAGTATGCATGGTTTCCTCTCAAGTTTTCAAGAAAGAAAAAAAAAATGAAAGGTCACTTTTCTCTTTCAAACACTGATGTGTGGCTAACAACTTTTGGATAAAAATGTGCTCAGTGGATTCCGATTCCAGGATGGGCCTGGCCACCTGGGATGAGGCTGGAAGGGTGACATCCATCACAGTAGGGATGAAAGCCACAGCACAGGGGTCCCATGGGGCTCCGGCAGCAAAGAGTATCTGAAACGGACCTTCAAGAAAGGACACCAGGTTCAGCGACACCCCCACCCTCGAGCTTCAGAGCTAAGGCTCCGCACGGGAGGAGGGGCACCACGGTCACCCTGTGCACACTCCCTGCTTAGCAGCAGAGCTGGAACTCCCCTGACCTGGTCCCCGGGATCCTCCCAGCAGTGGGTTCCTGCTGCAGCCACAGTCCCCGGCCTGGCACAGACCGGGCAGAGGCGCTGCAGGCTTTCCAACAGTTTCTGTGAATGAGATGGTATCCCAGGTACAGCTGTTCTAGAAAGCCGTTCCCAGGCAGCGCTGGCTCCGGACACAGGCAGGCGGCAGGAGGGAGGCCTCAGCACCAGCTGGAAACGCCTGCCTCGCCCCCTGGACGCCATCGCAGCATTAGGGGGCAGGGCCACCTCCCTCCACCGGGGAAAGGTCCCTTTGAGGCCCATTCCCCAGGTCAGTTTGCAGGAGACCAGTGGGTACCAGGACCCCTGACTTATTGCTTATTTTCATTGGTGGCCAAGCCAACCTGACCCAAGCGTGACACACAGGGTCCTCAGCTGTGACTCCCACCCAGGAGACCCAGGACCTGGGGAGCGGGGGGGAGCCTCTGCCCTCCAGCTCGCTGCCCACCTGGGTAGGAATCACCCAGCTCCAAGTGCACACCCCTAGAGACTGGGAGCTCACCACTTGGCCTAAGGCCCAGCTCCTCCCAGGGCGCCCACAGCTTTCTGTATGACCCGGGGCATCAGGACCACACCTGATGCCATCAGCAGCGCCCACTCGGCACTCCCCAGATGTAGGCCTCTCCCCGGGGACTGTCCACCCAAGGGTGCCGATGGCAGACAGGCAGTGGGGACGGCTCTTGAGTCCACGCCGGGGGGGGGGCGGGGAGACCCAGGGCAGCCTCGCCCGTCCCTTCGCCTGGTCCCCGCCCCGCACTTGAGCCTGGACAAGGCCAAGACAGCCTCTCGGACCTCCTGAGCTCTCGGTACCGCCGAGGCACAGGGGTCAGCAGTGCTGGAGGAACTGGAAACCGAGGCCTCTGGGCCTCACTCCCCTCCCACATAAATTTTAACATTTACATGTCTCGCTTTACAGTTTTATACATGGCCATTTTACACCGAAGGTCTTATTTGATCCCCAGAGCCCTGCAAGGAGGGCCTTAGGCTGCAGCCTCGACAGGAGAGGACACTGAAGCTCAGAAGTGGAGGTGGCCACCCACTGAGAGGGGGGCAAGGCAGCGGGACTCCCTCGCAACACCTCCCCCCCGCCAGCCACCCCTCCAGCAGGAGGGTCCCCACTGGTCCCTGCGCTGTGCCTGAGCTGCTGGCCCTGATCCTCTGCGTCCTTTTTTCCCCACCAGGGGCCCAGAGATGCTGAGTGACTTGCTGAAGGTCACACAGGAAAATGAAAGCCAGAGCCCAGGGGGGCCCCTCACAAGGAGAGCAGAACCCCTTCACCTGAAGCCATGCAGCTCCGCGCACAGTCACCCAGGAGGGGGCCGGGCGCGGGGGCACCATTCCTGAGCAGAGGCCCAGCCGCGGCCTGGTGCCACCCGTGCAGAGACAGGCCCGGCCCGTCGTGTGGAGCACAGACCCGGAAGTGCCTCGCACCCCTGGGCATGAGGGACCCAGAAAGATGGGGCACCACCTGGCACAAGGCGACGGAACATGGCAGAGGGTGTGTGGCCAAGGGTGGGGGTGTGGAATCTAAAAACAAGCAGTGGCTGGCATCAGCTGGCATCAGGGAGGCGCCAGGCCTGGGAGCCCGAGGAGGGGCCACGGCAGAGCGCCCCTCATCTGAGAGCCAGGGACTCTGCTAGGGGAGCCGGCGTTCAGGCCCCAGCCGGCGGCTCAGAAGCGGAGCCCCATGGGGCGGTCTGGCAGCTGGCAGCCACTGTCCCAGGCAGGCGGCAGCCAGGGGTGCCCCTCTGCTGGGGCTGGGCATCTCAGCACTCCTCAGCCTCTCGCCAGTGGAGCCCAACGCCGGGCCCCGGAGCAGGAAGGAAGCTGTCCAGGCCGCTCTGCTGGGGAACCGTCTCCCCGCTGTGCTGGTGTCTGAGAGGCGGGAGGGGGCCGCGACAGGCAGCGTCCTATGTACAGTTCACCACGGAGAGAGGAGCCGGCGGCTCGGCACCAGGGCCAAGTCCACGTCCGCAGGGGAGCGGCCCTACAAAGGCCCTTTGAACTGGTTCCCAGAGAGATGTTGCCGGATGGAGGGCTTGGAGCTGGCGGCATCTCCTAGCTTCCTCCAGACCACCTGTGGGGGCGGGGCGGGGGGGGGGGGGGAGGCGCTGTGAGGGGAAGGCCCACCCCAAGCCTCCCCGGGGGCCTGTGGGCACAGACTGCCCTGTGGCTCAAGATCACCTGCGTACCTCAGAGCCCTGGGGCCAGGGTGGGGTCACGGAGGAGACCCTCAGACCCGGTCTATGCATGCCCACCCTCACCACTACGCTCCCCACCCCAGCGCAGATCACATCTGGGTGCGGACCTGGCCTCACGGTGGTCCAGTGGGGTCTACAGACCCAGGGCGGGGGTGGGGGTGGGGGGCGGGCAAAGGAGGGGGACTCAGGACACGCCACCCCGAGTGGGGCCTGGGCGCAGCCCCCATGATCCCCCTTCCCTCCTGGCTCCCTCAAGGTCCACAGGGACAGCCACATCGACCAGGCAGACGGGAGGACACTCTGCCTCCCTGAAGCCCCAGAGGGGCCCAGCTTCCCAAAGCCAAGGCAGCCCCAGGCTGGGGAGTCTCACCACGGGCACCCACAGTCTGAGCACCACCTGTGCGCCAGCAGCAGCCAGACCGACACTGGGGGACAGGGGTCAGGGGTCAAGGGTCAGGACGTGCGGGGCAAACCAGACCAGGATCAGGGAGGGGAAGCGGGGAAGAAGGAAGATGGGGCAGGGAAGGGGGGGAGGGGAGGAGGAGGGAGGAGGGGGAAGGGGCCCCTCGCCCCTCCAGCAGGACCTGGCCGGCACCCCCGCCCCCGCGCCGGCCCCTCACGTTGCACATCTCGCGGACGATGGCCTTCTCCTTCTCACTGAGGTCCTCCTCACAGCTGTCCTGCAGCGGCCGGTCGAGGTTTTCATGCACCTCCAGGACCTGAAAGGGGCAGTTCCCGGATGACCAGGAAGGCCCCGGGCAATGACCACCACTCCCACCCTACCTCCCCCAGGCCTCAGTGCCCCTGGCTGCCACCCGGCACTCCCAAACCTCTCCCCCACAGTGTTCCAGGCAGCCACGGCCCCCTCGCCGCCCGCCTCCCTGCCCTGCTGCTCAGCGGCCCCAAGAGGGTAAATGTGGGTCCAAGGTCACAGAGTCCAGAAGAGCAGCAGGGACCGAGGTGGGGGGCCCTCCCAAGGTAGCGGGAGCCGTCAGAGCCGGGTCCTCACCTTCATCGCATGCACCACGGCCTCGGGCTTCTGCCCCGCGGTGCTGTAGCCACTGGAGGGGGGCGAAGGCAGCTCGGGAGCCGGGCAGGCTGGGCCCTGCAGGAATGGACTGCGTCTGAGCTCAGAGCTCGCCCTGGCTGGCTTCTGGGGGCAGCCACGGGGCGACCAGTGGCTGGCAGAGGGCCTTGCATCTGGACCAGGGCCCGGGTGGGAGGAAACGGGGGCTGAGGTGATGGGGGGAGAGGAGGCTGGGAGGGAGGTCTGCGCCGGGGCAAAGGAGCAGCATCGAGAAACCTAAGCCCTCCCAGAGAAACCTCCCCACTTCCCAAATCCCACCAGTTCAGTCACTCAGTCGTGTCTAACTCTTTGCCACACCATGGACTGCAGCAGGCCAGGCCTCCCTGCCCATCACCAACTCCCGGAGTTTACTCAAACTCATGTCCATGGAGTCGGTGATGCCATCTAACCGTCTCATCCTCTGAGTGCCCTTCCCATAGGCCCCTGTAAACAGCCCACGGGAAAGGCCTATTGTTCTGTTTGGCAGGTCACCTAGGAAGATGCCGAAGGGCTTGGGCCCCAGCCCCCATGCAGCCTGACTCCTAAGGCCCCTCCCCCGGCCCAATTTCCATCCTCTAGGGCCGTCGTGGGGCTTCCAGCTGTGAGTCTGGCCTCCCAGTCCTGACCCTCCCAGCCCTGTCCGAGAATGGCCACCACATTCAGCAAACACTCTAACTGGCAACTAGAAGCCGGGCTCCCACAACAGCCTGTGAGGCCAAGAGATGAGGCCAGGAGAGGAGCAGATCCAGCCTCCGGTCCCCTGCCTGCCCCGCCTGCCTGTGTCGGAGGTCGAGCGTCTGCCCAGCTTCTCCCAGACAAGGGGCGCTGGCCAGGCAGCCATGGGGCAGGAGGCAGGCCTTCGGGCTGCAGTGGGGACCCCAGGCCCCAGAGCAAGGTCAGGAAGGACTCAAGGCCGCACGGAAGGAGCTCACACTCAGAGACAGCTGGAGCCCTGGGGCCAGCAGGAGCCAGGTTAGGAGACGCTGGGCAGGGCCTGAAATAAAGCAGCAGGTGCTGGAAGCCAGAGAGAAAATACTGAGAATGCCCCAGGGAGTGCGTGAGCGGAGGGAAGACCCTGGGATCTTGGGCGTCCCTCCCGTCTCTGAGTCTTGGTTTTCTCCATCAACCGCCCGATGACCGCCCCCCCCTCCCCCCTCCCCCCGCCCCCCCCCAGAGACCAGGCCGACTCAGTGAGCTCAGCCAATGAGGCCATAACCCCAGGATCCTGACCAGCCAGGCCGCGCTGTGCAGGGACCCTCGAGGTCTGGAACATTCCACCACCAGCAGCCAACCTCTGCACTCGCCCCACCTGCCAGCATGGCGTGGACCTGCTCCCAGGGGAGCCTGGCAGGCTCGCCCTGCTCCGGGTTCCACGCAGAGGCCAAGACCCCCCAGCCCTGGGGTCTGGGAAAGCTGTGCGTGGGCATGGTTCTCCAGGGAGGCCCGACCCATCCTGTATCTCGGTCTCTGCCTCTCAGCCAGGGTCTCTGTGTGTCCCAAGGCGTGTGCAGAGCCCTGGGACGCTGTTTCCTAACTCTGGCCCATGCTGCTTGGTCTCTGGTGTCATGTGGGGGAACCAAACGGGACAGGAGGGGGTATCGGCCACACCCAAGTCTGCACCTGGGACAGAAGGCGGCCCTCCCCGCACCGGCCAGCAGGGGGCGACAGTCACACACTCACAGCCCCAGAAGGCGCCTGGCCCTTGGCAGCTCTGGGCCCAGGTTCCCTCTGCACCTGGGGCTCCCAGAACCACCTGCTCCGCAAGGGGACAGGTTCCTGGAACAAAAGCCAGGAGTGGCTGGGGGAGGCTGTGCAATCCAGCCCTTTCCTGGGCCTCCTCACTGGGCCAATAGCAGGTGCTAATGGGGCTTCCCTAGTGGCTCAGATGGTAAAACGTCTGCCTGCAATGTGAGAGACCCAGGTTCGATCCCTGGGTTGGGAAGATCCCCTGGAGAAGGAAATGGCAAACCACTCCAGTATTCTTGCCTGGAAAATTCCATGGACAGAGGAGCCTGGTAGGCTACAGTCCATGGGGTTGTAAAGAGTGGGACACAATGGAACAACCTCACTCACTTACTGAGTGTGCGGAGAAGCCTGTGAGCGAAGCCACTGCCGGACACTGGTCAGGACTGTAAACCTGAGAGCATTTCCCAAACCAGCTCACCCGGGCAGACCCCGCCCCACCCCGATCACAGCCTGGAAGGCCCAAGGATGCCTCCCCAGCTCCCTAAGTGCCCACTCGGAGCAGGGCAGCCCACCCAGGGCTGACTGCAACCCTCTGCGCTGAAGCCATCTTTTCTATGCACCCATTTTACAGATGAGGAAGGGAAGGCTGCAAGACTTGCCTGAGGCCAAACAGCTAGTAAACCAGGGGGCCCAAGCCTCCAGCCCGGGGCTGTGGGGTGCCAGGACCAGCGCCCAAAGTGGGGAGACGAGTGTACACCCAGAGAACTGAACAGATGTCCACAAAAGTGCCCCGTCCGCAGGTGTTCAGAGAAGCACAATCAAAGGAGGCAAAAATGGAAACAGAGCCATGCACAGCGCCTGACGAATGGCTAAACAAAACGTGGGTACCCACACGGTGGGGTGCTGCTTGATAAGAAAAAGGCACGAAGCTCTGACACCTGCTACAGGGTGGATGCACTTGAGAAACCCAGTGCTCAGAAGCCAGGGACAAAGAGTGACACGTGTTACGCTTCCATTTATAAGAAATATCCAGAAAAGGCAAACGCAGAGGCAGAAAGCAGATTAGTGATTGTCAGGGGCTGGCAGGAGGGGGTGGGGAGGGATTGCTAATGAGCACAGGCTTGCTTTCTGGGGTGAGGGAGACATTTTGCTGTGATGATTGCACAGATCTGTGAAGATACTAAAATCCACTGAAATGGACACTTAAAATAGCCTCACAGAAGGTGTGCCCACACCCAGGTACAGAAGAGACAGCACCCCTGGCAGCATCAGAGGGTCCTCCCCACACAAGCCTCCTCTCCTGGTGCATCCGTACGCAGGACACGGGGCTCAGCACTCAGCCGCTCCAGAGAGACTCCGTGCTCCATAAACAGCCTGAGAGGCCTGGACCACGAGCTTCCACCCAAGCTCGGGCCCCTCTGCGGCGGCCTCCCACGAGACACTTCGACCCTCCCCCTCTGCCCCAGGAACCTGCCCCCCAGCCTCAGTGGAACTCTGGGCTGGCCCCGGGCCCGCAGGCCCAGCTTGGCCTGGATTCTGGCATGGACTAGCCATGTGACCCTGGCAATCCACCCCACCTCTCCTCGGTGGGCCTCAGCTGCCTTCCCTCTGAAGTGGGGTGACAACCCCTGGCCACGCAGGGCAGCCTAAGGGAGGCCCACGGAGCCCCTCTTAAAGCCTCCTCCAGGAAGCCTTCCAGAAGCCTCCATCCCTCCGACAGTCCAAGCAGCACTATCAAGGCTTCAGGGGCTCAGCCTGGAGGAGCGAGCTCCCTCTGCTTACATCCCGGAGTCCTGGCACACCACCAGAGCCAGCTGGGCTTGCACAGCACTTTACAGTTTGCACAGCACTTTACAGTTTGCAGCCTGCCGAGGCTTCAGCCCACAGTACTATCAGTGGTGAGGATTCCCACAGCCCAGGGAGAGGGTACGAAGGTCTGGAGAGCCGCCCCCTGTGGGGGCGATGCTGGGCTTTCCAGAGCCCTTCATCAGGAAGCAATTGGAGCCTCATTGAGCCACGGGGCTCCTGGGTAAATATTTGGATTATCTGTCGTCAGCAGGCTTTGCCGCCTCTGCAGCGTCAGCAGCTACATTCCTGGAGAAGGTGCGAGGCCTCGGAGAGAAACTGCAGAGGGTTCCGCCGGCAGCCAGCAGCGATGCCAGCCCACTCGCGCCAGCTCAGAGTCCCAGGAGGTGCCCCAGGCTTGCCCTCACTGGCCGGGGTGGAGGGGGGCAGCAAGGCCAGGACCCTGGGGGAGAGTCAGGCCCACCGTGACCTCAGGCAGGCTCGGTTTCCTATCTGTTCTGCAGGGACAGTGAGGTTCCCACTCTGTGATGAGGCTTCTGGGCATGGGGAGAGCCCGGCACGGCCCTCCACGTAACAGATGCTCAGTAAATATCACTCGGCTCACCCGAACGCGTGCTTCTGGGGGAGGTGGTTTTGCACGTTCACCGATGTGTGCAGTCACCCAACAGAACACTTTCATCACCTCCTCCCGCTCCCCTGAGCCCCTGGCAACCACTCCCGCACTCTCTGCCTCTATAGATCCCTGCCTTCTGCACACACAGAGTCATCGGGGATGACGCGCATTCACACACAGGGAGCAGTCCTGAGCTGACCGTGCACATCCCCGGGAGTGAGCCCCTTGCCACCCTCCCAGGGCAGGTCAGGGCCCAGGCAAGAACCCAGGACAACCGTGGGGGCCCTGGCAAGAACTGAAGCACACAAGCACACACTTGAGCTCAAGCCTGGGGTAGTGACCCCCGCACAGACTCGGGCCAGCCCCATCCCAGCCGGGCAGCCTCTCCCTGCTGCATCCAAGGAGGGACACATGCCCACGAGAGACAGAGAGAGACAGCGGCTGGGCCTCGTGGCCACTACGCCAGCCTGCAATGCCAGGGACGGCATCTGAAACAGGGCCTCCACCTCCCGCCAGCACACTGGGAGCCTTACAAGGCTCCAAGGGTCGAGGGCGGAGGCCAAGGGTCAGGAGCCCAAGCCCTGCCCTGGAAGAGCTAGGGCAGAAGCTAAGAGTCCCCAACCCAGCTCAGCTGTGACTGCCCACGTGGCCCTGGGCAGGTTACAAGGGAGCACGGTCTGAGCTGCACCCCTCCAATTCCCCAGGGGGGTGTGGAGTCCTCCTGGGCATGGTGGGGACCCTTGCGGGGGGGGCACTTACGTTCTGCAGGGAGTCCTGGTAGGAGGGTGGCAGGCTGGAGAGCTGGGACTCTGAGTGGTACGGGGAGAAGCCTTTCCGCAGCGTCCTGAACTCCCCGGGGCCTGCCTGCTGCAAGAGAGACAGAGAGAGAGAGAAGGGGGCGGGGTTGGATGTGGGGTGGGGGCCACACCGAGGGGGCTGAGGACTGCTGGCCTCTCTGCTGGACGAGTCGCCCCGACCTGGTCCTCGGGGCACCTGCCAGGGGGCCCCACCTGTGCCCTCTCCCTTCTCCGCCCCCTCTTTATCCATCCTCACCGCCACGACCATCAGAAGCCCTTGACATCCCTCTCCCGACTCAAGCGTCAGAGCCACAAGGCCAGGGGCTTTGATTCACTCCCTGCTGTGTGCTTTATAAACATCTGCTGAGTGGCCAAATAAACAGGTGAGTGAGCCGGTGGCTCTCCCCACTCCTTTCCACTCTCGCCCCTCTGCACCAGCATCCTGCCCTTGGGGTCCCCTGCAAGGCCTGGGAAACAGCCTCTCCAGCCCTGGAGCTCAAGTCCTGGGTAGGGGAAAGTCTGCCCACCACCATGAGGCTGGGGGCTGCCCACGGGGTGAGCCTGCACGGCGCTCTGACACTTGCCAATGAGCCTCTGCCATCGGACAGGGAGCTCCCAAATGCGAGCCCCGGGTCTCGCCCTCTGTGTCCACAGGAACCAGTGCTGCTGGGCTCATTACTAAAGCCCAAGGCGTGCTTAGAAGGAGTGGGCAAGGGAGGAGAGAGTGAGTGAATGAATGAATGAAGATTAGATTTGGCCTCAAGTGGTTCACTTGGGCAAAGCAACACACAGCCCCCCCATAGAAGCTGGGGCTGGACCCAGACAGGGGGAGGACCCAGGGGTCACACTCAAACCAGCACAGCCCCCGGTCCAGCCAAGCAGAAGCCTTGGTCTGCGGGCCCTCTGAGTCCCTTCAACCCTGGGATGGTGTTTCTGACCCCAACACCCTCTTCTACTTCAAAGGATCTTCGGGAACATTGCTGGGCAGATAAAATGCAGTGTAACGTCCTATAAATCAGCAGGCTGTTGAGTTGCCCAAACAAACCCTTCGAGGGGAGGAGGCCAGGGCTGGGGGTGAGAAATACAGGCAGCAGCCTCACTGGAGCAGGCGGGGGGCCAGGGTGGGGGGACCTCCTCCTCCTCATCAGCACCCCCGGCCTCCGCCTCACCCAGAGGCATCTGCACACACCCTGCCGCCCTCTTGCCGGCCACTGGATCCAGCTCTCCGTTTCCCACGGGACCTTCACCCTCATCGAGTCCCTGGGCTCTGCTCTCCTGCCCCTGTCACGCCCAGGGCCGACCCCCCAGGCCTCACAGTCTCTAGCACCCTGTGTCTGCAGGCCAGGAGTGGAGGCGACCAGGACAGGGGACAGGCGGCCACTCCCTGATTAATCCCTCCCACCCCCACCCCCACCCCCACCCCCGGCGGCCGAACAGACACCAGCCGCCCAGCTAAGCATGGTTCCCATGGCCTGGGGGGTCCCAGAGTAGGGAGAAGCAGGAAGGGTCTCACGGGGGACCTCAGGCACAGCCCTCTGTCTGAAACTGGGACAGTCACGCCCCATCAGAGCCTGTCTAGGTCAACCTGCGGCATTAGTGCCCCAGGCACAGTGACCCTCCCTGGCCCGGCCAGGGGTCTGAGTGGAGGAGTTTCTACCAACAGCCTGCAAAAGAAAGAGGCCCCGAGCCTGTCCCCACCATTGGGAGTTCTCTCCTCCAGGGTGCCCCTGCCTACCTGGGGCGAGGGGGCGGGGGGGGGGGCGGTTCTCATCCCCAGCTTTACTTAAAAGCGAAACTCCCAAACCAAATTATTTTCTTGGGTAGATCTCCGTTGACAGCTGCAAAATCTCCTCCAACCGAGAGTGTGTTCTAAACCCAGCACACGGAATGGCCACACCTGGGGCCACAGGTGTCTCACCCAGGCCCTGGAGCCATTCTGCAGGCACGCCCCCGCCTGCCTGGCGAGAGAAAGCCAAGGGACCAGGCATAAGGCCCAGCTGGCCCAACACACACATGTGTGGATGTGGCCACAGGGCCAGGCACTGGAGCCCCGGCGCTCCCGCGGGCCCCAGGAACCAGGAGGCGGATGCCTCCCTGTCCCCACCCGCACGCGGTCCAGATGCTGCCCTGGGCTGCAGCTCCCCTCATCCACAGCGTCTCTGATCCTGGACCCAATGGGATCACAAACAGCCCACATGCTGCTTCTGAAAACACTGGTTTGTACGTCTCCTCCCTCCCCCAGACAATTCCCTGGGGAGGAGGTGTATATATATGTGTGTGCAAGGGGGTAGGGAGATTTTAATTAGCAGCGTGCAGTTCCCACCCCTGCCTTCAGTGATGGGTGTTGTGCATCAATATTTGCGAGCCCACAGTGCTCGAGGAGCAAGCCACAAAGCTGGCGGGGAGAACGCACCAGCTTTCACGAGGGGCAACGCGCCTAATGACGCATCGAAATGAAGAAATGTAATTGCACTTAAATCCAAATTAAAAATCCTGCTATTTGCCCGCCGGTGCCCTGGAAGATGAAATCCCCGAGGGTTTCACTGCTGAGGGGGTGCGGTCTTCTAGGGTGACTGGGCGGGCAAGGGATGGGGCTTATTGCCGCTCCCCGGGAGAAGACCAGCCTGCCCCCCTAGGCTCCCAAATGGGGTCCCTCAGGACGTGGAGGGGTGGATCAGACACACAGAGCAGGAGCTGGAACCGGGTTGCCCGAATCCTTGTAAGAGAAGGTTACGATCCCAGTGCTGAAATCCCCTTCTACCCGGTCCCGCCCCCACCAACGGCAGCATGATGGTTCTGGATGGAGTTTGGGGGGCCAGGCCGGGTTGAGGGGGGCGCCCAAGAGGCTGCAGAGGCCTCCATCCGGGGCCCTCAGCTCAGAGCTGGCCATGGCGGGCAGCATGAACTCAGGCCGCCCAGCCTCTCTGGGCCTCTGCGGAGCTGCAAGGAGGTTCCAGCAGCAGCAACAGCGGTCATCACCTTCCCAGGGAATCCTGCTTGCAAAGCTGGGTGCGTGGGGGCGGTGGGCGGCACCCCCAGATCCTCCTGGGGAGAACCGTCAGGGGAGGTGCTGAAGACAAAGGGAACTCAGAGAAAAGGGGGACATGTACCCATCCCTGCCCCTCCACTCGGGCTCCTTTTCTGGGCTCAAAAGCATCTGCTCACCCCGCCCTCCTGCTCCCAAAGTGCTGGAGGCCCCTTGGGTGGGCCCCATGCTACCCCTAGATCTGGTCGATAAGCACCTACTGTGTATACACCTGAACAGCGGGGGGCACCCAACAGGTGAGGTAAGGCCTGCGGCTCTGGGGATGGGAGGTGAGAACTGACACGGAGGCACCCAGGGTCCCCACCAGGCAGCCTGCCCGCAGGTGACCACTCAGATTCAGGGCCCCCGGGCCAACCTGCACGCAGCGACCAGGGACAGGGCCCCCTCGGAGGGAGCCATCCCTCGGGCTGCCGGCCCTCATGGGGGAGGGCGGTGTCAGCGTCTCATCACAGGAACAAGGCTCTGATCCCAGGTGACACCAGCCCTGCTTTCCAGAATGGTAACCGAGGGCGGTACTGCCTGCCTCCCAGGGGCAGTAGGGCTGTCCTGCTCAGTGGGCTGGGAGCCTATCGCTGGGCGCCGGCCGGCTCATCTGACCACCAGGCGCCCCTGGAGACCTCACCCGAGGACCCAGGCCAGCCAGGAGCCAGCACTAACTCCTGGGGCCTTGGCCAGCCAGCTCCTCGCCCCATCAGGCACTGCAGGTTCTCCTGCAAAGTGTGGATCACAACCTGTCCTCCGGCCGTCCCCCACCAAGCCCCCCCACCCCCCCCCCGCCCCTGCCACAACCTCGCATGCAGATCGGATGAGAGGTGGGTGAGGGGCCTGGGCGGAGTGTCACAGCAGGCCGCTGCCTCGTAACTCTTGGCTGTTGTTTTGTAAAGCTGGGAATTAACACCAGCTCAGAGAGGAGGCAAAGCCTAAGAAGAATCTAAATGCCAGGCCCTGGGTGGTGGTCAGCTCCCCGGGGAAGGAACAGGAAGGCCATCACACAGCACAGCAAGCCGCCCCCACCCCACACGCCACTGCACACCAGCCCCCCAGGCAGGGCTACCTGAAGCCAGCGTCGGGGGCGGCCGTAGGGGCGGGGCAGCTGGAAGGGAAGAGAGCACATGTCACCCGGCAAACGCCTCCCACCACCCTCACCTCTACCCTCCCCCAGCCTCGGAGACTCCCGCTGCCCTAAAGCCGCCAGGAGCTCGGCTGGGCTGGAGTGGGAGGCGGTCCCAGGCCCAGGTGAGGCCCCCAAGGTGCCTCATCACAGTCCCACATTTTCAGAAACTCCAGATTCCACAAGGATGTGACCCAGCACACGGCCAGCCCCGGACTCCACGAGGCTGACACCAGAACCCAGAACACAGCTGCCCTCCTGAGAGGCACCCCAAGACCCCAGCCAGCCCTGGGGAGGCCAGGGATCAGCCTCTGCTGTGTCCTCAGGGAGAAGGTCCCTCATGGGAACCTACACGTCCTGCCAGCCAGATTTCCTTCCTTTTTTCCCCTTGTATTTTATAAGAACTCATATGCTAGCCATTGAACAAAGGGCTGCAGCGTGACCTGGGCCCAGAGGGTTTCTCCGATCCGTGCTCAGATGAGGTACGTGGCGTCCGCGTGTGGTTAACGAACGGCTGGTATTTCTCATCGACAGCTGGCAATGCCCTCCTCCCCATGCAGCGTTGGCTCTCAGCCTGGGATGTGAGTACAGCCCAGGAGCGTCCTGTGACCGACAGGTGCCACAAGACCAGGTCTCGGCCACAGTGACCACTGTCTGCTCCTGTGTCCTCTGGCACAGTGAGGTGACTGAGGGGCAGGCCACGTGACCTCCGCGGGGGAAGACGGGGGCGTCGCTCAGCCGCATCTGACTCTTGGCGACCCTGTGGACTGTAGCCCTCCAGGCTCCTCTGCCCATGGGATTCTCCAGGCAAGAACACTGGAGTGGGTTGCCCTTTTCTCATCCAGGCGATCTCCTCCACCTAGGGATTGAACCCGCGTCTCCCAGGTCTCCTGCATTGCAGATGGATTCTTTACCGCCGAGCGCCCTGGGAAGCCACTGGAGGGCACTGCTGCTGCTGCTGCTAAGTCGCTCCAGTCGTGTCCGACTCTGTGCGACCCCATAGACGGCCTCCCACCAGGCTCCCCCCGTCCCTGGGACTCTCCAGGCAACAACACTGGAGTGGGTTGCCATTTCCTTCTCCAATGCATGAAAGTGAAAAGTGAAAGCAAAGTCTCTCATAGACGTTGCTAAATCCAAATCCCATCACAGGTGACGGATCTGAGCAGCTCCCCTGCCTCCTGGCCTCTTGCATGTCAAATGGGGTCCAGAAGACACTCAGAGGCTGAGTGACCCCCAGGCGAGGTCACAGTCGCTGACCCACGACCCTTACCACCAGCAAGGCCTGGCCCTCACTGCCTCCCATGATTCGCCCTTCAGTCCTGGGCAGGCACCGTCAGTGTCCTCCTTTTATATTTGGGAAACGGAAGCACAGAGAGGTTAAGCCACTGGCCCAGTGCCACCCAGCCAGTAAGTGGCACTTTAGGGATTTGAACCAGGCCCTCTGGCTCTAAAGTCCTGGGGTTGCCCTCGAGCCAGGCTGAGGGCTATTGTCCATTGTCTCACAATGGACACAGGTTGAGCCTCAGGTACAGAGGTGAATTCCTAGCCTCTCCTCCTGCCCACGTCGCTAGACGGACCATCCATCTGATGGTGGAAAGAGGGGGTGTCCTCCCTGGCTGAGAAAGAGGCTGGACTGGGTCTAAGGTTCTGCTAAGGAACCAGTTTAAGCCCTCCAGAGACCATGTCACCCATGACAGAGGGGACAGGGAAGTGATGACCAACCGCAGACATCAAACAAGGGAAGAGGGGATGGTCCAGAGCCTGGCAACGGAGCGGCAGGTCACAGAGGATGCTGGCGAGCAGACACACTATGAGGCCAGGACCTCCAGAGGGCTTGGGTGAGGGAAGCACCAAACAGAGCAAGCCCCGCCGCCAGGGAGGCAGGTAACAGGAAGGAGGTGTCAGCCATGGGCTTGGACAGCAGAGGCCTGTTTCTCAGTCCCAAGGCCTGGATGTTTCAAAACTCAAAGTACAAAACGGAGCAAGCCGTTCATCAGGCATCAAGCCCAGCTGAATGGGCGCAGTCTGCCAGACCCTGAAAAAATCCCAGGCTCCCAAGACCAGGAAAAGGAGGGAAGGGCAGACACTTGCCCAGGGCGCCCCAGGTTCCAGCCAGGGCTGCAGTGGGCACCTCGTCCTCCCTGGGTTACAGGAGAAGAAACCGAGGCGCTGGGACATAAGACACCCCGCTTAAAGCCACACACAGAGAGGCCGAGAGCTGGAGCAGGCATCATCTGAACCCAGATTCCTCCGGGGCCCAAACCCGCTTTTTCTCAAACAATCAGGCCAACAGCCCTATGGTGGCAGGTTGAACTGTGTCTCAATCAGATTTATACGTGGCCCTGTTGACCCCACGCCCCCCAGAATTATGAGACAATACATTCAGTGCATTTCAGTTGCTTAAGCCCCTTCTCCACCCTCCTACCCCCACCAAGTATATGGCTCTTTTCTTGGGCAGCCCCAGCAAACCAACTCAATCACCCATCCCGGGAAATCCTCCTCCACCTAGGCCTCAGTTTCCCCATCCCGGCTCGGTGTAAATCCGGGGGTCGCTTTCAACCTGAGTGTTCAGCGACTCCTTGCGGCATAGCAGGACAGGATGTGCGGGCCCTGGGGCCAGGAGGCGCGGGCACCTGGAGCCTGTCCCAGCCGCCAGCCTGGACCACTGCCTCTGCGCCCCCGGAGGACAGCCCACTCCTGCCCAACAAGCTTCTTGCTCTTTTGTGAAGCTGGCTTCTGAACGCACGTGGAGCCTTGACTGCTGATCAGCCCCGGAGGGAACCACGGCGGCGTCAATGACAGCCGCCCCCAGCCCAGCCCTGCCAGGCACGGAATCCACGGGGAGAATCATACCACGGACCCGGCTCCAGATGAATCATCGCAGGGGGAGCAGCTGCGCTGATGAAATTTTAAAGCCAACACGAGAAAGAAAATACGAACTGCAATACACTAATTTAGCCTGTGGACACTCCGGTGCATTTTTAATTAAAGCTATTCTGGAGCTAAATAGAGGCAGTGGGGGGGAGGGGGAGGGGGATGGGTGGGCAGTGGGAAAGGGAACCCATGGAGGCCCTCTGCCCCTTCCCCCAAACCCCAAAGCCACATTATCTGAAGATAGTTAAAAGAATAATGTTGCTCTCTGCTGATTTTCACCAAAAGGCAGATTTTTCCGCTTTGCACAGGGTGGGAGGTTCCTGGGCAATTTTTATTTCACTGAGAAGACTTAGGTGCCAGAATCATAAAATCTCACACGCCAGAGCCCATGAGGCTGTGTCCAGATTCCCACCCGTGGCAGCAGTCTCCCTAAACCTGATCATCCATCCTCCCATACTCCCACCCATCCACCCTTGATTATCTCCAAAGATGATACACTTACTACCTTATGAAGCTGCTCTTCCTGGGTTAAGCAAATCTTCCTCACCTGGGCAAGAACCAATCTCCCCTCTGACCCAGAAGACTAGGTGGGATACAGTCAGGGCTCCCCAGATGCATCCACCAAGTCCAGCTGGGCACTGAGGATGTGACCGCTGAGGTCCTGCAGCCCAGTCCGTGAGGAGCTGACACTCCAGCACAGGTGCGGGCCGAACTCCCCAAGGGAGGATCCCAAAACCCCTTCAGCAAGAGCAGCCTACGGTGCGAGGAGAGCTTGGAGCAAGCGCTCACTGGCTAGTCTCTGAGTTCCCAGCACTTCTCCTGCACTAGCAAGAAGCTGAGCAAAAGGATGCTCTTATTCCCTAAAGCCCAATCTGATTGCCTGCAGCCAGCAAGCCTGCGCCCAGGTGAGAGGCCACTCCCCCATCTGAGGGATGGAAGTCTGTGTCCGGAGAGCCTGGCCCGAGCGTGGGCACAAGCTGGGGACAGAACCCCACTGCTGCTGCCTCCAGGGCAAGGCACCCAGGGAGCAGGTCAGAGCAGCCTTGGGGAGGGGAGGGCCCAGACAGAGACACCCCCTGCCCAGGTGGTGGCCATACCCCGATGCTTCAGACACAGGGCCCCTGTCAACCTCCACCTCTGCCCATGTGGGCAGGGGGCAAGTGGACACAGCCATGGTGGGGTGTTCCTTGTGAGATCAAGGGGTGCCCACAGAGAGGAGGAAGAGGAAGGGCTGCCACCCGTGTAGGTTTTGAACAAGTCAAAGACCCCAGCGGCTCAGTGGTAAAGAGTCCGCCTATGATGCAGGAGATGCGGGTTCGATCCCTGGTCAGGAAGATCCCCTGGAGGAGGAAATGGTAACCCACTCCAGTATTCTTGCCTGGGGAATCCCATGGACAGAGGAGCCTGGCGGGCTGCAGTCCCTGGGGCCACAAAACAGTCAGACACGACTGAGCGACTAAATGGCAAGCAACAAGGCCAAGTCGACCACATGCAAGTGGGTGCGTGCTCTCGATGGGACAGCGCGGCCTAGGAGAACAGGGGCCACAGGGACACATCCACCCTGGTCCTTGGAAACAGGACCACAAGCCACGGCCGGGCTGGACCGTGGAACAACACTCAAATGGCATCTGGAATTTGGGGTCCACGCTCTCAACCTACCTCTCCCCAGAAACAGTGCCATTCTCCCCTACTTGCTGGACAGGAACCAGCTCCAGAGCCAAGGCCCCTAAGTCCTGATGCTACCCCCCCATCACCTCTGCCTACAGTCCCCACAACCCCCCACCACACACCCTCCTTCGCAACCAGGACCAGCCCTCAGGGAGTGTTTGGGTGTAGGGAGCCCCAGCTCACCGCCAGGCGAGCCCCCAACCTCCCTGCCCTCACCAGGCCTGAGGAGCCTGCACACGTAGGGCCGAGCAGTCGACACCGACACCCGAAAATGGGCCTTGCCATCCGGTGCCCGGCTGCACACCTGACACGGCGGCCATGGAGAAGCGAGGCCAGAGTGCGTGGACCACGTACTCCGTGGAGTCCTGTGGACCTAAGGGAACCTTCCAGCCACCCATGCAAGGGAGAGAGGTGGGACGGCAGCCGTGGGGCTGCCCTCGGGGCTGTGAGCATCCCAGCAGCTGCCCAGTGGGCAGTGGCACTGGTCACCTAGCAACCGGGCACAGGCGCTGAGCCCTCCCTGGGGTCGGTTCCCAGAAACACGCTCTGGGATCCAGGCCGGCCGCTTATGAGCCAGCAAGCGTGGCTGGGGAGATGCGGGTGCTAAGATGGAGTCAGGGCTGAGGACAAGCAGGAGAGAGGTTGGAGGGTTCGCCCAGCCAGCCCACCCCCCGATCCAGGTGTCCCGATTGACCAAGCTGACCACAGGCTCTCAGCAGCGCCCCGCCCGCAGTGGGGAGGGCCCCTCATCCTCGTCTAGGCAGTCAGGCCCCCTCCATGCTCCAGCCACCCGCAGCCACCTGGCTCCATCTCCTCCCTGCACCAACCTCATCACCCATCTCTGACCTGTTGACCCCGTACTGGGGACGGGCCGGGGTCAGGTCTGGCCTCAGCTCTCAGGTCAGGCAGGAGGGCGGAGGGCAGACCCCAGCCCATAAAGAAACCAGCGCAGCAGGACCAGGGAAGGTTCCCCACGAGTCTGAGCGAGGGCGAGCCTGTCTGCCTCTCGGGCCTTGATGCACCCAGTGGAGGGGCAAAGCAGCCCACTTCCTCAGCAAGCATGGGCTCCACAGCATCTCCGGGCCCCCGAGGAGCTCGCAGGACACCGAGGGTACAGACAGGAAGGCCGGGATGGAAGGACGCCCAGAGGCTGTGGGTCCCCAAGCAGGTGTCCCTGGAGGTGACTGAGCGGGAGTAGAGGGCAGATGGGATGCTGGGGGCATGAAGCGGGAAGCGACCGGAGGCCACCTGGGGCTGGGGGTGGTGCCTGGAGCGGTGGGTGGTGGCAGGGCACCGTGGTCCTCGGGGTGCAGCCAGCCTACCTGCGCCAGGAGCTTGTCACCCTCCAGCAGCTTCACCTTGGTCTCCAGTTGCCGCATGTAGGTGGAAGAGGGATCTGAAAGACACAAGAGTCTCGTCAGCCATCGGCAGACTGTCTCCAGCAGGAGGGCCCTCCCCTGCGTGCCCCCCAGGTGGGCCCTGGGGCCTGGTTTCCCCCATCCACCTGCAGAACCAGGGTGAAGGGTTCTCTCACCAGCTGGTCCTGGGCTGACGCTTTCAGCCTCCGCAGGGCTTCAGGTCCAAAAGGAGGTCCCTGATGGCCCCCTCACCCTGGGGCAGCCCACCCCAGGGCCCGCGGCACAGGGAGGCCCTTCCCCACGCAGTGGGGGCATCTGGGCTTCCCCGGCTCCGTCCCATCTTAACTTCTACAAACTACTGTAGGCATAACCCAGCACCTTTCCTGAGGTCAGGGGCCAGGCCAGAGACACCCCAACCACACGCCCCTAGTTTCTGAACGCAGCAGGCGGGTGAAACCCACCCTCCCTCGACTCACTGAGCCTGCTGCATCAGAAGCAGGAGAAAGCCCACCACCCCAGCTACCCACAGCCCTGGTCCTCCCTCCCCAAGGGGCTGGAAATGGGCTCAGAAGAGAAAAGTCCCTCCAGGCCAGGACAAGGGAGCTGGCTTGGATGGAGGCCAGGAGAGGGGCCAGGCAGAAGGAGGCAGGATGCGGGGCAGGGGAGGTCACAGCAGGGGCAGAGGGAGGAGGCTGGGCGACGCCTCGGTGACAGTGCGGCCACCTCCCCAGGTCTGCGGGCACCTGGGAGGGGCCTGCCACGCACCTCTGAAGTCCCAAGGGCTCCTGGCTCAGGAGCCAGCCAGGACCCTGCCCACCCCTGGGCCAGCCTGCTGCTCCTGCCTTGCCCCGCCCCCGCAGCCCATGACAGGACTCAGGGTCTTCCTAGCTCACACTGTGACCCTTCATCTCAGAAGGCACCAGACCTTCAACGCAAGCCAGCTCCCTAAGCCACCCACAACACCGCCCCCCACAGGGCTTGCCACCTTCTCGGGGGAGGGGCGGGAGGCAAAGGGGGCTTGGCTGCTGCCAGAGGACGAGCTGGGACCGTCATGCCACCAAGGCAGCAGAGTCAGCACCACCCCCAGAGGAGCCCCAGCCCTGAGGGGCCCTGTGTGCGACACGGACATCACGCCCCTTCCCCACGGGGCCTGCGGGCCGATGAGGAGCCCACTGGCGCCCTGTGAGGACGGGGCAGTGGGTGCCCCCTCCCCAGGGGCCATGACCCCTCCCCTGCACTGGAGCTTGGCCCAGGCTCCACGTGAGGACGGGGCAGAGGGTGACCACCCCCCTGCACTGGAGCTCGGCCCCGGCTCCACCAGCCTCTGCCCATCAGCAGCTCTGCCCTCTGAGATGCCCGGGAGACACTTCCCCCTGCAGGTGCCCGGCTGCCCCTTGACCTGCCTGCTGGGGCTCACTCTGTGCCCCGAGCGCCTCAGAAGGACCTGGGGAGGCTTGTGTGCCCAGGAGACTGTGGCCCAGCCCTGGGCAGGAATGGGGGTGGCCCACCCCACCCTGGTTACACAGCCGACTCCTCCCCTTGCTGTCCGCCAGTCACCTCTCAGGAATGTGGAGGCTTCTAGAGAGGAAGGCCACTCGCCCGCCAGCCTCCCACCCCCAGCCCTACGGGGGACCCCGGCAGCCACAGGGTAGCTCTGTCTCCGAGAAGTCAAGGGGCTTCTTCATATACACGCGGGGCAGTGGCGGAGCGGGGCTGGACCTGGGGGGTGACTCCAAAGGCCACCCACTAGGACGCGGCACCCAGGTCAGGGCTGGGTAGATCTGCCCTGCCTGGGCAAGGGGCCCTCGGCGGTCACTGCAGTCCATGCCCTGTGCCATCCCCCACCCATCTGCCCAAACTGCCCAGCAGCTCCCACATCCCGTCCACACCCACCCACACGCACCCACAGCCGTCCACACCTATCCACACAAACAGGCCTGATGGGAAGGGCCTTAGTATTTGTGGTTTTCTGGATCCTCTGAGCACCAAGACGGAGGTGGGGTGCAGCCTGGGCTCCCCAACACTTTGTATCCTTCACGGACTGCTGGCAGGAGGGTTCCCTGGAACACCACCTGGGAAAAAGACCCTCCCAGCTCCATGCAGATGGTGTTACAGTGGCCAAAACTGAAACTACTCGTTCAACAACAGCAGACAGTTCACACCCTCGTCATCATTCGAATGACGTTTGTGAGAGCATCTCTCCTCAACAATACAGGAAAAAAACAAAAAACACTTCAACGCCAGTGAAAAGAACTGGACTCAAAAGCACATATATAATTGCTGTTGTGTTTAAAAATATCTGTGTATTGAAATAAATCCAGGAAGGAGGCACACGGAAATACTGATTGCAGTGTTGCTCACGAGGGGACGGGTGATCTTTTATTTATTCACACCACTGCCTGTTAGTTTTCCAATAATCTGCTTTTAGAATAGGGAGAGATCTTTCTTTATAAAAAAGGAGGAGGGATTAAATGATTCCCCTTCACATCACAAAGCCCCCTGTTGATGTCAAGGGGGGCCCAGATCATGGCCTAGAAAGTGGACCCCATCACCCACCCTCTGCCCACATCCCCCAGTTCTTGCTTGGGGGCCTTTCCTGAGCCCCAGGCCCAGCCCTGAGCCTGCCCAACCCTGCTTGGTTTAACAGCCATGAGGCCGCCTCCTCAAAGTCCCGGATAAACCGTCCCTGCCCCGTGGGACCCCTCCCCACTATCTCTACCCTCAACTCCCCAAACCAGCCTGTGCATGCTGCCTGGGGCCAGGGAGCCGGACATCTGGTCACCCAGGGGTCAGAGCAGGTGCCCTGCAGTGGGGAAGAATGAGAGCCAGGTGGATCCTCAAGTAGGGGGAGGGGTGGGAGGAGGGGACGGCAGAAAGGGCCTGGCTCCCTCATCCTCCCCAGCAGCCTTGGGCAACTGGGATCCCATGGGGCGCCTCCATGCCCCAGCCTCTAGGAGACAAGCGTGTAATTAAATTAATCCCAGGGTTTGCAGTAATGAGTGGAACCAGCAGGGAGGGAAGCGTCATTTCCTGGCCTGATGGCTGGGCGGAGGGGAGTGGGGGTAGGAGTGGGGTGTAAGGGGGGCGGTTGATTGCAGAAGGGATCCCCGAGCTGGGCTGGCCCAGGTATCCATCCCCTCAGACTTCCCCTGACCCATGCAGGACCCACTGGTCCAATTCTGGGGAACTCGTGATCCACCTTCCATCCGGGGAGACAGGGAACACCTCCACAATGGCCTCACTCCCAGGAGCCTGAGCACCAGGCCTCCCTACACCCCTCGCAGGATCCTTGTTTCCGGGGTGTGGCCATGGGGCGGGGGGAGTCACGGAGCTGCAGGTCTCCAAGCCCCTGGTGGCCTTGACCGTCAGGCCACCCTGTCCTCCTGGAAGCCGCCAGGTCAAATCTCCCCTCCTGGCCCAGCTCCCCAGCCTGGCTAGGCAATGTCACTCCAGCCTCAGCATCAGTCCAAACTGCAAGAATTTGGGAGCCAGAGGCCATGTCCAATCACCCCTGTCACCCCCTCCCCACCTAGCTCATAGAGTTTAACAGGCTATGGGGCCGCCTCCTCTAAGTCTTTGATAATCCTTACTGCTGGGTGCCCAGAAGGTCCTGGGAGACCTAAGGACCTAAGGAGAATTCATCCTTCCGGGTGGGTCGAACTGGTTTCCCCAGAGGAGTCGACCTTCTCAATCCTGTGAGCTCCCCCCAGCAGTAGCAACAATGACAGTCAGAAGCACCCAGCCTGTGACCGTGACATGGCACCCCCAGGCCACCCCAGGCAGAACAAGGCCAGTGGCCAAGGGCCAGCGCTCCCCGAACCTCAGCCCGCAGCACTCACGCTGTCTCACCACGAACTTACCTCTTTATTTGGATGAGACACGGATGCGTGGGCAAGCGGTTAGGTGGGAGGGGGGCCTGGGAAGCCCAGGTGGGAGGTGTGGGGAAGTGAGGGGGGACCAGAAGGAGCCAAGGACAGGGGGTGTCAACCCTCTGGGGAGCTCTGGGGGCCTCAGAGTCACTCGCTGACCCAGGGGCTTGCTGACGGGAGCTGCTCCTGGCAGACGAAGGGTGTGCGTGCCCCAGGACTGCCCACCCGGACGGGGGACAGGACAAGCCCCCATGCAGAGCTGCAGGTGCTGGTAGGCGAAGCGGGCGGTCGGCTTGGCAGTGTTAAGTGCCAGGGGGACCTGGGAGGGCGCCAACAGTGCCCACCACGGTCAGGAGAAAGTATGATTCTCCTTCTCTGCACGGGAGGAAGGGGATGGAGGCCGGGGGGCGGGCGCCGTGATACTCAGCGACACAGGTGACTCTGCAGCTGCCACCTCTCCCAGGGTCCCCACCGGCCCTGATCCCTGCCAGCCCCCTCTCCCTGAGCAGGGGCCCCATCAGGGGCTGGGGACAGGCAGGCTTTGTGGCTGGTCACTAGCAGGAGACGCAGCCATGCCATGCCTTGGGGCCCTCCGTGGGGGCTCACGCCCGGACGCCCTGCCCAGAGACGGCTGACGTTTCCACATCTGATTCAATTCCTTTCTCCTCCCGCTTCATTAAGAAGGGGTCGCTAGCGGCATCAGGGCTTGGGGCTCCATCGGGCCTGAAAGGTCTCATTAAGCCGAGGCCCCCTCACTGCTCCAGGTTCCCTCCCCACTCTGCCCCAGGGAATAAGAGCAGCTCCTAAAAGCATCTCTGCCTTCCAGGGAGCCATTCTGGGCTTCTCTCCTTTCTCCCCCATCTCAGGACTCACCTCCAAGGGGGCAAGTGAGCACTACCCACACCTGCAGCCATGTAAATCGGAACCAAGTGAGGTGGGCCCGGAAGACGCCCCTGCTCTGAGCCACGAGGCTCAGTCTCCACACGCACCTCCCACCTGCCCAGGTAGTGGAGCTGTCGCCTCTGACAGGTGACCCCATGGGAGGTATCCCCCACCCCCAAGGCAAGAAACAAGGCTCCAGTGACGCACCGAGCCACACAGGCAAGGGCCACCAGGAGCACCACCCCCGGGGGCTCCGACCAGCTGCAGGAGCAGGGGCTACGCTCTGAATGCTTGTGTCTGCCCCCACTGCAAAATCCACATGCTGAAGCCTAATGCCCAGCGAGACGGTGCTAGGAAGCAGGGCCTTCGGGAGGTGATTAGGTCACGAGGGTGGAGCCCCCATGAGTGCAATTGGTGCCCTAATAAAAGAGACCCCAGAGAGCTCCTGTGCCCCCTGCCTGGTGACAACACAGCAGGAGAAGGCCATCTGTGAACCAGGAAGCAGCCCTCCCCAGACACTGAATCTGCCGGCACTTTGACCCTGGGCTCCCAGACTCCAGACAGAGAAACTCCTGTTGGTTATAAGCCACGCAGAGAAGCTGGAGCAGACTAAGACAGACACAGAGCAAGGCGCACCTGCCTGCAGAGCGGGCTTGGCAGGCCCTTGGATGACGTTCCCGCTGCCTTCACCTCTAACGAAAGAGCCATGCAGGTCCACCCCCCACCCCTCTAAACCACCCCCCCACCACCACCACAAGGACACTAATCCAGCTGAGCCCGGGGACCATCCTGTGTCCTGAAAGGACTTAAAGGGTGTTCCAATCCAAGACCCACCTACTCCCGACCCTGGGCAATCCCAAAGGTCACCAGAGCACTGCGTTCTCACAGAGTAGACGGTCCCCAAATCCAGGACCGGAAAGGCGAGTCACTAACTTCATGACAGTCCAGGCTGCCAGCAGGGAGTGAGCTCCCCACTGTGAACAGGAAGCAAGCAGAGCCTGAAGGCTGGACAGAAGCTGTGGTAACATTGAGGTTTCCCCATGAAGCTGGGAGGAGGGCATGGGGAGCACTCACTCTGCTCCCTTCTAGTCCCCCCCCAGAAACCCCGCCAAGTGGGCAGCAGAAAGCCCAACCTACAGAGAAGGAAAAAAACACTCAGCGAAGGTCACAGGGCCAGGTACCGGCAGAACCAGCAGTCAGCACGCTTGTCCCAGGGCATGGTCCCCTTCTGCGAGGGGCTCCCAGCCTAAGGAAGGAGCTGCAGGAATAACCACATCTGCTGAAGGGCAAAGGGTAGAGTGCCCTGGGATGACAGGGCACAGAGAGAGCAAGGACACACTGACAAGGAGAAGTCAAGGACTCCTGCCTGAAGGAGGCGGCATCTGACCTGAGCACTGAAGAACAAGCAGGATGCTGACCCGCAGGCAAGTGGGTCAGGGATGGGAGGCAAGTCCCAGCTGAGGGTGCAGGGCGAGCAAAGGCAGGGAGGTGGGTCAGGCAGGTTCGGGAGCACCTGGGCCGGTGCCCACTGGCATCTGTCTGCTGGCACCCATCATTGCCCCAGGAGGTGCGGGCTGAATGTGAGACAGGCATTATTTATGGATGAAGGCGAGAGGGCTGTGGCAGGCATATCAGAGGAACATCAGGTTCCTGTGAGGACACCGCTTCGCAGGGGCAGTGCTGAGCAGGGCAGGTTGCCTCGGCACCTCCATCCTCCCGCCAGGCCGGCCCATCTGAGTTGCCCACGGTGGGTCCGCAGGGCGTGCGGGCCAAGGCAGCTGACTTCCAGAGCCTCAGGCGTGAGAAAGACTTCTTCCGTCCACACAGAACAAACGAGAACGCAAATTTTACTGAGCACCGACTGTATGCCTGGAGTAGGGAAGTGAAACCCACTGCAGTATTCTTGCCTAGAAAGTCCCAAGGACAGGGGAGCCTGGTGGGCTACAGTCCACAGGGTTGCAAAGAGTCGGACAGGACGGAGCATGCACACTACTGTCCGTCAGCAGGCGCTGAGAAAAGCCCAATTCTTCCGGCACCCCCGTGACCCTCGCACACCGTCCCTGTGTACTGCAGAGGGACTGAGACTCAGAGAGGCGAGGCAGCAAGTCCAGAGTCACAGGGCAAAAACACAGCAGGATTAGGATGTGAACCCAGCTTTGTCTAGAGCCAAGGCTCTTTCCGCCCTTCCTCAAAGGCCCCCCGGCAGCCCTGGGGCCACACGATCACCCTGGGCCCCTCAGAACATCATGGCCATGGGGACTGGCGCTGCTCAATCACAGCCCTGACCTGGTCAGGGGAACAGTGATTTTCACCCACTCCCCAGATGGAGAAACCAAGATTCGGAGGGTGCCAGGAACCGGTCCCATCACAGAGCTCATGAAAGCAGGGCCGCAAGTTGAGATGTGTGTGTGTGAGTGTGTGTGAGTGTGAGTGTGTGTCCATCCCCAAACCTGGTGCTCTTCCAGGCCACCCATCAAGGCACACAGGGCAAGGCCTGGGAAGGCCCACGGCTCCCCTCCCCTCACCTCCCCTCCCCTCCCCTCCCTCTCCCTGAGCACACGTCTCACCATGGGGCAGCTCTGAAAACTCTCCACCTCCAAGGCAGGGCCCAGGCCCCAGGGAGCTCTGCCCTGGACGGCATGCTCCTGGCCCTCTCTCCCCTTGAGCTCCCCTCCTCCAAGGGTACCTGCCAGGCCCCAGGCTCTGGACCTCACAGGGTCACAAGGCTCTGAAAGGCTGGCACCCAGCCCCTCCCCGGCTCCCCCATCCATGCCCTGAGACAGTGGGCCCTGGAAACCTCAGATCCCACCTCTCGAGCTCAAACTAGACAGCCGTGCCCCACCTTCCTCATCTGGCTCCTGCAGAGGCAAGAAAATGAATGGGCACAGAGAGAAATGAATACTTCACTGATGAAAACTGAGAGCTCCCCATGCCAGCCGCTCACCCTGTCCTGACGAGGCACATGGCTGCCCCTGGTGCCCCCTGCCCCTCCGTGTGCCACACGCACGGCTCCGGGGACCCACAGGTTGGTGCTCTGCCCTCCTGGGGCTGCCCGGCGTTTAATTCAACCCACGCTGGAATCTGGAGGGACCAGCCCAGCACACTTAGAACCTGCCCTGGTCTGGATGCACCTGCAGCTGCGGGTGTTCTCAAGCCGAAAACTCAAACTCATTCTCCCCACCTACTGCTTAGGAAGACTGACAAGCCAGACTGAAACCAGGGGAAAAGAGGGAAAAAGAGACTTCTTTCCCCACACCTTCAGTCTCCCCTGCTGGCTCAGAGGGTAAAGCGTCTGTCTGCAATGTGGGAGACCCGGGTTCAATCCCTGGGTTGGGAAGATCCCCTGGAGAAGGAAATGGCAACCTACTCCAGTACTACTGCCTGGAGAATCTCATGGATGGAGGAGCCTGGTAAGCCACACCCCATGGGGCCGCAAAGAGTCGCACACAACTGAGCGACTTCACTTCAGTTTGCAGGCCCAGAACTTAACCTGTGTGCCTAGGCGCCAGTGCAGCTGTCGGCCCTGTTAATGTCTCCTCCCCAACCAACCCCGATTTTACTCTGAATGATTCAGAATCAGTGACAGAGGCTGAACAGACCACTGAGAGGCCCCACAGAAGGGGGAACACACAGAGGCCGGGTCACACTTGGCCTGTGTCTCAGCCACAGCACCTGGCTCCCCTCCCCGGGGACCTTTTAACATTTGATCTCTTCTCCCCTGAAACCCACTAAACTGGACTCCAGTGAAGGGGCCTGGATGTCCACATACAATTCAGACGTCCTCCAGGTGATTCTAACGTGCACGTGGGCTGGGGACCCCTGATCTGTGCTGAGCAATGACTGTTCAAATGGTCCCCTTCTTGGGCTCCTTCCCCGAGGGACTCCATGCCGCCTGGCCCTGACTATTCCTTGGGGCTAAACTCCTGCAAACACAGCTGTACTACAGGGACCCCGATGAGACCAGAACATGAGGATGTCTAAAAGTGGTGGGAGGAGGGGGAAGTTCATGGACCCCAGAATGTATTAACCAAACCCTCTGGCAGCCACAGTGGAGACCTTGCAGGTTTGAGCAGGAAAGAGAGTTTGCTTTCCTGGCTAAATATCAGGTACGTCTCTACCAAGCAGGCTCCTTGGAAGAAAAGCTATGACCAACCTAGACAGCATATTAAAAAGCAGAGGCATTACTTTACCAACAAAGGTCTGTCTAGTCAAGGCTATGGTTTTTCCAGTGGTCATGTACAGATGTGAGAGTTGAACTATAAGAAAAGCTGGGTGCTGAATAATTGATGCTTTTGAACTGTGGTGTTGGAGAAGACTCTTGAGAGTCCCTTGGATTGCAAGAAGATCAAACCAGTCAATCTTAAAGGAAATCAATCTTGAGTATTCATTGGAAGGACTGATGCTGAAGCTGAAGCTCCAATACTTTGGCCACCTGATACAAAGAACTGACTCCTTGGAAAAGACCCTGATGCTGGAAAGATTGAAGGAGAGAGGAGAAGGGGACGACAGAGGATGAGATGGTTGGATGGCATCACTGACTTGATGGACGTGAGTTTGAGCAAGTTCCGGGAGTTGGTGATGGACAGGGAAGCCTGGCGTGCTGCAGTCCATGGGGTCACAAAGAGCTGGACACGACTGAGCGACTGAACTGAACTGAACCAAGCATGAAAAGCTGGTGGGGCCGGAATGGGGCCAACTGGCCAGCAGAGGTCACTGGAGGGAGGGGGCAGGACACCAGGGCACATTCCAGCCGTGGGCCAGGGCAGGAGATGTGGGGAGAGGTGTGGCAGGTGAAGCAGGGAAAATCTGGGTGTGGCTGGCTCCTCAGACCCAGGGATCCCCATTCCAGATACAGGGGAGTGCCTGGAGGTACAGCCAGAAGCTCTGATGTCTGACACCTCAGCAGTAACCCTGACCGGTGGGTGAGCTGCAGTGCTGGGCTCAAGGCCTTGGGAGCAAGAGAAAGGGGGAGCTCCAGGCAGTGAGCTCTGGAGGCAGAATCGCATCTGGACAGAGTCTTGCAGATTCTGTAAAAACATGAATGAATCAGGCTCCCCTGGTGGCTCAGATGGTAAATAATCTGCCTGCCAATGCAGGGGACCTGGGTTTGCTCCCTGGGTTTGGAAGATCCCCTGGAGGAGGGCATGGCAACCCACTCCAGTATTCTTGCCTGGAGAATCCCATGGACCGAGAAGCCTGGTGAGCAACCATCCAGGGGGTTGCAAAGAGTCAGATACAACTTAACGACTAAACAAAAACAACAGCTTTGGAAAACCTTACAAACACCCACAGCAGAGGGCCTCCTTTGCTGCCACCCCCAACCCTTGGGAGCAACCCAGTGGTGGCAGGTCAGAGCTTACAGGGAAAGGAGGGTCCACCAGGATGGGGGGCTGACAGCAGAGGGAAGCCATCCTCCTGCAGGCAGTTCAGGGATAAGGGCGTGTCCCCTCTCTGCCCCCCAACACTCTGTGACCTTGAACAAGCCCCTTCCCCTGCCCAGGCCCAGAGAGATGTGGGTAGGAGGCCCAGGTGACCCAGAGGGCTGAGGGCAGGACCGAGAGGTGATTCAGAGCCCCTGCAGGGCAGCACCCCTGCAATTAGGCAGAGCAGCGAGGACCCGCCCATTAAAATGACACAGACGCGGCGTGGGGACAGCAAACCACCCTTCCCACTTGATAGGACACCCACAGCAGGTGGCTGGTGACCGAAGGACCATGGAGAAGCCTGACTTCTGCGTGTCTCCCTCGAGGCCCTAGGCAGGGCGCACCCTTCTAGCCGGTGAAGGACCAACTCCTTTTGTGGACAGCATACGTCGCAAGAGGAACAAACCAGTGAAAGAGCCCAGCTCCAGCAGCACCCTCGAGCCTCCGTCTCCCCGAGCGACATGATAAAGATACCAGCCTGCACTTACGAACTGGACTTGGCAGACTGCTGTCCACCCAAAACTGCCCACTCTCAAGTCCTGGAATCTATCAATACGTGACCTTACACAGCCAAAGAGACTGCCGACGTGATTAAAGTCACAGCAGTCAAGAGTGGGGACTAGCCTGGATGATGCAAGGGAGCCCAATCTAGGCTCATGAGAGTGTGAAAAACAGAGAGCCGTTCCTGGATGTGGTCAGAGGGACGTGTGAAGTGAGGAAGGGTCAGAAATGAGCACTACTGCTGGCCCTGAAGACAGGGATGGGCCATGAGCCAAGGAAAGCGGGTGGCATCCAGAAGTTGGAACAGGCAGAAGGTTTCCCCGTCAGGCCTGCTGACTCCTGGACTTTAGCACTGCTGACCCCCAGAGCTATAAGATGACCCATCTGTGTGTACGCCACCCCAAGGCTGTCATCTGTGATGGCAGCCGTGGGAATAAAAGCTGTGGCTGCGTGACTTCGGGTGACATGCCCAGCCACTCTAGTTTCAGCTTCATTTTAAAATGAGATGAGAGAGACCAGCCTTGGGAGGCTGCCACGAGGACTGAGCAAACTGAGAAAGGTAGCAAGCGGCTCCGGAAGCCCCTGGCTCAGTGCCTGGTATACTTACTAGATGCTCAGTTAAAACCCAGCCCCATCCTCTCCACGGCCCACATCCCAGCGGCATGACCTTGATGGGAAGGAGTGGTGAGCAGAGGCTTCCACGCCGCCAGCCAAGGGGACCCTGCCTCTGAGCTGCGCCGCCAGCACCAAGTCACCATGGAGACGGCGGCATCCGGCCAGACACCTCCCCTGCATGACTGCCCACCTGGGGCCTGGCCCACCCGAGCCCCCTGCATCTGCCTCGCTTCCACATTTGGCGAGGCTGATGCATCACCACCAGCTTGTAAAAGTGGGGTACAAAACCAATTTAGGACCGTCACACCCAGAGATTATTTGAAGCAACGGTGGTACTATTTGTTCATAAAACAAATGCCCCCTTCTCTATTTTAAGTTGAGATTCTTGTAGAGCGTGGAGTGTATGGACCACTGAGCTGGCTGTGATGGAGAAACAAACCGCGGCTGATTGCATAGACTGCGGGGAACACCTCCCTGCCGTAAACAGAGTCCCAGCACAGGTGAGGGTCCTACGTGCCTGGACCCCTGGGGCTGCAGACCCCAGCGCCCAGCCCCAAGTTCACAAATGCATAGCAGGTGGCCTACAGGCAGCGGGGAAGGAATGAGCGAGCACGTGAGCCTGAGTCCAGGCTCAGCCCCCTACTTCCTAGCAAACTGGCCCCCGACCCTAGTTCAATGCCCCAGGAAACAGGATTCAAGAGGCAGCCCAAGCCAAACCCAGGCAGAAAGGTGGGTCCAGGAAAGAAGAAAGGAACATGGCGAGAGAAGAAATGACCCAAGCCGACACTCACCAGACCCCAGGTCCCCGTGGCAACAACAGCCAGGCTGAGCAAGGCCAGGGAGAATGTGCTTACAGGTCACCTGGAGGTCTGATTCGAAGGATGCAAGGGTGGGGTCGAAGCCCGAAGCTGGGGGTCCAGGCATGAGCTTCAGGGATAGGAAGGATGAAGCTCCTCCCAGGCAGAGAAGCCTGTACCCCAGACGGCCCCATGCTATGTGGATGGAGGGGTCTCCTGCGGCACCTAGGGGGACGGGCAGGAGCCAGTTCCCACCTGGCGGGGCTATGATTTGCTGCATGACCCAGCTCCTCTGAGGAAGTTCACAGACCTGCACGTCTACCCTGGGTCATCATGGGGGCCTTCACGGGGCATGGAGTGCCCCAGGCAGGCCCTGGTCTACACCTGGCAGGGAGGAGGCACGCACAGCCGCATCCCTGCCACGCTGTGAGGAGTGCCTGGGCGTGGGGTCTGGGCTGGCTGCATTTGGCGGCCAAGCCATCCCCGCCCATCCCTCAATGCGTACCATGGAGACAGACCAGGCTCCCAGGGGCCCCCAAAAGGCCGCACAAGACCCTGGCAGAGAGGGGCTACAACCCTGCAGGTGCTGGTGCTGACAATGGTGCCCCAGGTGGTGGGGATTCACCTGGCCCCGCCAGCCTCCCCAGGTGCCATCAGCTCTCTGAACAACCCTCTGGCCCAGGCTGCCTTTCACTCAAGTCAACGGAGCTGGAATTGCCCTTTGGACCCTCCGCTCTCCCCACGAGGGAGGGGGTGCATGAGCTTCCAGGATTCAAAGGTCACCCGCTCACCTTGGGCAGGGCCCAGAAAACCCTTCCCTTCCCACTGCAACCTCAGTGGGTTGGCGCCTCTAGTCAAGGCTCAGCTGCCAGGGAGACCCCAGCGCCTGCCCATTCTGGCAGGGGAAGTCCTTCCCCCAGGGCACCTCTGATTGGAGTGCACCGGCCCTCTGCACGTTTCTGGGTAGAGAAGGTGGCTAACCCTCACATCCCATATGCTACACAGAGCAGGAACCATCAGCCCTCTCCCCGGCATCAAACACCCGCCCTGGGCTCAGAGGGGACCAGTGAGGCTTGTCACGGCAAAGGGTCACCAGCAGTGAGGGAGCAGAGTCCAGGCACCAGGGCCCGGGGCCCTCCACCATTCGCTGTGTGACCCTGGGCAGGTCACCTGCCTTCTCTGCGCCCCACACACCTTCTCTGTACAACGAGAAAGTTGAAGGCCTCCAGGGGCCCTTCTGGCATGGTGGGCACAGGTGGGCACAGCGAGGGTGGGCCCATCACTGCAAGCAGCACCCCTGCCCACGCGGCTGTTTCTTTAAGAAAGAGATGAACGCGGACAGACCCGAAGGTCAGGAGAGCTGGTGCCAGGATGAGGTCAGCTTTTGGTTACCAACGAGAACAAACAGGCCTCAGCTGTGCTGGAGAGGCGGCGGGGGAGCGGGAGGTGGGCGGGGCCGAGGCACCACCCTCCGCGTCGTCACGCCCACAGGTGACAGGTGACAGCTGGCCTCCAGGGGCTGCCCCACGGCCAGCGCTCAGTCTCAGCAGGGAGCCAACACAAGGCCTCAAAAGGGGATCCCCAAGGGAGCAGAAGGGCCTTGCAGGTCAGCCTTTCCCAGCCCCTCTTCCTAACATCAGGGCTTACTGGGGGACCCCAAGATACTCCCCAGCTTGCCCAAGGTCGTGGCCCCCACCGTGGACACACACGCATCAAAGTCCAACTCCCACCTTCTCCTCCCTGGCATCTAGCCAGCTGTTTGTCCCGGGCAAGGTGACAATGACAATAACAGAGAAAGCCAGGGATCGCAATCACGTTGGATAAAACAAGGATCCACACCAGTAAAAACACATCCACACACACAGGCTGCTGAGCGAGAAGGGGAAGCCCTCCCTCCCTCCCTCCCGCCCCCACCCCCGCCCCCAGCAGAATTCCAGTCGCCGAGTGCAGGTGCACGGAGGAAGTTATGAAAAGTCACCGCCACCTCAGCCAGTGGATGCCAGACTCTCGAGGGTGAGCATCAACACACCGGTGTGTCCTCAAAGCGCTTCCCAGGAGTGGTTTATTAATCACAGAACTCCATGTACTGACTGCCAGTGGGCTGACCGTGGGAAACCTCCTGACCCCACAGAGGGAAGTCTGCTCCCAAGACGGGCCACACCAGGTGCTCCCCGCAGGACGGGCTGATGACACGGCATCCCCTTGGGGCCATTCTTGCCCCAGACACAGAGCCTGGAATCCAATCGTGAGCCAAGCACGCGGCTGCTCCCTTGCTCTTCAAAACAAACATGAACCGTCAAAGGAAGATGGAGGAAAGTTTCCCAAGGAAGGACGACCAAGGGGAGGGTGTGACCGTGCACGGGGCCCCCGATCAGAAAGCGGTTGCTCTAGAGACTCGCCTGGTGGCCCAGTGGTTATGAATCAGTGGAGGGGAGACACGATCAATCCCCGGTTGGGAAACCAAGATCTCATGTGCCTTGGAGCTCCTGAGCCCAGGAGCTCTGGAGACCATGTGCCACGCCTACAGACCCCGTCACATTTAAGACCTGTGATAGCCAAATAAGTAAATACTTTTTTAAGAAAGAAAGCAGCTGCTCTAAAGCACCGTGCCGGGTGCACAGAGGGCCGGCTTCCATCCCCGGGCCCTGTCACCATACAGTCATCATCAAAGGGAAAGTCCTTGTTCCCAGGAGACGTGGGCTGAAGGTGTGTGTTAACCCCGACTCCTCTCAAACAGTTCAGGGGGGAATAAACAGCTCACATGCAGAGAAGGAATGAGCAAGGGATGGACAGCCCTGGGAAACGAACGCACCTGCTCTTGGGGATGTTTAAGGGCAAGAATGGGAAAAGCCAAGGAATTCCAGCCACATAGCGTCACCTCCCATGAGAGCAATCCTGAGCGCCACCTTGCCATGCTGCCTGGAGTATCACCATGAGGGGACCTAGAGTCCCGCCACAGCCCCTAAACCAACACCCCTCCTCCCAGGCCAGGCTTCCTTGTCCTTCACCATCTCCTGGAGCTCGCTCAAACGCATGTCCATTGAGTCAGCAGAGGCCGACCGCTAACCTAAAGCACCCCCCATTCAGGAAACAATCTGTGTTTCTCCAACAACAGAGCAACAGTCACGTAAATTCTGGTTAACTCACTTGAAGGGATGTCGTACAGACACTAACAAGGTTTAGGAAGACTGAGAGGAAGAGAGCGTCTGGTGCAATGTTGAGTGAAAAAAGCCAGATTCCACATTAAACCCCCAGCAAGATAACCAGCCACCAAAACACGCCTGCTCCAGGGAGAAAGTAAACACTCTTATGTTTTTATGAACAAAACAGGCTTATGTCAATGGCGCATTGCAGGGCAGAAGGACCCTTCAGAGCAGGGTCGGGGTGGGAGGGGGTACTGCGCTAAATGTGTTTTGATTTTCTTTCTACTTTTCCAGATCGTCCTGTTCTCTGAGAAATACGTATCCCCTTAGAAATAAAATCAATCAAATCTGTGCCTGGGCCTCACGGCCCTCCCCAGCACGCAGCCCTGGAATTCCTCTTGTCGCAGGAATCAGCTCACACCAGCTGCCTCCCCAGGCAGACGTGTGCTGGACCCCAAGGATGAGACCCAGGAACTCTCAGGCCAGGGTGCTTCTGAGTGGTGGCCTCCCAAGGCTGCCCACTTAATCCCGGCAAAGAGAGGGGTCTTCAGGCCAGCGCAGGGGCAGGCAGAGGGTCTGGACTGGGAGATCCTGGGGTGAGCCCTCTGAGCCTGGGCTTCCCAGCTGGGACACAGTGACAATCACACATGAGGTGAGATCACCGGACGGCAGCAGTGCTGGCAAGAACGCCTTGCACAGAAGCACAGGGGTGCCCGGGGAATGACAAAACCCCTGTGCTGCAATTCTAGAGCCCTCCAGCCCTCCGGCGCCAGGCTCTCTTTGGAGAGGCGGAGGAGGAGGCCTGGCGATGTCCAGTGGGCCCAGCCCTTCCCCCGTGGGCATTCCAATGCCACGGCGTGAGGGTGCCAAGGACAGGCTCGCTCTCAGAGGGCCCCGGAGGGAGGAAGCTATGCACGCGCTGCCCCGCCACCCCGGCCCCATCCCCAGAACCAGGCCCCAAGTGCAGAAACACTCCGAGCTGGGAGTCACTGTGTGGGTCGCACACCTCCCCAGGGGTGCAGTCTGGTTCATCAACAGCCACCGCCCAGCTCTGCCCTGATTCCAGAGCCCCTGGGAACGTGAGAAATCCCTTCTATGGGGAACCCGGATCCAGAGCAGGGTCCAGGGAGTTTCAGAACCAGGAAGAGAAGCCACCCACCCCCCCACCACCAAGTCCAGGGGGGACGCCAGGATTCCAGCTGCACTGGCAGCACTGGCTTGTAGCCACAGGTCAGGGCCCTCCGTCCAGCCAGGACAGCTGGCTCATGTGCACACACCACCAGCTGGCGCTGCCCCTGGAGGGCAGCACGTGGGGGCAGCTGTGGCCACTCTGTGCCAGACCCGGCGGAGCCATGGCCTCATGGCATGGCCTCAGCCTGTCCAGTGGGCTGGACCTGAAGACCTCTGACCTGGTCTCGCAAGTTCCTCCTACCCTGAGGCCCAAACACAGCTTGTGCCCGAGCTCACTGAGCCACAGGAGAGATGCCTCAGGCAGCCCGGCCCTTCTCCCAGGGACAAGGGGCACGAGGGGAAGAAGTGAGGCTTATTTCATAGCCTTGGGTGCCGCGCAGTCTCCTGGATCTTCAGGAGCATCTTCAGTGTCCAGGATCCAAAATTCAGGGATGACACAGATGGCAAGCAGAGGAGGGATGGGACAGGCGGCAACAGGTCCTCAGAGAACCCCAGCACAGAGGGGCCCTACCAGCGCCCACCCCACACCTTAATATCCCTCCTGGGCCCACAGTGCCTCTCTTCTGCCCCCAGGAGGCAGGACCCCAGGCCACGGCTCTCAGGGGGCAGCTTCAGGAGGCTGTGCCTGTCCCACAGGAAGCACCCACACCCAAGGGTGACCTTCCCATGGCTGCCCTTGCTGCGATAGGCAAAAGTAAGCTTCAGCGTGTCTGGATCTGAGCCCTGGGCTGCCATGAGCCTGGGCAAGTCCCTCTGGCAACGGAACCACCCTGGCAACCACCCATCCATCTACTCGGCTGGAAAAGGCACTCACTAGCCCAAGACAGGGGCGTCGGGGAGCCTGGAGCCTCCCAGATCAGCAGGGTCGGGAAGGAAGGGCTTCGAACCACAGACCCAGGCCCAGATCACACTCAGAGGGTGCCTCCTCTGTGCCCAGCCCCGGAGGCAGACTCTGAGGACCAAGGCCTGCCCCGGGAGCTCACGGCAGCGAAGGGGAGGGGGGCCAGGGCGAGGCACCCACAGACAGGGTGGCACACACCCTCCAAGGGCCAGGCTGTGCCAGGGCCTGCCTCTGCCTGGGAGCCTGGTCGGCCCAGCCACGTTCTGCATCCCTCAGCCTCAGCGTGCCACCCCCTCCATGCGTCGTTGCAGCGGGCACGGCCGGGCACAGCAAAGGCCAGAAGCAGCCTGAGACACTCCAGGCTCCAGAAAGAACCACTGAGGCCCATAATGGTTGAGGCGCCTGCTGGCCATGTGGCACTCCTGGGGGCCCCCAGGGCTGCAAGTTCAACATCAGGCTCTGGGCCAGGCAGGGGCCACGAGATGGCAAGGGAGCTGGCCTGGCAACCCACAAGCTCCCGACACTGTGCCCACCCACCACGCTGGGGCCTAGGACACCTCAGTGAAGGACAGACTGAGTATGGAGGGCCAGGAGGGAGGTGGTTTCACGCCGACCCCGCCATGTGGCTTTTGGCTCTGAGTTATCACTCTCCCAGCTGTGAAAGAAGCACCTTCACTGCAGAACTGTGCTGTGCTAAGTCGCTTCCACTGTGTCTGACTTTCTATGACCTGTGGACCATAGCCCGCCAGGCTCCTCTGTCCATGGGATTCTCCAGGCAAGAATACTGCAGTGGGTTGCCAGGCCCTCCTCCAGGGGATCTTCCCGACCCAGTGACCAAACACGTGTCTCCTATGTCTCCTGCATCGGCAGGAGGGTTCTTTACCACCAGCGCCACTTGGGAAGCCCAGGGGAAGTTCAGTTAAACTCAATTCTGCAGGACACAGAGAGCTCAGTACCGGGCCTGACCCCCCAACATGTGTACATTCCCCTCCTTCCTCTCCCCTTCTCCTGGGTCACTCACGTGAGGACCTCAAGGCGGAACTGCCCACCGGGTCCCTTGCTTCCTTCACTGGGCCATTCTCCACCCAGAAACGCCTGGCAGGCAGCCTGCCCGGGGGCAACACCATGGAGGGGCCACTGTGTGACACCCACATCTTTAGGAGAAGGTGATTCCCCCACAAAACAAAAGCACGGTCTAGGGCAGAAGACAATGGCCTCCCCCAGCAGGCTGGCCCGAGCCCCTCCGGGCGTGGACAGCCCCCAGCAGGTGCAGGTGTCTGGACGGACAGATGCTCCAACCAGCCAGGAGCGGGATCCCTCCCAGGACTGAGTCCCACTCCCTGCGGTGTTTCCGCTGCCCGTGACCTTGTGCCCACCTCCTCTGCTCACGCGGGCCTCAAGGACAGCGGTGGCCCCCAGCTGGTGCCCACGCAGAGCTGGCGATCACCACCTCCTCATCAGTGAAGGAGGGCTGGCATGTCCCTGGGTGCCCTGCACACCTACCACGGGAGGCGGGTGCTGTCACCTCGCCGTATGAGAACCGCAACCGAGCCTCCCCAGGGGCAGCGCGGCCACAGCCACAGGGCACTAGAGCTGGCCAAATCAGGGGTGCCCCACAGTGGTGGGAAATGACGCCCAGCATCTGCCCTGCGTCAGCCTGGCCTTGAAGGGGGAAAGGGAGGTGTTTCCGAGTGACACGCGCTCCCTGAGGACCGTCCTGGAAACCAGAGATCCTGAGGGCACTGCCACCTCCTCCTCCCCTGCACACTTCACACTCACACACAGGAGCTCACACTCATGCACACACGCACACGCACACCCACGTACGCACACATGCACACACACACCCACAAGCGTGTGCCCCATCCCTCTCCAGGGTCTCGACACTGAGAAAAGAGTATTGAGTCAGGAAGCAGTCAAGGGGTCATTTATTTTAATTATTAAAACAGCAGCCACTTACTCTCGAGCTGTCCGTAATGCCACTTAATTACCTACTACATAAAACTGCCTTTGCATCTTAGCAGAGCAATAAATCAGCTCGGAATCAGAGTTGTTTAAAGCATTCTAGCCGAAGATTCTGGGGGTGGGGGGGTGAGGAGTTGCCCCCTCGGCGCCCCAGAAGTGATAAACCAGGTCTCTGAAGCCGCAGCCACAGAAGGAAGAAACGGGCCGGCTCCCACCAGCCGGGTGCGGGCTGGCAGGCCAGGATCCTCTCCCAGTTCCTCTGTCCACCACGCGGCCGGCCTCTGCCCTGCCGCGCTCCATCCTTTGTGTGGCCCACAATAGCCCCGCCAGATGGCATGGCGTGGCCAGCGGCCCCTTCAAGCCAATCGCTCATCCTGTCGAGACCCAGCAGGGGCTGTGGGCAGGACACCTGGGAACTGGCCCAAGGCATGTCTTGCTCACCCCTGCCCTGACCACCTCCCAGTCCCCGGCCCACGGACACAGGCAGCGTGGGGTCCAGCTGGCCCATCAAGAGGACCTCAGGCAGGTGTATCCCCCTGCCCAGGGGAGGAGGCCGAACTGCCTGGTGATTAAGGGGTCACTCGGAATCTGCAAGACATCAGGGCGAGATGGGGAGGGCGGCGGAGCAGGCAGGGAGACGCCAGGCGCCACGCTCCCCCAGGGCTGGCAGAAGGCGCAGAGCTTGCCAGCAGGCAGGCATAAATCACCCCTCCCGGGGGCCGCCTGGGGCCTCCGTGTGCCAGCAGCCCCTGCGCGCCTCTCCTCGGGCAAGGAGTCCTGCGAACGGCCCATGAGGGAGCAGGTGGGCTGGGCCGCTCCTGGGCACGAGCCAGGCAGGGCTGGATGAGTCCCGCCTTCCCTCTGAGCTGGGCTCCCAGGGCACCAGGGTGGGTGGCAGGCACGGGTCCTCGGCAGGGGACCCCGGGGCTGTCTCCAAACTCAGCCATCACGAGCTCGGTCGCAGAGAGGGCTGGGGTGGGCCCCATCTGCACGCCTGATAAGGACCGATGCCTGGCACAGGGACTGCTGAGCCAAAGGGGACATGCCTCTGCGATTTTCTAAAAGTCACCAGATTGCTTTCCAGAGGGACTGGCCCCATCACACTGCCATTAGCAGGCGTGAGAGCATCCATCTCCCGTTAGCATGGATGAGGAATGTTCTCTGGCTTGCCCTTCATTTTCCAAAGAGAAGGAGTTAGCCAGTTGGACACCCTGTAGCTCCACACGCGGCCTCCTCGCCACTTCCTGGCCCTCTCACCTGGAAAGTAGCTCCCCTGGTGCGTGTTGCCACCCCCGACCATCCACGCCCGGAATGGCTGGGAAAGAGGAACAGGACCCAGGTGACCCCGAGACACATCCACCTGCCTGGGCCGCCCTGCAGCTGCAGACCAGGGTCAAGCTCGTCAGGAAAGAGGCAGCGCCTCTCCGACACCCCCTCGCCCACACGGCCTTCTAGAATTGCAACCCACTCCAGTATTCTTCCCTCGTAGCAGGCTTCCCTTCTAGCTCAGTGGGTAAAGAATCTGCCTTGCAGGAGACCTGGGTTCCATCCCCAGGTCAAGAAGATCCCCTGGAGAAGGAAAGCCACCCACTCCAGGATTCTTGCCTGGAGAATCCCATGGACAGAGGAGCCTGGTGGGCTATGGTCCACAGCGGGGGCGGGGGGCCAAAAAAATTGGTCACAACGGAGCACCCACACACGCTTGCCCTCTGCACTGGCCCTTCAAGCTCTCTGTGATTCTTGTCTCACTGTATCACCATTTCCCCGAAATCAGCCTCCACCATCTGACTGTGTGCCTCTCCCAGATCCCATGTGTCCCCTCCCAGGTGGTGCCTGACACAGGCCCTTGCGGGGAGTGTCTGGTTAAGGCCATCACAAAGCTGGGGTGGGCAGGCTGGATACTGGGTCATCCAGGCTCATCTCACGACACCAGCCAACAATGTCCAGCCTGTCACGGGTTCTCGGGGACAGCCCAAATTAAACTGTCTTTACAGAAAAAGAAGGGCATTCAGCCAATCTGAGACCTTCTGGACAGACTGTGCCGGCTTGGGGTGGGGAGGGGGGTGCGGGCGGCGACAGGATGGGGGTGGGGAGCAGCTGGGGGCAGAAAGGAGCAAACAGGCCGTGAGGAACGTGTGCTTGTCCAGGGAACACTCAGGAACTGCGAGGACTCTGGGCGGGAGCAGCAGCCGCTGGGGACGACCAGCCGCAGCGAAAGGACACGGAGCCTCCCCGGGTGGCCCCGGGCCCCTGAGCATGCAGCCAAGTGGCTGTACTCAGAGCTTAGTCATGGCCCGCTGGGCCCACTGTCCCCCTCCGCTGGTTTGGCCAGGGACGGTCAGCTCAGGCTACAGCACAGCTGCAAGGGGATCCCTGTTCCTGGGTCCCTGGTCCCCAAGCGCTGCAGTAAGTCCCGCTACCCCTGCCCTCCACCCAGCCAGGCCCCCCAGGTACTTCTCACAGCCACAGGGCAGAGAGGCTGCGCGCCCATCCGGTGGGCAAGGAACTGGCTCCCAGGGCCCCACGATGCAACAGTTGGCAGTCACAGGACCCAGCTGGTCAGGTCCCAGGGGGGGCTCTGAGCAGGAGGGAACAAGGTCACCCAGGAGAGCTGACCCGTGTGATCCTCAGCTGACCTTTCAGAGACCTCTGCCTCCCGAAGCCTCAATCCAGAACCCAGGGTGGAAAGATGGGCAGGGGGAAAGGGGAGGCTGTGGAGGGGTTTGGGGGTCCTAAGACAAGGGGTGCCATCCCCGCCCTGGGCCTCACCCAGGGCTGCAGCGCCCAAGGCTCCTGCCCCTGGCAGCTCACCGTCTTAGGGTACACAGTGTTTATGCCCGCCGATGACATGAAGCTGGGACGCCTGTCCTGCAGCTCTTTAAAGCTTGAAGGTTTCTTTACAGACACAAAGCTCATTTGCCCCATCATGCTGTCTGAGCCTCACCACAACCTCACCAAGCGGCTCACATTAAGTTCTCCCATCTAACCCACAAAGACACTGAGGGTACAGAGAGAGTCCACTGCTGAACAAGTTGCCTCTGCCACTGAGGCAGCAGAGGTGGGCCCAGATCGCCCACCCGCCCAGACACAGCTCCACGCCCCACCAACAGCATCCGTCCATGGTACTGACACCTGCCTGCCCGTCAAGGCAAACAAGACGGCAAAGGGGGAGGGGGCTGTGGGAACACCACAAGCCTGCGGAAACACAGCAGAGCACGGCTTCAGAGCACTGCTCTGGCCCTCTGCAAGCCCAGGGGTTAAGGCCCAGGGTGGGTCGCGAGAAAACTCCAGTCCCAGAGGCCGGGGTCTCTGAACATGGGGACAGAAGGGCCTGGGTGTGGGGAGGAAATTGAGGGGAAGAGGGTGGCTGAGTCCCACTGCCAGGCAGTCCCTCGGCATTCCCCAGGCCAGCAGGGGAGCAGGCGGTGGGGGGGTCTGGAAACATCAGCTGGGAAGGACCATGCCAGGCACCACAGGCCTCTGTGAGCCCCAGCAGGAGGCCCAAGCCGCAATCAGCCCCTCCCACCTCTGCCAACAGCTTAAGGCCGCTGCTCCTGTGCGGGGTATTTCCATGTGGTGCTAGCCCCTTCCTTAGAGACCATCCTTCACTGTGGTCCTTCACGGGACTCGGGGAGCAGGTCCACGGCAGAGGAGAGCCAACTCCGGTGGGGGGGGCGCCGGGCCAGGCACCCCTCTGGCACACAACGTGCTATACTGAGAGAGGGCAATTTCAGCCTCTCTGGTAGAAGCTGGGCCATCGAGAACACTCTCTCCCAGAGATGATCCAACCTGAGTGGCAGTAATCTGGCTCCAGTGCATGAAGACCAAAAGTCAGACGGGTAACAAGCCCCACCCGGGGGCCTGTGTGTGTCCCCATGATTTACGTGGCCCCGGAGAGCGAGAGGCGGGTGCGTGGCCAGGCTGCCACTGTGATGATGTGGAGCCCAGCAGGACGCCAGGGCCACCCCCAGCCCCTGCCACGGCCACCCCGCCAGCCCCAGTTGCTCCATAACCATTGCCTGCTGCTCCACTACAAGAGGAGTCTGTGCCGGGCAGCCTGACCCGAGCAGAACACACACGCTGGAATGGCCACAAACACACACGGGCCCCCGCGGGCCGGGTCAGGGCGGGCGCACCCCCTAGAAGAGACATCACGGTGCAGGAGGGGCACGTGGGCGGCCCCCACCCCAGGGCAAGCGAAGGCAGCTGGGGGCCCAGCCGAGTAGACGGACAGACACAACCCACCAGTGACAGGGGCACGTCACAGAGGGTCCCCGGAGACCAGGGAGGGGGCAGCGAGGACCCCACATCCTCCGGGCTTAAACCGTGTGGTCCTTCCCGAGCATTGACTGTGGGGAAGGCTCGTTCACCCCCGTCAGAGCCACTGACCAAGTCCGCGCGGCACGTGCTGCATGCCAGGCGTCCTGCCAAACACACCACGCGAGTTACTCAGGCCGACGAGGGATGTGCTGTCATCGCTCCATTTTACAGATGGGAAAAGTGAGGCTCCTGAGGGTGGTGTCAAGTGCCTGCACCACCCAGAACGGTCCTGGGTGGGTCTAAGACTTTGCATCCAGGACTGATCTACTCAGAGCTGGACTCTTCATCACTAACCTACGGCCTCCCGACTCTCCCTTCCCCGCCCCACTGCCCGCCCCCCACCCTCCCCTTCCTCCAGCCATCCAGGGAGGTGGGGTGCCCTGTCCACACCCTCCTGGAGAGTGAGTAAGGTGCCAAGGCCTCCTCAGCTCCGAGACAAAAATGCACACACCCTCGGCTGACCCTGTGACCTCTGCACCCGTTTACAGCAGGGGAGCCTTGCAGTGCCGGTGTCTGGGCAGGAGGTGCCCGCCTCCTGCCAGGTGTTTGCTGCCCTGTAAAGGGCTTGAGCAAAGCCGGCTCCACGCCCATCAACCCCGAGACCCAGACGTGTCTCTCCGGGCTGGGGGCCTGCCTCCTGCTGGCAGCGATGGACTCGTGGCTGCTTCGCTGTCCCTCACCCTCTGCTGATAGCAAGGGGCCCAGGGGCTCCGATCTCCTCGGAAGCCCAGAGGAGCCGGAACTTCCATGAGACCCGCCACGCCCAGGGCCGGCCAGGGTCAGGGCACTGCTATGCCGCCACGCCCGCCACGCCCAGACGTCACGGGGCAGGCGAGGCCCACGGATGCCAACCCCCTGCCGTTACCCCACACCGAGAGCTCCCCCGAGTTCTCAAGCAGCCATCACGGCCAGGGTCAGGACCTCCGCTGGGGCCCGCGTCTCAGGGACGGGGAAGGCAGCCCCCATCCCTGGTCTGGCTTGACAAGGGGATGGTGTGGCAGGAGCAGTCCCAGGGTCCCCGGAAAGGCCTGCTCCGACCCAGGCAGCAGCACACACAACCTGGTGGCTGATGAGACGGGGCAGCACTGGGACCCACGGGAACCGAGGCAGGGGCACAGCAGGGTCAGGAATCCTCCAGGTGGACCAGGCGGGGTGGTGACCAGCAGAGGACCCCCTCTGCTAAGGCCTCCATTAGGACCCCTGGACTTTTGTAAAGAGCTCCATGGGGTGGGACGTCCCCAGCAGTCCAGTGGCTAAGACTCCTCCCTCCCCAAGCAGGGAGGGGCTCCCGGTTCAATCCCTGGTCGGGGAACTAGATCCCACATGCCACAACTAAGTTGGCAAGCCACAAAACTAAGGATTCCGTAAAGATCCTGCGTGCCACAATTAAGATCCGACGCAGCCAAACAAATAAAAACAAAATACTAAAAGAAATAAAGACAGAAAAGCTCCATCAGAGCCCTCGTTCTCAGAGCAGAAGGGACTCCAGCCCAGGGCACAGCAGATGCAGGCTTGTTTACGATGGGATGGGTGTCTTCAGGGGGCCTGTGTCTATGACGTTTCCCCGCTTTCCATGAATTAGCTCCCCGACTCTGGCCTCCCTGGACCAGACCCACCCAAACCGGGGCCCTGGGCCAGTCTCTGTGCCCTGCTGTCTCTGCCTAGGGGGCCGAGGTCCCAGACTGCCCACCTTTGCTACCTTGTGCCCATCTTCCGCTGGGAGCGGAGGGCCAGTCTTATGTATTAGGGGCATCCACAGCTGTTCAGCAGAGCGCCAGGGAAAGGTCTCTTTGCTGTGCAACCCAGGCCTGTAGCCCCAGGGCGAAGGTGCTAGTAGCCAAGTGTGTGAATTTCAGAGGGCCCCTGGACCCCTCAGAATCTTCTCCAGCCTCCTCTGCCCCTCCATGTCCTGGTACCTCTGCCCCCAGGAGCCTGAAGGCACATCCCCCCTGCCCAGCTTCCTTGCAGGGGCAGGGAGAGCCGCAGAGACCTCCTCTGTGGACCCCTGGACACACATGCCAACACTCAGAAGACAGCGCCTTCCTGATGGGCCGATCAGGACAGAAGTGGCCGTGGGACTCTGTCAGCAGCGAGGGGGACGCAGACCAGCTGACAGCCGTGCGGGGCCCTCGGAGAGGAGGAAACTGAGCCTTCCTGGGACTGCGGGACAGGGTGGACCAGCCCACAGATCCCGCAAACGTAAGGATTAGTGAGTTGTGTGATTACTAGGGGTTTGGCCAGAAGCCAGACACAGGCTCAGAGAAAAGGGCAGATGAAACGTGACTTCAGTCAGGCTGTCAACAAAGGAGAGGATTACCTCGTCAGAGACAGAGCTAGAAATGAGGGGGGTGCGGGGGCGTTGCCGGGGGGCTTCTCTGGGGCCCCCAACCCCGGCTCCACCTTGAATGTGGTCCCAGGAGCAGGCAGGGCCCTCTCTCCTGGGGTGGCCGGTGCCTGGCACCGCAGCAGGAGCGAGCCTCAGAAACACAGGTGGGCTGACCAGGGGTCCCGGGGATCGGGAGGGGGAGCTGCAGGGACAGACCGCCCTGGGGAAGGTCAGACCCCAACTCTTGGCCTGACTGTCCAGCCCCTCCCTGCTCCCAAGCCCGGCCACACCACCGCCAACTCCAACAAAAGACCCATGTGACCTTACGCCTTATCCACAAAGCAAGATCCAAATTCCCAGGGGTGGCTCTGTGTCAAGGAAGTGAAACCCAGGAACCCGGAAGCTGGGAGCCACACGACACAGGGCGCTAGTTGCTGAAGCACCGAGGTCCCCCAGCAAACAGGCCACTGGCCAGTGCAGTGCTTGCTCAGCTGCACCAGGCAGGATTCCAAAACGGTGAGTATGGCTGGCGGTGGTCACCACTGCCCAGGGCTCTCGGCAGTGATGGCTAGCAGGGTCCCCTGGTGCCAAGACAAAACTCGAAGCCACAAAAGTCCAAGCCTCTTATCCAGACAGGCTCGAAGAAGGCAAGAGACAGGGACTCAGTTGCTGCCTGAGGCCACAATGCCAGAACACTCCGGAACCAACACCTGAGCCAAGGGCTCAGACCGGGATCCCGCAACGCTCCAGGAGGCCCCTTGAGAGCCTGAGACCTCCATTCAGTTCTCCCGCCACCAAGGGACCGCACACGGGGGGCTCCCGGGAGCACACAGAGCTGCCGTGAGCACCTCTCTCCAGGTTACTGCCCCAGACGCAGGCTCGTGCGCAACATTTGCTGATGCTGGGCTGGTGGGAAGGATCCGGAGCTGAGGGTCAGCCTCAACTGGGCGGCTCACGGTCAGAAGAGGGGACCTGGGTGGGCAAGGCTGGCTCCAAAGAAGGAGCCCTCGATGTGGGGCTGGAAATACACTTCCTGAGGCCAAGTGCCACCCGCCGGGGGTGACGTCCACGTGCAGCCATCACGGCCTGGCTCCTGACATGCCTGAGCACCGTACCCACGTCATCCCAGCCGGCGCTCGCCGCGCACTGCAATAAGGAAGGTTCGAGATCCCCTCGCTTGACCCATGAGGAGAGAGGCACAGAGAGATTAACCGGCCAGCTCAAGGTAACACAGCAGCCAACCTGGGGTTTGCGGAGAACCCTGAATGGGGTCCACACCCAGCCTCCTCCCACTGCACTCAGGGTGGAGGAACGTGGGGGTGGCCTGCGTGCCTAGCCCCCTACTGCACACACGCCCTGTGACGCGGGTCCCTCATCAACCCCACTATACAGATGAGCGACCACAGCAGGGACCACAAGTGGCCCAGACAGAGGTTTCTAAGGTGGTTAACAGGCCAGCAGGGGAGGGTCAGAGGGGAGCATGCGGCTACACTCCGACAGGTCAGGCCGGAGAAATGAAAAGGCATTCCTAGACCTCGAGACATGCCTTGGGGGCCCCTGGGAATGGCGGGTCCTCCCAGAACCAGACACACCTCATCAAGACGTCAACCTCCTTGGCCACTGACGACACAAAACACAAGAGCTTACAGGCACGTGCGGTTTTGGAGAGGAGCAGAAAGACCCAAGCCCTGGTACAAACTGAAGAGCGAAGCCAAAAGGGAGAAGCTGGCCAAGGCCATGCTGGAGGGGGGCATGCTGGGGCCGGGGGTGGGGGCCCAAGCAGTGGGGGAGGGTGGGGTCCCAGGCCCCCTCCGGCCTCCCTGACCCCAAGCAGCAAGGCCAGCCGGTGGGTTCCCACCACCCACTCACTGTCCACCCAGAACCACAGTCCACACCTTTGCCAGGGCCTCACTCTCCAGAAAACCACCCAAGAGAGAGGGCAACACACAGGAAAGAGGCCTGAGGCAAAGAAAGCCCCGCCATGCAGACACCAGGCCTTCCCATCCTGGGGAGGTCTGCCTGCCGGGGCTGCCACAACAGCCACAATCACATAGGCGTCTGCCTGTGTGTTCAGTCGCTCAGGCGTGTCCAACTCTTTGTGACCCCATGGACTGTGGCCCGCCAGGCTCCTGTCCATGGGATTCTCCAGGCAAGAATACTGGAGTGGGTTGCCATGCCCTCTTCCAGGGGATCTTCCTTCTCCAGGGACTGAACCCACGTCTCCTGCATTGACAGGCGGATTCTTTACTACTGAGCCCCCTGGGAAGCCAACAATAATAATAACAGTCACCAATTCATGAGAACACCCAGCTCTGGCTGCCACGACGACCACCCTCCCGCTGTACACCTGGGGAGCTGAACCCACACTCCAGCCCCAAGTGACGGGTGGTGAGCAGCAGCTCAGAGGAGAAAAGGGCAGGCCCATGGCCGTGGTTACAGGGCGTCCCTGGGCGGGCTGCTGGAGATAGGAGCCGGCCGGGTCCTCCACCGCCTGGAAGGTCAGACTCGACCATGGATGTGAGTGCTCTGTACCACCTCGGATTCCTTTCCTGCCCTCTGTTTGCAGCAAGATTTATGATGCCAGGAACTCCTTGGAGGGAAAGGTGGGTGGGAAGCTGAATCACAGGCACAGGGTAATCTGTGGCCTGACGGATGCACGTATTTCAGGCAGGCAGATAGAGTTCCAGGCCCCTACGGCTGGTTTCCTGAGTCAGGCCCCATCAGGCTGATTAGAAATCAAATCACTCTCGTCCCCGAAATCAAGTCTCTCTGACCCCTTCCCTCCTGACTCCTGACATGCAGGAGGGAAGGACTGTCACTCCTGCCGGCTTCCTGGCCCTTCATCTTAGCCCGGAGTCACAGGGAGGGGGGCTGAAGGGACAGGGCGAGAGGGCAAAGGAGCTAGAAACTACTCACTGTGGGCCCCCTACCCCAACCAGGGCGTCTGCACAAACCTGAGGCTCAGAAGGTCCCCACACAGGGTCCTGTAACCCCACCCCTGGCTCTGGAAGCCTCTGGAAATCAGTGGGAGGGCTGAGATACCCTAGACGCTCTCCCAAGTCCATGGGCTCCCCTCCACAGGGTGGTGGCCGGAGAGTGGACTTCTGCATCCCTGGCCACGGGTGTGGCGGGAGGGGAGGTGGAATGTTTGTGAATGGCCAAGGCACAGCCCTCCCTCCTTCGAAATTCCTCCATCCCCAGGGAAAGGGCCACGCCTCCCTCAAAAATGAATTGGTTTTGTTTTTTTTTAATGAATTGTTTTTCTCTAAGAAATATCACGTAAGTCCCAACACCAGAAAAGCTGGGGTGTCATCTCCTCCCCGCCTAGTCTTCAGCAAGGAGACTGAAGGCCTCTGTGGCCTTCAGTGCGCCTGTGGCCTCTGTCACCAGGACACAGCAGGGGCTTCCAACCAGGGCCCCCCCCCCACCCCCACCCTCAGCCCACCCTCCATCAGGCAACCCAGAGCCTTCAGAGAAGTGTGAGGGAGACGGTCACCTCTGCCTGACTTAGATAAAATCCTAACTCCAACCGCCCCACCCACTCTGCCCCCTCGGTCACCAGGCTCCAGCCACTGTGGCCTGCATCCTGTCCTGGAAAGCACCAGGCTCGTTCCCACCCGCCTCCGCATCCTCCCTGGGCTGGAAGACCTCCAGGGACAGCTCCTGCTCATCCCGGCTGCGGTCCAGGCGGCCCCCTCCTCCCTGCCCCCCTCCTCCCTGCCGGCAGCCACCACCTCCTGTCTGCTCTTCCAGGTGCTCACCAGCACCCCTCCTCCCTGACGGCTGCTCTTCCCGGCGCTCACCAGCACACACGCCTCTCTTGTTCACTGTTTGCTGGTTTGTCTCCCCCTGCTTATTTAACTTTGATGCAGAGTACATCATGCGCAATGCCAGGCTGGATGAATCACAAGCTGGAATCAAGACTGCCGGGAATAATATCAACAACCTCAGATATGCAGATGATACCAAACTAACTGGCAGGAAGTGAAAAGGAACTAAGAGCCTATTGACAAGGGTGAAAAAGCAGAGTGAAAAAGCTGGCTTAAAGCTCAACATTCAGAAAACGAAGATCAAGGCATCCACTCCCATCACTTCATGGCAGATAGCTGGGGAAAAAGTGAAAACGGTGATAGACTTTATTTTCTTGGGCTCCAAAATCACTGCAGACAGTGACTGCAGTCATGAAATCAAAAGACACTTGCTCCTTGGAGAAAGCTATGACAAACCTAGACAGTATATTCAAAAGCATCACTTTGCCAACGAAGGTCCACATAGTCAAAGCTATAGTTTTTCCAGTAGTCATGCATGGATGTGAGAGTTGGGCCATAAAGAGGGCTGAGCATCGAAGAATTGATGCTTTCAAATTGTGGTGTTGGAGAAGACTCTTGAGAGTCCCTTGGAAAGCAAGGAGATCAAACACGTCCATCCTAAAGGAAATCAATCCTGAGTATTCACTGGAAGGACTGATGCTGAAGCTGTAGCTCTAATCCTTTGGCCACCTGATGCGAAGAGCCGACTCACTGGAAAAGACCCTGATGTTGGGAAAGATCGAGGGCAGGAGGAGAAGGGGACGACAGAGGATGATGACAGAGGATGAGGGCATCACCACCTCAATGGACATGAGTTTGAGCAAGCTCTGGAACATCGTGGAGGACAGAGGAGCCTGGGGTGCTGCAGTCCACAGGGTCGCAAAGAGTCTAACATGATTTAGCGACTGTACAACAAACTCCCCAATGAGATTTGTCTGTGTTGTTCTGGGGACTATCCAAAGAGCATGGAAATGGGGCCCCGACATGAAACAGGTGCTCAGTAAACAGCTGACAGAGAGCTCCCGCCTGGAGTACCACAGAGGGTAAAGGGCAGGAGGCCTGGGCTCCCGCCCCCTCCCTGGTGGCATCAGGACCACCCTGGGCAGGCTCCTGGACCTCTGAGCTCCATCCACCATCCCCGTGCATAAGACAGGATGATGAAAACCTCAGAACGTCATGGTAACCACCGGAGACGCCAAGTGACAGAGCCTGATGCTGAAGGGGACAAGCAAGGCTGCCGCTATTTCTGGGGATACCAGAAACCAGGCAGAGACGGCCGCCCCACCACCCACACACCACTCAGCGTCTCCTGGAGACCCTGGTGTCTCTGCCAATGCTGCTGCTGCCACTGTTCAACACTCCCACTGCTGGGCCGACCACCCAGAGTGAACGCCAGCCCCCTGGGGGGCTCCCTGCAGAGGAAGGAGCTGTGGGTGGCGGAGACTCTGACCAGGAGACTCTGACCAGCGCCCCCCGGGGGAGCTGGCTCTGCCTGGTGTGGGGGTTGTTATGGTCTGAAAGTCTGTGTGCCTCCAAAGTTCCTATTGCAGTCCTGACCCCCACAGGTGATGCTGTTGGGGGCGGGGCCCTTGGGAGGGGCTGAAGCCAGGAAGGTGGCACCCCGAAAATGGGATGAGTACCTCACGAGGGGCTCCAGAGATCCCCCCCCCAACCTCCCCCTCCCACCAGTGAGGCCACAGGGAGGAGGCAGCAGCTAGGAACCGGTGCCTTGATCGTGGACCAACAGCCTTCAGAAACAGGAGCAACAGACTTCTGTTTTCCCGATAACACCCCCAGGCAGGGGTATTCCGTGATAGTCACCCAAAGGAAGGGGGCTGCCCCGGCGGCCCTCACTGCCCGCTGCAGGGGGCAAGCTTCTGTCTCCACATCACTGAGGGTCATCCAGCGTCTCTTAGAGCACAGACCCTCAGCCAGCACCCGAGCAGAGGCACTGGCTGACGTCATGCCTTCAAGGTCACCACTGCCCTCCCTACTCTGGGCCTCAATTCCCTTTTGAGGGGCAGGCTGCTCTCCGCCTTGCTGGTCATGACGAGGCCCTTGAGGTCCGGCTGCTCTGACTCCAAGGACAAAGGGCACCCCCGACCCCTACACTCCACCCCCACCCACCCCCCCCCCCGGCAGGGCCCTGGGCAGCATCACTGGGCTCCAACTTCACTGTCTCTAAACAGCCCCGGGCAGCACCCATTACACACGGTTCCCTGTCCTCCAGCAAGGCTGGCAGGGGTGTGCTGCTGCTGGGGGCGGGGACGGGGAGAGACAGCCTTCCAAGAGGACTTCCTTTTGACGGCAGCACTGTCCCCCAAATGCACTCCTCCCCACGACCCCACCCAGACCCTCAATGCCCTCTGCCCCTCCTCCACCCAAGGGTGAGGGTGGAGACAGAGGAGCCTGGGTCAGGCCCAGGCAGCTGCTGGGTGACCCTGAGCAAGTCCCTCCGCATCTCTGAGCCTCGGATTTCTGGGCGTGTTAACGCCGGCCCCCGACCTGCAAAAGGCCTCTGATCTCCGCAAGCGTGCTACAGCCCCTCCACAAATGAGTCTACCCTCCCCGAGGAAGAGGCCTGATCCCGCCTCGCTGGAGTCCTCGGGCCCGCCATCCTGGGGTGTGAAGGACACACACAGAGGGCTGTGTTTGGCAGCGGCCACCTGGAACCCAGGGTCTCGGCCGTGTATCCTGGCAGACAGAGGGGGCACCCACCTGCCAGCTTTAAAAGTGAAAGTCGCTCAGTCATGTCCAACTCTGTGATCCCATGGACTATACAGTCCATGGAATTCTTCAGGCCAAAACACTGGAGTTGGTAGCCTTTCCCTTCTCCAGGGGCTCTTCTCAACTCAGGGATCAAACCCAGGTCTCCCACATTGCAGGTGGATTCTTTACCAGCTGAGCCCCAAGAGAAGCCCAAGAATCCCAGAGTGGGTAGCCTGTTCCTTCTCCAGTGGATCTTCCTGACCCAGGAATCAAACCGGGGTGTCCTGCATTGCTGGCAGATTCTTTACCAACTGAGCTCTCAGGACTTTGGGTCAGAGTTAAATTCTGCGACACCTGCTTTTTCCTCTCTGCCATCCCATCAGTTCACAGCTGAGGACTGGGGAGCCCTCCTCATGGAGGGCGTGGGGAGCTGGGGGCAAGCAGCTCAATGGAGAAGTGAAAACTTCCGGGGATTTTCCGTGTGTTCACAGGAGAAGCAGCTAGATCTCAGCTGGAGTCGTCCCTGGCCCAGGGGAGCCAGAGATGGCCCACTGGACGCCATCGCAACCACAGCGGGGTCTCCCCTCAACTCAGGGCTGACACACGCCCCGCACACCCCTCCCCCAGGGCGAGGCACAGAGAATCCAGCAAGTTCAACCCAGACCCAGGGCTCTGTGGGCATAAAGATGACCTAGGAGGCTCAGCCGGGCAGGTGATGCGGGGCACCCAGGAGGTAGGAGGCAGGCGAGCCTGGAATTCAGGGAATGTACGGAGATAAGGGGAGAAGGGCAGGGAGGCAGGCAGTGCTGAAGGCTCAGCACTGACCAGGGGAAACGAACATTCCTAAACCTGTTCCCACCTGTGTAGGGCGAGACCACAGGAGGGCCCGCCACAGGGCATTCTGGAGGTTAACGAGGTCATGCGTTGGGTCCTCACGCAGGCCCGGCTGTGAATGAGCCATCAGTGGGTCATCCCACATATATGCCCAGGGTTCCTGAGGCGTGAGGGACTGCCAAGGTCAACAAGCAAATGGCTTCGACCAGCAACGAGGAAGAAAGACTTTCTGGAGGGGGGGACTGCGGCCAGAGCACAGCCTTTAGGAGCGAATCCCGGCCTCCTCCTTCCTGTTTAACGGGCACCACCCCCAGGATCCAACCGAGTTCCCTGACACAGGAGCCCCGGGTAGGGACCGCTTCCTGACCCTGGGCCCAGCATGGGAATTAGGACACTCAGCAGGCACGCGTGTGACCGCACGAGGGAGGCGGCAAGGGCCTCGGGAGACGCGGAGGCCCCGTGACTCGCAGATGGTGCTGGGCCCTCTGCCCACTGCTCACCCCACAGGGCTCGGAGGACATCAGCACCCAGGGACCATTCCATGAGCCTGGTCCCGTTCTGTGGCTGGCAAGCCCCCGCACAAGGCTGCCGTGAGGACCCAGCAAAACACGCAGGAGACTCCCTGGGGCTCACAGCGGCCCACCCTGGAGGAGATCATTCACAAACGTCTGTGCAAAGCTGCACACCCTCACCTGATCCAGGCCGTCTCCGGGCCGAGATCTGTACAGAGAATATTTGCACTCCAGGCCCTGCACGGAGACGAGCCCACTCCAGGCTCCCAGCTCCTCACAGGGACAGTCACAGGCATGAGACAGAAAGCAAAGCAGCTTCCAGGCCAAGGAGCCCGCCCTGGGGCACCCAGGGGAGAAGGCTGGCACGCTGCCCCCAGGCAGATCCTCACAGATGGCCTGTGTTTCACAGCTGCAGAGACAAGATGGACACTGAGAATCTGAATTGCCTGTGGGCCGGCGAGCCCTTCCATTCCCGTCCAGAACTCAAGTCACCATAGGAAACCCTAGGGAAAGCCAGCCACGTCCCCTGCCCACCCCACAAATCTCCCCTGTGTGGGCAGCTCTGATGGGCATGGCCTGAATGACGATCACATCTCCCCAATCTTCAAAGAGGAACCCCAACCCCACAAGCGGGGCCCAGGGCACATCCCAGGGGTTGACAGATAACCAAGGCAAGCTGTGATATTTGGTGGGGAATATCAGACCCCTTAGTAAAATAAAAATCAGAGAGCGGCTGCTAACTTTTCCCACTGACCACATCTAACACCCAGGGCCAGAGGCCTCCAGACTGAGCGTGGTCCTGTGAGTCACTGCAAATGGGGTGAGCCGGCCGGACGGTGCATGGCACTCCTTCCGGTTCCAACGCGCAGGACCAGGCTGGCCCAGGAGGAGGAGTCCCCAGGAGGCTCACCGCCGCCTCTGCCTGGCATCGTGCTGTCCCCAGGACAGAACAGTGTCGCCCACTGTTCACGTGCCATGAACCTCACCGGTGGGACCTGCCTCTCTGGGGAGGCGGCCTCACCTCCAAGAACAGGAGATCTAGGAGGTAACCGAGGAGCCGAGTCCTACATCCACACTGGAGTGCTGGGCACCTGTGGGGTGCAGGTGGCTACAGAGCTCCCCCGGAGTCCACACTCACCCCGGCGCACCAGGCCTGGTGGCAGCAGGGCCCTGCTGAGGGCTTGCACAGCCTCTTCCCGGTTTACCGTCCTCTCACCCCACAGCACCCTCGGGGGACTCAGGGCAGGGCGGGAGGGCCAAACGCTTCACTCAGCAGGAAACCAGGGCTCAGAGAGGGCAAGATCACACGCCCAAGGTAGCACAGAGAGTCAGCACGCTTTCCACACCACCCTGCCCGCCCCATCAGCCTGCATGCCCGCGTCAGAAGCCCTTCCCGCACCCACCGATGAGCTGTCCCTCGCCACCCAGGCGGCCTGGGCGCAGGGTGGGCACCAGTGACCAGATGCCCCAGGGACCCCACCCCCCATCCGCTCACTGTGCAGCCGGCAGAGGCCTGGAGTCAGCGCAGACATCGGCGGGGGATGCGAGCGCACCTGCGCCGGGCTGGAGTGCTTCCAACCCAAGAAGCAACACTCCCAGCCTGCTTCCTCGCTGCTTTCCAGCCTGCGCCTTGCCCATCACCGGTGCTCAGGGCACTCAACACACACGGTGGATGAACAAAGGCTTCTCTCCCATTGACAGCCTGCTGTGCGCCGGGCGTAGAACTGCCTCTGTCCCTGAGCCCACTGAACGGAGGAGGAGACAGAGGCTAGGTGAGGGGGACAACTTGCCCAGCAAGTGGGCGGCGAGTCACACGCGGCCCCAGACCCCGGCATGCCCTGGGGCTCCTCCTCCTCCATTGGCCCCTGGGTTCCAGGGTGTGCCGGGGGCGGGGGGGGGCACGCTGAGGACACCACCCCTCCACGGCTCTGTCCTGTTGCTCTGGCATCTCCCAGGGGCACTTCAGGGCTCAGGGCCGCCTGGGTCTCAGCGAGCCAGCTCCCTCCACGTTCCAGGCCCTGGCTTCCTCACCTGCCTGGAGGCTTGAGACTCAGCAGAAAGAAGGATCAATGTTCCCAGAGCCTCTGACCCATGCCAGCACCAGGTGGGCGTGGGTCAGCAACTGCCTCCCTCCACACAACCCAGATGTGTGGATGGCGGGAGGGTGTCATGAGCCTGTAAACATCAATACAGATAAAGACAGCATCCACTGTCACCTAGAACCTTCCGTAGGTGCAGTCACACCGCTTGGCAGATCATCAAATCCTCACCCCGGGAAAAAGCTTGCAGAAGTCAGCTCTACTCTTGCAAGGGGCTGGGGGTGGGGGGGTCGGGGTGGGGAGGAGCATGGGGGCCCAAAGCAACAAACAGTCCTCTCTCCCAATTACATGTCATAAACTCATCAGCGCACCAACGGCCCAGCATTGTGAGCATTTAACTAAAGGTCGAAAGCAAAAATAGAAGCTGTGGGGAGAGATGCTTTCAGGCCATTGAACATGACTGAGGGGAGTGGGGACAGGCTGTGTGGGCGGGGTGGTGACTCACATACTCTCATTCATACACATACACACACACTCACACAGACACAAGCATGGAGGCACTCACAGACACACATGGACATGCACCTTCTGATTCACACGCCAGCACTCACACAGACACACACTCCCTCCCATATACATACAAACACACACCTTCCATCCTTCCCACCCCAGGTCTTCCCTAAGCCAATTCCCTAGTGCATGCTAAGTCGCTTCAGTCATGTCTGACTCTGTGACCCCATGGACTGTAGCCCACCTGGCTCATCTGTCCATGGGATTCTCCAGGCAAAAATACTGGAGTGGGTTGCTGTGCCCTCCTCCAGGGGATCTTCCCGACCCAGGAATCGAACCCACATCTATTATATCTCCTGCACCGGCAGGCAAGTTCTTTACCACTAGCATCGTCTGGGAAGCCCCCAATCCCCTAGGGAACCTTCTTCCTGCTCCTGCCCGACACCAAGCACTGGGCCCAGGGCAGCTGAGGGAGAACGCAGGCCCTGTTCTCTGGAGCCTGGTCAACGGACGCTGAGAAAGGCCATGGTCCCTCAGCGCCCTGCGTCATCACTGCAGCTTGGATAATCCGAGAAGCTGGTGGATGACTCCACAGTCAGGAGACTAGGAGCTCAGGGGCCAGCGGGGTGGGCGGTGGGGTGGGCCCGCACCCCACACCCTAGCCTCCTCCAGCTCACGCTACAGGACCCCAGGGCACCTGTGATGGGTCCCTGGTGCTCCAGATGACCCCTGGCAGCCGGGAGGCCATTGATCAGCTCAGTCCACCCGGCTCTGAGGCTGCCCGGAACCCAGCCCAAAGAGCCCAGGCAAGAATTAGAAGGACCAGGCAGAGCCCGAAATGCCAGAACAGGGTCAGGACTGCTGAGGGCAGAGGGGGTGCCCACATGACCCGGGGGGGCTGCCTGGGGACGCTCAGGGCCCTGGCCACCCCCACCTGCTGCGAGGCTGTGACAGCCTCTGGGGGAGGGGCCCACACACCATGTGCCCACTGTCACCCCTCCTGACCCTCACCATCCACATCTTACTAACAAGGACATCAAGGACAGAGGGGGTCAGGCTGCCTGCCTACGGCTGGCCGGAGACAGCCCCTGTCCACCCCCACCTGGCTGGGTCCCACAACTCCGGGGTCAGCCTGGGGGTGGGGCACACAGTGAGCCCGGAACCCGGTCACCTAGGCGGACGGAGCCCCCGGGGGCAGGAAGCAGGGGGCCTGGCCACCAAGGCCCAGATGGAGGAGCCAGGCACTCGGCGCAGCCCTCGGCGTCGGGCAGGGGAGACACGGGCCACCACAGGGCGCTCCTCACTCAGGCAGTGGGTACTGGACCAGTGACGGTCAGGATGCAGGGCCGTCCTGGGAGTTCAGGCAGGAGGCTGACGAGGAAACAGCCACGGCCCAGGCAGAATGAAACCCGACTCAGAGAGATCCACCCCAACTGCTGGGGGAAGGCGTGGCCGGAAACATGGCAAGAGTGGGCAGCATCTCAGCCACAGCTTGCAAACAGGCGGGATCTTCCAAACGAGTGGCGGGAGGCGAGGCAACAGGAAGGGGACTGGAGGTAGAGAAGGCGGTCAAGGCAAAGGCAGGGGGGTACACAGACGCCTGGATGGCACTCGGGAACTGCTACTGTCCTGGGGTCACGGAAGCTTCTGGAAGGGATGAGAGAGGCATGTGGAAAAGGAGTCAGAGTGCCTCCAACTTTGTCCCCAGGAAGCTAAACTTGATTTTGAGGCCGAGGGTCCCTGTGGGTTGGGGGCAAGGTAGGGACTGTTGTTTCCAAAAGAACATTCTGGAAGGCCAGAGTGAGGCCTGGAGGTGGAGACCCTGGAGGCAGGGAGGCCACCTGAGAGGCTGGCTCCAGGAACAGTGGAGCAGAGGTGGGCCTGGGGGGTGAAGTCCCAGCACCCTAGGGATCGGGGTGGGAGCGCCCATGCCTGGAGACTGTAGACCCATGCCCACGGTGGCACTGGTCCACCATAAACTACGAGCTTGTCGAGGTAAAGACGGGACAGAGCAGGGGGATGGAGCCCCAAGAGCAGCCACAGACCACGCCATGCCAAGCCGGGTAGACCCTCTGGGGTTCTGGACTTCTTGCAAAGCACACAGCCCCAAAGTTAAACCTCCGCACTCTACAGGACGCAGTGTGGCACCCGGGGACCTGGGGGCCGGCCTGACTTGCCCCTCCTTTGGGGCCCCCGCCCAGCAGGCAGAAATCCAGTGACCTGCCCAACGGTCGATGGTCGGCCTGCCCCAGCGCAGGGCACCCACTGACCCTGCTGACAACTGCCTTTTGTCTCGCGGTCCCATTGTCCGCGATTCTCTCGCCTGCCTGCACCAGGGTCAAAGGAGGGTTTCCAGAGGCTTTCTCAGCGGGCTTGGGGAGAAACATCCTATTGGCGAGACCTGCTGCTCCCAGCCAGGCCGGGAGAGGCCACAGAGTGGGTGGCGGTCAGTGACCCTTCAGAAGTGGCCCCAGATTGAGCGGCTACTCTAAGCCAAGCAATGGTTGGGTTGCAAGGTCGTACACAGGTGGTGGGACCTCCCCCCTCCAGGATCATGGGGCCCCGGAGGGCAGAGCCAGCCCCAAGCTCCTGGACCCCACACCACCCCACTGCCACATTCTGTCCTCTTATATAAACTTGTCCAGTCTAGGGGACCCAGGGGCGCTCTGGTAGAGGTCCATGTGCCCCTAAAGCTGCCCTGCCTCAGGAGAAAGGGGTGCCTGGTCTGCTCCTTGGACCCCCTCATCAGGGTCAGGGGGCGGGCTGGATGTTGACATGAGCAAAGGAGCCCAGAGGGACTACAGTGACCCTTCTGAAGGTCCCGGTGGGGCTGGCCACAAGATGGGACAAGTGGAGGGCCACTCAAAGTGACAAGGAGAAATGCCCAGCATGCTTTGCTGAGATATTCGAAATGCAACCTGGTCAATCAGGAGTACTTTAGTAAATTGACAGAAATTCTCAACAAGCTCCCAGGAAAAACACGTGGGATTACCAACTGAAAAAAAAAAAAAAAAGGTGGGATTACCTTTTACCAACTGAAAAAAAAAAAATGGTGGGATTACCACCTGGAGGATGTCCGTGACTTCCCTGGTGGCCCAATGGCTAAGACTCCAAGCTCTCAATGCAGGTGGCCCAGGGTTCAATCCCTGGTCAAGGAACTAGGTCCCATAGGCCTTAACTAAGAATTCACATGCCACAGCTAAAGATCCCACAGGCTGAAACAAAGATCCCACATGTCCAACTAAGACCAGTGCAGTCAAATAGACAAATATTAAAAAAAACAAAAAGCATGTCTTAGATAGCATCCTGAACAGAAACAGAAAGCTAAGATCCAGAAGTGCAGACTCTAGCTAACACACACATATCGGTACCAGCTCAGGAACCATAACCAGCGCACGAGCACCGTCAGAGCCAGCAGGCAACAAGAGAGCAGGCCCAGGGTCCATGGGCAGCTCTGCTATCTTCTCAGTGACCCTGTAAATCTGAAAACGGTTCTAAACAGCAACATTTCTTTTGAAAAGTGTGTCTAACAACTCTATCCACGCGGCAAGAGCTCATAAAACTCTCCACACACACAGGAATGAGAGCACTGGAAAGACGGACCCGTCAGAGGGAGGGTCTGAGGTCTGATCACTGCGTGGTGTCATCATCGTTGCTACGGTTTCAATAATGCCCATCCTCACGAAGATGTCCGGGGGGGGGGTGGGGGGTGGGGGGGTGGGGGGTGGGGGGGTGGGGCGTGGTGAGGAAGGGCACGAGGGAGCCCTCTGCACTCCAGTTGCAACTTCTGGTGAGTCAACAATTATTTCGGAATAAAAAGCTAACAGAGTTTGTCTTCTGTATGTGAGTCTCTTTCTGTTTTACACATAAGTTCTTTGGAATTTTTTTTTTTTTTTTTTTTTAGATTTCACATATAAGTGATATATGCTATTTGTCTCTCTCTGTCTGGCTTATTTCACTTAGTATGGTCCTAAGTCCATCCAATGGCATTATTTGCAGACTCACATAGAAAACAAACTTACAGTTACCAAAGAGGAAGCTGGGGAGGAGGGATAAATTTGGAATTAACAGATATATACTACTATATATAAAATAAACAACATGGACCTACTGCGTAGCACAGCGAACTATATTCAATATCTTGCTGCTTTTTTAAGTTAACAAAAGGTGTGCACAAACCTCCCTTCCGAGCCAGCGTCTATTTCCTCCTCTAGGAAAGGAACAAAATGTTAATACCTGCTCTCTCCAGGGGGCGGGATTATAGGCAATTTTCAGATTTCAAACACTGAATCTCTCAGTACCTTCCAGGTCTCCCTTGACGGGCACACAATAAGCAAAGGATGATTCAGGTGTGAGCAATACTCTGTATCCCCACCAGGATAAGCCAGGGGGGTGGGTTGGGGGGATGGGGTCTGCGGCATGAAAGGACCAGGTGAGGCACAGCACCTGGAGGGGTGTCCCCCAGCCCCAGCTGGACACATTTGTGGAGAATGATGTCCAGAGCTTCTCACCACCACCCCGCCCAACTCCTTTCAGGGGATCTCAGGATAAATTAGGAAGGCTGAGCTCAGGCTTACAACAGGGGGCTGCGCATCCCAGATTGAGGGTGGGGGGGCGGGACCAAGGGAAGGGGGCAGTGACTCCCTGGGAAGACTCTGTAATGTAGGACATGCTGCAAAAAAGTAAACCCTGCAGGGCTTTGGAGCCAAGAAATTCCAGGATAAGTGTTCCAGTGACATATATGTTTCAAGGAGGGGAGAAACATCACCTCAAACTGGAATGTTCCCGATTATCTACTTAACTCGCCCATTCCTGTGGCCAGTGCCCCCAGGGAAAGTGGGAAAATGCACCCATGACTTTCAGGCCATATCACTCTGGTTCACAGAGACCATCTGGGTGCTGAGCCCACGGTGATTATTTTTCTAAATTTTCTATAATAAACAGGCACTGTCATTTATGTATTTATTTTTGGCCACGCCGCGTGGCTTGTGGGATGTTAGTTCCCCAACCAGGGCATCCAGGCCTAACCACTGGGCCTCTGGGGAATTCTCAACAGGCAGTTATTTCAGAAGAAGAAAACGCATTGATTGTGTACTGCATCTTGTGTGCAGAGAGGCAGTGCAGGGTCCCGGTGCGAGATGCGGGCCCCGGAGCCAGGCCCCGTTCTTCCCCTCTCCCCGCTGGATCTGGGCTGCTCAGCCTCTCCGGGTCTCCGCTTCCTCTTCCCGTCCACGCAGGAAAACTGAAGTGCCTGTGCCTTCTGAAGGTTAAACACGTGGACACACAGACAGCATGGAGCACCCACTACTGTTCTACCAGGCTGCTCTTGCTGTTACTACACACACATCTTGATCCATTCTCAACAGCCCTAAGATGAACAAGACAAGGTCACTCCATCAGAGACAGAAAGGCGAGGCATTCGAGCTTGTATGACCTGCCTGGGTTCACACGGGTGGACCCACGACCAGAGCTCAGGATCCTCCATCTGGACCCTGTCAGGTGGCACCCAGTGCCCACCAGGAAACTGAATCGCAGCCCCAGCTGAAACCCACCCAGCAAGCTGGCCCTGACCAAGTTCCACAGTGGCAAGGATGAGACGCCAAAGCCCCCTCCTCCCTTGGACCTCAGGTCAGAGGCTGGGTGGTGGTCGAGCTCAGGACACAGGGACAAGGGCCAGGCCGGCCACCCGGGGGCCTCCCTCCTCCTCCCTGCAGCAAGGACTGTCCCACTCTGTGCAGGACTTTCTTTCCCTGTGGCCCCTGCCTGCCTTGGGTGGTGCTAAGACCGCGTGGTAATGATGACCCAACATGTCATTGCTGGGTCAACATGTCATTGGTAATGATGACCCAACGTGTTACTGGGGCCTCATTGTTGTTGTCCAGTTACTCAGTCGTGTCTGACTCTGCAACCCCGTGGCCTGAAGCAAGCCTGTCCTTCACTATCTGCTACAGTTTACTCAAACTCACATCCATTGACTGGATAATGCTACTATCCAACCTTCTCATCTTCTGTTATCCCCTCCTCTTCCTGCCTTTAATCTTTCCCAGCAACAGGGTCTTTTCCAACGAGTCAGCTCTTTGCATCAGCTGGCCAAAGTATTGGAGCTTCAGCTTCAGAATCAGTCCTTCCAATGGATATTCAGGGTTGATTTCCTTTAGGATTGACAGGTTGGATCTCCTTGCAGTCCAAGGGGTTCTCAAGAGTCTTCTCCAGCAGCACAGTTGGACCTTTGTCGGCAAAGTGATATCTGTGTTTTTTAATGGGGGAGCTCCCCTGAGCCTTCTCCACAGCTCCCAGAGAAAACTGTCCCCCTCCCACACATACACAGGTGCGAATTCAGACATCAAACTCCATCCGTCTCCTGAGCGGGAACCAGCAGCCTGCAGGGACGGATGCAGGGGTCAGCAGCACTGCGGCCCGGGGCCCGTCCACCACTGCCACCCCGCATCGCTGGTCGCACTCTGCTGGAGACAGCACGGCGTGGAGCGGAGAAGACCACCAACAACCCCACCCTCCCCCCAGGACAGAGGCAGGGACTGGGGCTCAGGGACAGACTAGGGGGAACCTGTGAAATCCTACAGGCCCGAAGTCTGCGTTCCCCGCTCTGTGCCGTGGGGCCAGGCCGGGCCAGCTCCCCTGCCCATATCCAGGCCCCAATCTGGGCCACAGCAACCCGGGGGACTCCTCCTTCTGAAGGCCCTTCATGATAAATGCGTGCGTTTTCAGGAAGCACACTCTGTAATGAGGCGTCATTTCCAGATGCCAGCTCATCACTCTTTTGCCCACAAGCACCTCCTTGTCTGAGCCTCTCTGGACATGGAGAGGAACGGTGATATGTCAGCGAGGCACCCCCCTCCCCCGACCCCCCGGACCCCCGACGGCCTCTTCTCCCACCCCTGCTGCTGCCAATCCAGGACCCCAAGTCATCCCAGGCGGCCTCAGGGCTGGCAAGCCATGGCTAAACCCTGCGGCCACAGGCACACCTCCCCAGAGCTCGTGAGGGTTCCTGCCTTTCTGACCCAGGGTCCCTCTTGCCCCTGTGGGGCCAGGCCAGCTCCCCTTTTCCCCCAGCAGGGCAGTCGCCCACCAGGACCTCCTCCTTCCCCACAAACTCCCCTCCTGGGGACAGGTGTGGAAGGCGTCCCTTCGCTGGACACCTCATGCCCCCCGGGGTATTAAAAGGATAAACTCTAAGGACAGCCGTCGGCACGTGAGGGCACGTTATCCAAGGCAGCCGCCTGCTCCAGGGGCGGCACAGAGCCCAGCGCAGACTCAGCCCTGACAACACCCCCACCCCCCGTCACGGCCCGGGGTCACTCTCCCTTCCAGGACCACCCTCTCCTCATCATCCTCTACGAAGGCGACCAAAAACAGCCTCGGTGCCTGATGAGAGTGATCAGAACTGAGTCTTACTTAAGACCTCTGAGGGAGGTTGTGGATATTGGTTTTCTAATTTATTAGAAAGAAAAAAAAACACTGAGGGGTGTAGGTGGATTTATTCCCACTCTCTGCAGAGTGGCCCTTCCAGACCCCTAACCCAAGGGTCTATCTACATCACCAGTGATAAAGCAGAGCTGCCCGGGGGAGGGGGAAGGGATGGTGGGGGAGGGGAAAGGAGGGAGGAGGAAGGGAAGGGAGGGAGCAGAAGGGGAGCTCACCGCTCCCCTGCCTGAGGCTCCCCCCACCCCGCCCCGCCTAACAGGACCAGCCAAGGACAGACACAGGTCCAAGGGCTAGGCGCCGGGTGTACCGGTGAGGCGGTCACGACAGCGCAGGTGCCCCCAGGCTCTCCCTGCCCATCCCCACCAGCCCAGCCTGCACCGGGCCGACCCCTCCTCCCGCAGCCTCATTCCCAGGTGCGGAAATAGGACACTGGAGCAGGTGGTCACTCCCGCCCCGAGGCCTGCACCACGGGCAGCCCTAGAAACGTCTGCCACATCAGTGACAAAGCCACGCCACCCTCCCCGTCCCCATGGGGAACATGGCAAGCACAGTCCCCCGTCCCTTTCATCTGCCTTCGGCCACCCCTTACCTGCAGCCCCGCACACACCCCCCTGAGGCCTCTAAGACCCCATTCTCCCCTTTTCGAGTGTCCTTCCCGCTTCTTCTAGGCACCCATCAGCAGGCCACGGAGGGGCCAGTGGGGACGACGCGGGGAGACAAGGCCTCTCAGCTGGGCACAGGGCTCCCTCAAACCCACAAAACCTCCCCGGAAGGCTGAAAACCCCAGCCGGCACACAAGCGCATTAGCACCTTTCAGAGCCAAAGTCACAAGCTGGGCGCTGGCCCAGCAGTCCAGACTCAGAGCCGCCTTCTCGCCCCCAGGCCTCCCCTGATGCCCTAAGCCTGCCATTTTCATTAAGGCGAAGGAGGCACTAATGCATATATTTTCAGCCAGAGAACGGCAGCCCACAGACGGATTCAAAAGTCACCAGAGGCCCGGTCTACAGGAAGAGGGAGGTTGCAATACAAAAGAAGGACATTAGGAGACTTTCCCATGTTCATTCTGCTCCCGCTGGTGATGGCTGCTGCGCCCACAGCCTCGGGGAGCTGGCATGTGCACCTCTGGTTTCGGGGGGCGGGGGGCGCAGCTTGGAAAGCTAAGCCTTCGTAGGGGGGTAGGGGGTGGGGCAGGGCAGGAAGCCAACCCTCCCGGGCACTGCTTTCTGACTCTCGGTCAGGGCAACCCCGACCTGGGCAGGCACTAGGAAGGCAAAGGCCTGAGGTTGGAAACTGAGCCACCGTGGATCCTGGAAGCCCCACAGACAACAATGTCACAGAGAAGAAAAGCCCCGGGTTCAGCAGGGGAGAAGGGGCCAGGCTGGGGACGCCCACCGGGGCAACACTGAGGCCCAAAAGAGACCCCGCCTTCAGAACCTGCCCCAGGTTCCTCTGCGGTCTCTGAGCCCCCGTGGACCTGGTCCAGCTACCTCATTTCCCAGCTGGTAAACTGAGGCCCCGGGAAAACGAGGCAGAAGGGAAGCAACACAGAGAAAGTCAGGAAGCAGAGACGTGCCTAGAAACATCTACCTACGCCTGAATCCTGAACTGCAAGAGAGGACCAAGGGCGTCCCTGGGGGCTCAGTGGTAGAGAATCCACCTGCCAAGGCAGGAGCCACGGGCTCGATCCCCAGTCTGGGAGGACACCACATGCCACACAGCACTTAAGGCCGTGCGCCCCAGCTCCCGAGTCTGTGCCCCAGAGCCCGAGAGCCGCAGCTACTGACGTCCGCGCGCCCCGCAGCCTGTGCTCCGCAACGAGAGGCCCCGCAATAAGAAGTCCACGCGCCGCAACTAGAAGGCGGCCCCGCTCTCTGCAACCCAAGAACATCAGTGTGGCAGCAAAGACCCAGCACAGCCAAAAATAAATACACAAACAAATAAAATTACATTTAAAAAAAGAGGGAGGAGCAGAGGTGTGACTTTCTGAAGATGGTTGGGGGGGGGCGGGGATGAACCAGAACTTGACCTCCAAACCCGCTAGACCTCAGGCTTAATCCAAGATGATTGGTGTCCAGGACGCCTGGTCAGCAAAGGGAAAGGCCATTCGATTTCACTCCCTGCGTCCTGCATGGAGCCTCTCGGCTAGGTGTGCGTTAAGCTCATTCATTCTTATTTTTCAAAGGCTTCAGGGAGAAGCAACCTAATGTCCATCGATAAGGGAATGGATAAAGGTGTAGTACAATATATATTGGGCTTCCCTTAGGGCTCAGCTGGTAACGAATCCGCCTGCAATGTGGGAGACCTGGGTTTGAGCCCTGGGTTGGGAAGATCCCATGGAGAAGGGAAATACTGATATATATACAATGGAATATTACTCAGCCATAAAAAGAACGAAATAACGCCAATGGCAGCAACATGGCAAGAACCAGAGATGATCGTACCAAGTGAAATAAGCCAAAGAAAATGTTCATATTATATCTCTTACATGCGCAATCTTAAAAAAGACACAAACTCATTTACAAAACAGAAATAGACTCACAGACAAATAACAAAGTTATGGTTACCAAAGGCAAAGGTTAAATGAGGATAAATTAGGAGTTTGGAATGAAAATATATACACTGCTGCTGCTGCTAAGTCACTTCAGTCGTGTCCGACTCTGTGCGACCCCATAGACGGCAGCCCACCAGGCTCCCCCGTCCCTGGGATTCTCCAGGCAAGAACACTGGAGTGGGTTAATACATACACTGCCACACATAAAATATATCACCAGCAAAGACCGTATAGCACAGGGAACTGCACTCAGTATCTTGCAATAACCTACAATGGAAGAAAACATTAAAAAAGAATGTATATATTTATAGACATATGCACAACTGAATCAGTTTGCTATACACCTGAAACTAACACCACACTGCAAATCAACTATGTCAATAAAAACTTTAAAAAAGAAACTAAACAAAAATTACATATACATATATATATATATATATCACATTTTTTTTTAATTGTTTTAAAACCTTCAGGGAGGGATTTCACTGTCCCTCCCAGTGTGGTCTTTCTGGGTCTTTCCTGGGCCCCAACCATGCCTCACCTCTTAGAAACAGCACGAGAGCAGTCATGTTGGAGACCCAAGTTTCCCCAAAGCCTGTCATGCCCAGGTTAAGGAGGCCACTGCACGTGTGTCCACCGAAGGTCAGCACAGGGCGGGGCACAGCTGACCTTGAAGCAGCAGGGTCTGCCGAGGGCCCAGAGGAGGTTGAGGGGGCCTGGCTGTCTCCCTCCTATCACAACCCCCAAATTAAAGCCCCAGGCCAGGAAGCTCCAGGGATCCCACCTGCGGCACCATTTTGGAGAGCAGGAGGACAGGCTGGCCTCCCCACACCACCCCCACCCCACCCCCGCCCCTGCCACCGGCCCGCGACCACTCTCCTGCCCAGTTTGAGAGTTTGAATTGCACCAGAAACAAGGGGTCTTTTCATCCAGCACTGCCCACAAGGACCCAGCCACACACACTGGAGAGCAGATCACATTGCCCACAGCCAGGCCAGTGCTCACGGGAACCAGGTCTCAACTTGGGGAGATGATGGGGATTAAGGACCCTGCAGGGAGAGGCGTGAGATGAAATTAAACCGCACTGGGGACCCCCCTCCAAGGGCAGGGATCACCCTTGAGGGTGAGGACCACCTTCCAGGGCCAGGACCTCGGAGGGAGGGCAGGAAGCATCCACCGGACCTCCTGACCACACTCAAGAGTGGCCCCCGGTCAGCAGGAGGGGTTCCCATGACTGGGGGCTGCAGGCTGGGGTGGGGCAGGGCTCCCAGGAAACCCACGGCCGCAGACCAGGGAGAGGAGGGGCAGCAGCGGCAGGAGAAGGGGTCAGTGGACCCCCAGGGAGCTGACACCAAGGATCCCGCCCACCAAGGACTCCACCACCATCAGCTGCATTTCCAGAGGAAGATGAGATGACTTAGGAAGGGGCACTCCTTGGACCCTTCTGGCCCCCAAGGTCAGGAAGGCTGGAATATTAGCTCATCTTCCCGAGGCCAAGCCAGTACCCCAGGAGGCCCTCAAAGGGGGAGGGGGAGGGGGCACGGGGGGGCACCATCCAGCTGTGATCTCATTGGTCCCTCTGCCCTCCCCTGCCAAAACTCAAGTATGGGCTTTCAAGGAGGGGCAACAATCAGCGAGGCCGAGCCCAGGGCTGGACCCCAGGTGTGGTGCGTAATGGCTTTATCTGCCAGGGAGACCAGCTGGCATAACGACCCACGGCTGGACTCCGGCAGCTCATTTAACCCTGAAACGGTACGCCTGCCCGCTGCCCGTCACAGCCATGGAGGGCGGCAGGGGAACCCTGCTGGGGGCTGGCGACTGGCCAGGATGCTGCCGGCATGGACGGTGGGGAGGAGACAGCGGAGGCCCTGGGTCCCCTCCCCTGCACCCCTCCCCTCACCTTACCCCGCCGTTTCAAAAGCCGTTTCTGTTTTCTGATCCTGCAGGCCTCTTGGTCTCATTTTGAGGCTGGGAGCAGGGGGCTGGGCTCTGAGGGGGTGGCCTCTGCAGCCTTTGGGAGCCCTGCCTGTGGCCTCTTTGGTTTGGGTTTCCTACCCAGATCTATGGACCACCAGCAGGAGTGGCATCCACGGCTGCAGGGCACGCGGCGAGAGGCTCCTGCGGACACCAGGGGATGAGAGGATACGGACTGCTGCTCAGTCAGCCGGCCATCTCGAAGGGCAGACCTAGGCCTTGAGGGAAGAGTGGGATCCCTGTGGGGGCAGGAGGCAGGAGAGGGGGTTCCTGCCAACAGAAGCCCTCAGGGCCTGCTGTGCACCTGCAAGGCAGGCAGACCTTGGGGAGGTGCGTGGAGCCTGGCAGGGAGGGGCAGAGTCCCTGACACCTGCTTCCTTCTGTGCACAAGAGCAAGCGCAAGGCCCGGCCAGGCGTTGTCCAGATCGGCGCTGCCCACAGAACTCTCTGAAACGACGGAGAGCTTCCTTTCCTGCGTTGACAAGCTGCGAAGCGCTTGCGAGGGGCCTGAGTGCAGCTCAGAAACCAAACCGCTCTTGTTACTTAATCTGAATTAACTCAGATCAAAACAGCCTCCAGTGGCTAGTGGGCAGCTCAGGGCCAGAGCCAGGAAACCCTGGGGCAGGGTCGCCACCCATCAGGAAGAGGGCACAGGGGTGTCAGTGAGACACAGGGGTCCTGACTCAGAGGGCACCATCAGCGGGATGCTGACTGGGACACTGGACAGCTGAACATCCAGGCCAGGAGAGAGAAGCAGAGAAAGTCCAGGGGCTCATTCCTGGAGGGAGGCTGCCTGGCAAAGGCGGGAGGCAGCTGGACACCCAAACGCCAGGGAGGTTGGGGTTGAGCAGCCCACAGCCTTGTTCTAGCAAACGAGCCCATGGTGGGCATCAAACACCACCGGGAGGTCAGGATGAGGAGAAGCCAATGAGCCAACCCGGAGCTGCCTTTCCTGGGACCCAGGGCTGCCAGGGGCCAAGAAGCGGTGGGTAGGAAGGTGGGCTGGGCCTCGGATGCGAGCAGCGGAAGGAGGGAGCGGGGCAGGGAACAGAAGAGGGAAGATCTTGTTTATTGTTTTGGACCAGGAAACATGAGCCTGTTTGCAGGGGAAAGGAGCCAGGAGAGACCCAGAAACAAGAGGAGAGGGACACTGGTGGAGGGAGGTCCCACAGGAGGGGCTGGGAACCTGGCCCCTCCTAGGCTGGAAGGTGCAGAGAAAGAGAGAAACCTGCGGTTTGATTTTCTGTCCCATACAGAAGTCGGGTGTGTGTGCATTCCCCAAAAATACAGAAAACACAGAGAAAAAGGCAAAAGGACAGGGCGGGAGGCTCCTATTGTCCACCCCCGGAGCTCCGGGAGATGTGAATCGAGTCTTCTGGGAGCCCCTGGCACAGGCAGCGTGGCCGGAACCCGCCACAAAGGGCCACTCCCAGAGCGGGCTCATTAGGACAGGAGCCGGTGCGCTCGGGGCGGGGCAGGCCCATTCAGGGGCGCCACACAATCGGGCCCTTGTGGGGGGCAGTGGCGGGGGGGTTGGCGGGCGGCTCCGGAGCCTCTGATTCCAAGACAAGAGTGCGCCTGCTTCTTGCCTTACAGCCCAGAGCCGACAGAAAGACAGATCGGGGAAGACAAAGAGATGCTTCCCTGACAGTGCACAGTTATTTCTGGAAATGGGTCGGCTCTCCTGCCGTCTGGGTGCTGTCAGCCCTGCCCACCTCTGTCCCCTTGACCGCAGCCCTAAGGAGGCCCCCAGACCCTCTGGGGCGGCCCAGCCTCCCCCCCCCCCCCCCCCACCGCCAGCTCCACGGGGATGACAAAGGCAGTCAGTGCCTCACAGCCTGATGCCTGGTAGTCTGCTCTGGCTCCCAGGGGGCGGTGGGGGGCAGGAGGGTGGGGGGACCACCGGGCCAAGCTGTGACCAGGGCTGGGGTGGGTGTTCAGCAAACGCAAGGCCAGCTTAAGACCCAGCTTTCCACTGTCCTCTGGGCAGACCAAAGCCAGCTCCCTGGGCATCCAGGCGGCAAATGCGGGCAAGCGACCATCCAAACAGGCCTGTCTCACGCTCACGGCTAACGTGAGCCGACACCAGCCTCCAGGCCCGCAGGCCAGGCTCTGTGATGCCCCAGTGTGGGGAGGTGTCCTTGCCGCCAGCAGACCTGCAGACAGGCCACCTCCAGCTCAGGCAGCCCACAGACCCCACAGCTTGTCCCCCAGAGCTTCCCACCGGGGAGGAGCCCCCATGGAGTGTCTCCAACACCCCCGACCCATTGGGCCCATCTCTGAGAACTGGTCCAGGCACTGGCATTTCTTCAAGTTCCCAAAGGTGACGTCTAATATGCAGCCAAGGTTGAGAACCACTGATAAAAGCAAAGATGTACTTCTAAGGAGTTGTTAAAAGGCAACAGGGAAGCTGGTGGGGGGCGGGGTGGGGGGGCAGTGGGAAGCACAAGTCACCACCCTGGGGGTTGGGGAGGTGATATAGTTTTTATTTTTTTTAAGTAGTTGAAGGCCATTTGACACCAAATGGCACAAATGGAAAAAAAGAAAAAAGAAAAGAAAGGCAGGTGGCCAAAGCGGATGGACCACCGTTGGGTTTAAAACCAGAGGGAGAACTCATCCAACGCCTCTGGGTTGCTCATTTCTCATCCCACCATTTACTGAGCGCTTACTACATGCCAAGAAGACTGGACCCTGCCCTGGGGAAGGTTATGGGCTTGGGGACAGACAGGGCAGCAAATGGCATACGTCCACAATAGATGGTCTTGTCCTGGGCAACCCACACCAGGGGACCAGAGCCCAGCGCTCTCCTCTAACAGCTCCCAGGCCTGCAGAAGGCGATCAGATGGCAGGGGCAGGTAATTCCACCGGGGCCCTCACCACGGCCCCTCACGAGGACAAGCTGGCCAGCCACTGGCTTTGGCCTCAGTGCTGGACAGAGCAGTGCCCGCCTGTCATCACGGCAACCACAGCCCCGCCACCACCCAGACCTGTCCCTGCAAGAGACCTAACCACAAAGTTGACGGCCAGAGGCAGGATGGGCAGGGCAGGTGGGCCCATTCCTCGTGGCTCTGCCAGTTCTAGGAACGCTGAGTCAAGGGGCCAGAGGATACGAGGGTCTCTGGCACCCTGGGTGTGGCCCACCCAAGCTTCCCATTTTACAGAGGGGCAAAATGAGGGCCCAGAGAGAAGACGGGGCTTGCGTGAGGTCAGTTCACGAGTGGGCTGCGGCCGTTGGTTCTGCGTTGTTCGATCCACACAAAGACCCCTGACCCGGGGGGTGGGAGGGGGCACAATCATGCCCCTGAAGCCGCCCCAGACTTGGGGACTGTATCAGCTGGTGGGGGCCCCGTGTGTGTGTTCAGCAGAGTGCAATGGGAAGGGAGCAAACGGACTATGGAAAGTGGCAGTCTCTGAGTACGCCCAGGACAGCTGACTGCAGAAAAACTCTCCAAGAAGGTCACGGCTGGAACTGCTCACAGCTGGAAGAGCCCAGCCCAGGTGAGGGCAGCGCTGCAGAGCCACCTGCCCCAGCATCGCGCAGTCAGCACCACCCCTCCAAGCCAGATGTGCCAGTGCTCCAGCTGTTCCTCCCTCCACCCCTGGCCTCTCCCCTGCTCTCCTCTGCTTGCATGGACCTGCTCCGTCTCAGCTCCCAGCTCCAGCCACCCACCTCCACTGAGCTCCGGGCACCCCTGAAAAGGCTGAGAGCCAAACCAGGGCACTTCTGAGAGCAGCGAAGAGGGCATGATGAAGTCACACGGCGGTGACGGGGGTACAGGCTGCAGCTTCCGTGGACGGCCCCCTCCCCACCCCCACGTGACCTGATGTGACTTGCCTCTCTGCCCTGAGCCCCTTCCTCAGCAGAAACGGGGACCCCTACCACCCCACCCCACCCCCGCCCGGGTGCGTCTCGGCACCGGTGTGGCCAGGCCTGGGGCGGGTCCCCTTCCCTTCCCAGTCTCCTCCGAGAGCCTCTAGGGCTCCAGGCAGTTTGCTCCCAGGTTTCCGGCTTTCCCAGGCATGGCATTTCCTCCTCTCTAAGATACCATCAGTCACAGATGCCCGATTTTCCAGAACGAGGGAGGGGAAGACCCTGCAGTAAACACACACGCTGATTCTAAGACGCAACCCCGCATTACAACAGAGGAGGGGAAAGCCCACGTTCGACTTCAGGAAATAACAAATGACCAGGGCCTCTGGCCAATGGGGAAGCAGGAAGGAGGAAAGGGAAACAGACCCTCACCTACTCCCCAGGGCCCCTGGCCTCTGCTCTGGTTAAATGATGCTCCACACCTCTGCTTAAACATCATACACAGGGTGATCCCAAGAACATTTACCAACGAATCAATACAACTCCTGATCTTTCTGCCCTGCTCCCTGGGCAGTGGAGACCAACAGTGAGTTACTCAAGAAGAGGCAGGCATCCAGCACCAGGGAACTGACCCAGCTCCAGACCTGCCCTCCACCCTCCTGCCCCTGCCTGCCTGCGGCCGCAGAGGACAGCAAGAGGGGACAGATGACAGTGACCAGCTTCAGTGCCTGGAAGCTGAGGGTGTGGGGCCCATTCCTGCCTGTTCACGATCAAAAGAGCCTCAGGTCCATTTCGCAGACCAACTTGTTCCTCTATCGCCAGGCTTCAGGGAAGCCACTGGGGTCCCGTCATTACCTCGCTCCAGGGAGATAAGTGCTGCCTCCTTCCCAGCTCTGAAATCCCAGGGCACTCCCTGCAGGGACCACCCCCCCCCCCGCCAACGCCCTCCCCGGCCCCCAGGTTGTAGGCGTGGGCAAAGCCACCGTGGGCCTAAGTATTCCATGGGCAGGCACAGTGAGTCTGCAGAGAGAGAGGGCGTGTCACCACAGGTGCCGCTCTGCCTGAGCACCCCAGTAGCTCAGGGTGGAGCCCCTGACCCCAGACGTCAGGCGTCACAAGGAGGCAGGCAGGGCTTTGGGGCAGACACGCCTGGTCTGAGGACCTGCAGAGAAGGTTCTCTCCTGTGACCACAGTCCCCGTGACGACCACCCCAGAGGCCCCCAACCCAGCCCACAACACGACGGACTCCAGATGGACGCTCCCAAGCTGCCACTCCCCAAGCCCAGCTACATGAATCACCGCGCGTGGCACTCTCAGACTGAGTAACCGCTCAAACGTCTGCTCTTGTTTTCCTTCCTGCTGGAAGGGTGAATTCTCTCAACAACCTGCCCCACCCACCCGCCTCCCGACTATTCTCTGCTCTGTTCTGGACTCACACAACCAGCCGCCCAGATGTCTTGAGTGCTTCACTGCAGTGGGTTCGGGAATGCCCTGGACTTGCATGCCTCTCCTGATGGGGAGCTCCCCACCTCCAGAGGTAACCAGGTCCACCTGGACCACGCTTGTTTGCGGGAGCTGACGTCTGAATTGCTGGAACTTTGGGGGTCTGCACAGAGCACTAACCCCCCTGGGCTGACAGCCCGTCTAGTGGCAGCTCACCAACTCCAAAGCCCTTCATCTCCTGGCTCAACATGCTGGCTCTTGCTGTTGCCAAGAGGCTTCCAGGCCCCCTGCCTACCTGCAGGCTGTGAGAGCACCTTGCAGGCCCTGGGCTCTCGGCACCCCTGGTCCATATCCACCTGTAGACCTGCTTCTGCTGCTGGAATGCCACCCCTTTCCATTCAACCGGACAAGGACTCCTGTGGCTGCGACAGGGGGTAGGCACCAGGACCCCTTCACAAGCATGTGATGGGGGTCCCGCAGCCCCACCCCGAGGAGGCAAGTCTGCAGGAGTCCAAGTGACAGTAGAGAGTCCCTGAGCCCATCCTCTGAGGCTCGGTTCTCGGGGCACAGATGAGGAAATCGAGGCTTCCAAGTGCAGTAAGCTGCCTCCTCTTACACGCTGCTCACTACCGACGCTCCCTCCTTCCCCAACCAGAGGGCAGGTCACGGCTTCCCACTTCGCGGATGAGGAAACAGAGGTCCCAGGACTCAAGCAGAGTCCAGGCCTCTGATGCTTTGTGCCAATGAGGAGGACAAGCAGAGCGTAGGAAACCCCCCGCAGGTGCGAGACACAGGCCGTGGGCAGCGGAGGGCTTCCGGGCCACTCGCGCCGCACCAGGGGCAGCACAAGACCCAGGCTGTGTCCTAGGAACCCAGAGGCCAGGCCCTCAGCGAGGGGCCTGATGGGGCTGCGGCAGCAGAGGGAAGCTGTCTGGCAGGGAAGCCAGGGAATGAAAACAAAAGGAGGGACCTGGATGCATGGAAGCTGGCACTTTCCCATCCACAGTGGACCTCTGGAGCCATGAGCTTCAGGCCAGGAAAACAGGACAGCAAGAGTGAGGCTCTGGGTCTGGCCGGAGAAGGGGAGCCACACCTTAGCTACACAGGCCCCACCCTGCCTGGGTCCATCTACAGGTCACAGGGGCCCTGCCCAGGATTAAGCTCCGAGTAGCCTTCCACTGCTGGTGGGGCCTCCTGGGGTGGGAGGTGGGGGGTGTGTGTCTCAGACCGTCCTAGCCCAGAGGGGCAGTAGGCCCAGGCTCTGACACCCGAGGCTGACAGATCCCCTGGACTGATCCAGCCGCCCCTCTCTGCCCAACAGCCCACAGGACTGGGAGCTAGTCACCACACCTCTCCAGACCTCAGTTTCTCCATCTGCGATATGGGACCACTTGGGAGCTCTGAACACAATGGAGTCGGGACTGGGATGCTCTGTGGTAGGTATAAACTGTGAGGCGCAGGGCACCTGCCCTGGGCTACCAGCCAGCGAGCTCCTGGCCCTGGGGGCACGGTACCCCAAGGCCAGTGACGGGGGGGTGGGGTTAGGATGGGGAGGGAAAGGGAAAGGCTTATTCAACCCCGCCTCCTTGTCTTCACTGACCTCTGCCCCCAGGCCTGGCCAGGTTTAGGAAAAGCTGCCCATTCGAGTCGTGCCCCAGGGCTGCTGAGCTGGGATCCCCTCATAAAGACCTATTCAAGGCCAGAGGCTCCGTCTAAGACCCAGACCACCCTCACTCTATCCTCCCTTTAAACCAACAAAAAAAAACACAAGCAGGAGAACAAGCACATCTTATTTTGAGAAGCTCGAACTCTCCACGCAAACTTTTAAAGGTATAAACGGGGCCTGTACAAAGGGCTGCTGGAGGCCCTCGTTCCTGGGGTTAGCGGAAGGGGGGTGGGCCATGGGATATGATGGGAGGACTGGGATGGAGGTGAATGGGCACTCGGAGGTGAACGGGTGCTCGGTGCATGGTGGGAGGAAGAAAGGAGGCAGGACACACACGACAGGAAGGGGAATGGGAGAACTGCTGAAAATAACTTTTGTTTGAAAACTGCATTAGTTCAAAATGCAAACCTGACTATCTGATGTTTGGGGTTTGCCTGTCCCAGTCTGCCCCCGCCCCCTACTAAATTAAAGCAAAGAGCATCCCAGTCCAGACTAATCAGCTCAGCCCAGACCTCTATCAAAAAAAAAAAAAAAAGACCAAGAAAAAGGCCTATTTGAATTCCTATTCACAGGCCGGTCAGGCCCAGGTCCAGCCTGGGAGGACCTGGAATACAGATGGGCCGCCACCCACCACAGCTTCTTAGCACCCCGAGGGCGCCAGCAGGGCTGCAGGTACCCTGCAGCTTCGAGAGAGAACTACAGGGCCACTGCGCTCCAGGAGGTGCAACCAGACACCAGCTCAGCTGCAAACATCGGGAGAGCTATCTGTCTAAACAGCAAACAGAGTTTCAAAGAGAATGGCCGATGTCTATTTGGCAAACCCTCAACGGGTCTCTCTCTTTCTCATGAGGATCCTTTGGAGAAACATCCATGACAAGGTCCTGCCAACTGTTGAGGCACACTGCCTGCAGGGATAGAGGAGGACCCCCCTCTACAGAAGAGGAGCAGAGAGAGGCTCGCAAAAGTGAAGTCCCTGGCCGGAGGGAAGAGGGAAAAGAGTCAAACAGGAGATTGTCTGAGCCCTCCGGGCACGGGGGGTTATCAACCATCTGCTCAGGGGTCACCGATAAGGAAGTGACATTTGCTGGGACAGGAGAAGCAGGGCAAACGTGAGCCGGAATCGAGAACGGGGAGTCAGCAGCGTCTATTGATGAATATTAGCAGTCAAAATGACCACAGGCCGGAGATGTGAGCCAACCCCGGGGCCTGAGCAGTACACGACCCCCGGAGCACCACCCAGGCAACTGACAACTGACCTTGCAATCTCAGTTGCCTTCCCAGGAATTGCTCAGAACGTCTCTGAGCCTCTACTTTCTTGACTGTAAAATGGGGGTAATACTGCCTCGCAGGGTTCCTGTGAGGATAAGCTGAGAGGGCAAAGGATCTGAGGCACCAGTCTGTTATCTGATTCCACTTTCACCACCACCCAGACTGGGGCCTGTTATCTGCCTCATCTCCAGCTTGCTCTCCACCCAAAACTACAGGTCCAAGGGCAGAAGAGTGGCTTTGAAGAGAAGGGCCTTTCCTTATTTCCAGACATCCCACTCATACTGTTGAGAGAACATCTCAAGGCTACACTCAACTTTGAGACAAAACTAAATTGACAACAATCCCACTGATGAGTGAAATTTGTGATCATAACGCTGAGTGCTTATTTTACCCCGACCCAAAGCTGTGTCACCCCAGAATCTGTGGCAGTCCTGTTCCCTGTGTGTACGGGTCTTGCGGGAGCGTGGATTCCACAGGAAAACCTACAGCTCCAACCCACCCTGCCCCTCAGTGGGCTGGGAAACCGCAGGTGGGATCCAGTCCTCCACACCTGCTCTGCTGACAGCAGCAGCAACTGAAGACAGGGTCCGCATCTCCTCGTCCAAAATATGCCAGAGCTTCTCCGCCAAAATGCCCTGACACTTTAGTGCCCTGCAGAGAAACACCCTAGCCAAGTGTCACTGATGACGCAGCTGAAAACCAGAAACATTTCGCTTCCTAGCCACAGACTGCCGCAGCCCTCCACTTCCTACCGCACTTGGGGAAACCGAGGCCCAGAACTCTGACCCTCCCAAGCGCCGCCCCAGAAAACAAGACCAGAGAGGCTGAGACTGGGACTCCTCATTCCCCAAACAGTGCGAACCACCTAACTCTGAGCTACTCCCACTGGCCTTAAGGAGCTTGCTGGTGGGAGGTGGGGTGGATACAAAGTCACTGGAGAGAAACCCAAGTTGTAGCCTTAGACTGCTAATCAGTAACAAAATACGCCTCTACACCTAGCCCTGCCCCAACTCACAGGCTAGGAAGGTAAATAAAAACTGCAACCGGCTAGTGCCCCACCTCCCCAGGGGCCACTTCCCACCCCAGCCCCCACCCCAAGGCACCTGCAGAGGCCACTTGGCCACCAAAGCAAAGAGAGCGCAGCCCGTCCCCACCCGGCTCCCAGGCTGTCACTCAGGGGAAGAACAGTCATTTAAGGCCTAGATACATTTTCTCTGAACTAGGAAAGCCTTCAAAGAGAACCAGAAAGGGCTGTTTAATCTCCACCTTCAGGCAAATAGTTCAGGCAGCAGGAAGAGCCACCAGAAGCAGCAGCCAAGCCACCAAAAATGTGGAAAGACAGGGAGAGGGGAGAGGAGAGAGGCAGGAGGGACAGCCACTGATCAGAGGGCTGGGGATGAGGAGGGCAACCGGCTTCCCCACTCAGACAGAGCCCTCTGTCCCGGGGCCCAACAGTCACACGGGCTGGAATACAGTAGCTGGGCTTTCCCGAGGCCAAAGGTCCTCCCACCCACACCCCAGCCGCTGCTGCCAACCTCAGCACTTCCTGGAAAGTGAGCAGCAGTTTACAGACCCCTTCAGAGGCTTTTATCTCTGCCTCAAATCCGGGAGGTAGGGATTAGCGGCTCCATTCTACAGATAAGGAAACTGAGGCCCGAGGAGATACAATGCCAGGATCCAGTCCAAGCCTATATTCCTCTGGGAAATCTTAAGAGCCTCAGTCGAGAAAAATCCCCCCCGGGGGGTAGGTGGGGGGGGGGGGCGGGGAGGGCTGAGAAAGGCAGGAGTAATAGCAAACTAGGAAGGTTCTCCGACCCCAGCACTCTGGGCCCAGCTGTCTGTGACCCTTCCCTGGGGCAGACAGCAGGGAGAAGCCCAGGTGGAATGCCAGCTCCGCCCCGGCACACGGGTTGCTTGGGGGCTGCCTGTTGTTCCAAGAAGAGGGAAATTTTCACTTTCGCTCAAAGGGCCTATCACTTTTTTTTCCTCCATCATTAAAAACTTCCCGGTCCCGGGCCAGGGTTTCCAGGCAGAGCTGCGGCACCTCCAGCCAGCCCTACGGTCCCAGATTGGAGAAACTTCTGAGGAGTCTGGGGGTCCCGGACCGGCTGCGGATTCAGCGTGGCAGGGACACGCCTCCATCGCTTAACTGGAAAACTCAGCACCAAAAAAAAAAAAAAAAAAAAAGCCCCACCACGGGCGGGATGGCGATCTCCCCGACGCCAGCCGGAGGAGGGGTCCGGAGTGGCGGCCGCCCGCGGGGGAAAGGTCTCTGGGCCCGAGACGCGCCCTGCCCGGCGGACGCCGTCCTTACCGTGCAGGCCGTTGGGGATGCTTCGGTGGTGCGGCGGCGGCGCCGAAAGGTCGTCCAGGGACCGGCGCGTGGCGACCGCCTTGCCGTCGGGGGCCTTGGGCGGCCCGGGAGGCAGCAGCGGCGGCGGGACGTGGTGGTGATGGTCGGGGCTGCCACCGCTGCCCGCGCTCGACGTGCTGCTGCCGTCGCCCACGTCCCGGGTACCCGCGCCCGCCGCGCCGCCGGGCAGCGGCCCGCTCAGGCTGGCCTGGCTGTCGATGGAGCTGCGGGAGCCGGCGCCGCCGCCGCCGCCGCCGCCCGCGCCGCCCGCGCCCCCCGCCAGCGCCGCGCGCTCCTCGTCCAGCAGCAGCACCAGTTCCTTGAGCTCCAGGTTCTCGCGCAGTAGGGCCTCCTGGCGCGCCTCGAGCTCGCGCAGCTTCTGCTGCGAGCGGGCCACCTCGTGCCACACGGCGCCGGCCGCGTGGCGCCCGAAGCGCTGCCACTCGCGCGCCAGCTTGCGCCCCTTCTGCCGGTCGTCGTCGAGGAAGCAGCACAGCTCGCGCAGCTCCTGGTTGTCGTCCTGCAGCCGCTGGTTCACGTCCTTGAGGCCGCGGATCTCCAGCAAGTGCTGCTGCAGCCTCCGGTTCACGTCGCGCATCAGGCCGCCGTGCTCTAGCATGAGGCCCACCTTCTCGCCCTCCGCGCGCCGCAGTCTCCGCGCCAGCTCCTCCTTGCTCCAGCGCAGCAGCTCCTCGTCCGGCACCTGGCTCAGCTCCTCCGACGCCGCCGCCGCTGCCGCTGCCGCCGGGGGCTTCGCCATGGCGGGGCCGTCACCGCGGCATCGCCCGCGCCCTCGCCCGGCCGGCGCTCCCCGTGCCGGGGCTGCGCTGGGCCGGTCCGCGCGCGGGCGGCAGAGTGGGGTGGGGGTGGTGGAGGCGGCCGGGGGGCGCGTGCGGCCCGCCCCGCGCTGCCTCGCGCGTCCTCACGCAGCGCCTGCCCGCCGCCCGGGCCGCCCCGGGGAATCGGTGCGTCTCGAGACTCGGCGAGCTGGGAGCGCTGCTGCGTCGGCGGTCGCGGCGCCGGGCTCTCTCCCGGCTCCGGCTAAGCAGGCGGAGGCCCGCCCCCGGCCCAGCTCGGGAGCCCCAGCCGCCCCGCCTACTCAGGGGCGGGGCTCACGCGGCCCTGGCCCCGCCTCCGGGGGGGAGCGAGCGGGCGGGCGGGCCGAGGCGCGGCGGGTCCCCTGGTCTCCCCCGCGCTGTGCGCCCGCCCGTCCGGCGCCCAGCCAGAGGCGCGCTTGAGCCGTGGTCCCACCCCCGCGCCCGTCCGATTGGGCCTCCCCGGGGGTGTGTGGGGGGGGCGGGGCGCACTCGGGGGACGCCGCGGGAGTTGGTACAATCCACCCTCCGGGCTGCCCACCGCCCCCCCTCCGCGGTTCAAGTTTCTGCGGCCGGAGGACGCGGCCTCCGCCAATCCCAGGGCTACAGGGCGCTTTTAAAATGCAGGTACGACTGCGGGGAGGGGGGAGGACGGTGGGAAAGGTAGGGCAGGGCTTCCCTTAAAGGAGACGCGTGGAAAAGGGCGCCCAGCCCCTTCCTGGGCCCGCGCGCCCCGCCTGCCGTCCCCCGCCCGGAATAAACAAATACCCACGGTCGGAAGGACAGCTCCCCTTCTCCCTGCCGAGGGCACCAGAGTCCAGCTTAGTCTGAGATACGGCGGACAATAGGACTCAGGCCCGGGGGGTCGCTCTCCCCGGCGGAGAGCTGCTCTTTGTCCGCTTCCCGGCCCCCGGCTCCTCCTCCACCCCGGTCTCCACCGTGGTCCCCAGCCCGGAGCGCGCCGAGGTTGCAGCGCTTTCCACTCCAGCCGGGGGCTGCGGCGCCGGCGTCTGTGCCCCAGGAGGGCCCGGGGGCCTCACCCGCCGTCCCGGATGGGGGTCCCGCACCCTCCTCCCTGCCCCGAGAGGCTGAGGGCACCGTTCCCCCGCCAACCCGACCGCTCGTCCCGGAATGCGGGAGGGAATCTGTGACTCGCGACGTAGAGACCACTGGGGAGGGGAAGGTCTTTCACTGGGGTCTTAACTCGGGGCGGGGGCGCCGATTCCGCGGCAAAAAGAAAACAAACCCTCCCCGCCCCGCCACCTCGCCTGGCACCCGGGTCTCCCCCCACCGGCTTGTGCGAATCCAGCTCGTTATCCTCGCGTCCCTGAAGTGCATTTACGGCGAGTCTGCTGCCAGGCGGGCGGAGGGGGGCGTCCCTCCCCCCGGGACCCGCTTGGAGATAAAACCCGCGCCCTCGACAGAGAGCGCCACGGCCCGGCGCGCGCTCTCGCGCCGCAGCGGCTGTCCCGGCTTACAGCGACCCAGCCATTCATTGGGCAATCGTGTACAGCGCCTCCTCTAAGCCAGGCTTCTTCTGGACCACTGGGGGATTTTTCTAGGAGACCGGCGGCCACTGCCTGCTGGGGGGAATTTGCACTCTGCGGGGAGGAAGGGCGAGAAGAAAATCAACAAACTGGAGAACTGTGAGGCTGTAATAAGTGCTGTGCAGGGGATTAAGACCAGCTGCTGTCGCAGAAAGTGATTATCAGTTACTTTAGATCCCGTGGTCAGGAAGGACCTCTGAGGAGGTGCGGTCTAAGCTGCTGTCTGGGTGAGGGAGGACAAAGATAAGGGGGAGGGCACTCCAGGTAAAGGGAACAGCTAGTGCAGAGGCCCTAGGGTTGGCTTTTAGTGGCCTATTCAAGGAAGAGGTGTGAGAGATGAGGTCAGAGAGGCCAGATCATTCGTGATTCTAAGGCAGCTGGGAAAGCCGTGGGGAGAATTAGCAGGACACAACACGACCCGATTTGCCTTTTAAGAGCTTCCCTCTGATGGCTCAGACAGTAAAGAACCTGCCTATAGTGTAGGAGACCTGGGTTTGATCCCTGGGTCAGGAAGACCCCTGGAGAAGGAAATGGCAAACCCACTCCAATATTCTTGCCTGGGAAATCCCCCAGAAAGGGGAGCCTGCGTGGGCTAGAGTCCATGGGGCCACACGGAGTCGGACAGGACTGATTGACTAAAACTTTCTTTTATTTTTCTGGCCCATATGTGGAAAAGAGGTGGGGGTGTGGGGTCGCAGGACAGTACGGATTCACTACTCCTTTCCCCACCCTTCCGCCCCTCTCTCCATATAGATAGATGTTTAGGAAAGGGTAGTGAGGAAAGGAACCCATTCCAGTATTCTTGCCTGGAGAATCCCAGGGACGGGGGAGCCTGGTGGGCTGCCGTCTATGGGGTCGCACAGAGTCGAACACAACTGAAGTGACTTAGCAGCAGTGAGGAAAGGATGAGCTGGGGCGGGGAGGGGAGGGGAGCATAGCTTTGAGGGTCAAACCCAGGGTAGCCAAGGGTCCCCCAGGCAGGTGAACCAGTCCCTGGGTCCTGCAGGTGGTAGGGGGGGTGTCACCCTCCCCACCGGGGCACTGTGCTTCGAGGACCCAGCCCAGGGCATCGAAGTTTGAGTTTGAGGAGGAGAGTTCCAGCTCTCACCTGAGAAGGCTAAGGTCTTTCTTACCTAAAAGGTCAACCAGAATGAATAGCTCCCTGGAGGCTGTCCCCAGAACAAAGCCTGGACAGAGAGATGCTCCTGGGAGAATGAAGGGTGAGCACTAGGGAAGTCGCTCAGATGTTGGCACTGTTTGTGGGAACTCCCTCCCCTCAATTTGAGCATGGCCCCGGGTTGTTCCTGTGGCATCTCAGTCCTCTGATCCTCCAGGGCTGGCAGCTTCAGCTGAACTTTCCAAGAGAATAATGAAGCCTCCATCTAGATGGGGTTTACTTGCATCAACTACAGGGTGTGGGACCCAGAGTCCACCTTGCCAAAACTCACAAGAGCGTCCCTAACGTCCCTCTGATGCAGCAAAGACAAGGGGCTAGAGATGAGGCTACCGGGTAGGTGGTCTCAGGGACGGTCTTTGCTCTCCCCACTGTAGCTGGACAGGCCAGGGCACAAGACTGACAGCAGGGGGGTGAGAGAGCCCAGACTTGAAACAGGGTCCTGAAGCACAGGGAACCATCCAAGCCAGAGCCCCCTCCCTAAGGGTCCAGCAAGTGCCAAGCCCCCCTAGAACACTCACGGTCCAACAGACCCTATACCCAAGCCAGGATCCCAAAAACATCAAGTGTCTTTGGCTTTTTAGCTATGTGATCGTAACAAGATCTGCTTTGTCATGAAACCTATGAAACTGAACCATGGATCTCGAATACAGTAACTCTGACAGCCCCATGTACTCTAGCCTGCCAGGCTCCTTTGTCCATGGGCTTTTCCAGGCAATACTTGGAGCAAGTTGCCATTTCCTCCTGCAGGGGATCTTCCTGACCCAGGGATCGAACTCAGGTCTCTTGCATTGCAGGCAGTCCCCTGCATTGCAGGTCGATCCGTTACCAACTGAGCCACCAGAGAAGCCCCTAATAATTCTCTAGATGGCCAGTACAAGTAGCTACGGGTCTTGGAAAAAAATAAAGATGCACCACCACCACTCCTCAACCTTTTTTTTCTTCTGAATCTCCAGGGCTTTAAATCTCCATTTAAAGCCACACAAATGCTTTTGAGAGCCAGCTTGGGTGGCAGCCAGTACACTAATACTTAGTAGAAGAAATGATTCCTGATCTCAGGGTCTGTGAACCTGCAAAATGGTAAGAGCACACTAGGGGTAAATAGATTGTCTCCACACTGGGAGGGAAAGGGGCTTCTTATGCCTCTGTGGCGGGGCCCTGAGCATAGGCCTCCCAGCAGCCACTCTTGGCTGTTTGCTGAGTAAATGCGTGATCAGTTGAGTCTGAGTCCCACATTTTGATGATGAAGAAACTGAGCCCCAGCAGGGAAATGACTTGCCTAAGGTCACTTTCATTCACTGATTTCCTAAACACACAAAAATAATTAGTTGAGTGTTTATGCATAAATGCATATGTATATGTGCAATCAGATATGCACTGGAAATACAGTGTGGTAAGTACCACAGAAGAGAGGGGCAGAGCACATCATTGTGGGAGGATCCTGAGGCCATGGAGGAGGTGACCCCCCCCACCCCCACCCGAAGGGAATCTTGTTTAATCAGATTGTAGATGGGGAAGGAGAGGGTTGAGATAATCCAGGTGGAGGCAACAGCAAAGCCAAGGCCCAGAGGTGAGCAATGGTGAGGGGTAGAAAGAGGCAGAGAACAGCAGGGAATAGTTCCAGGGGAAGTGTGGCCCCCTTCCTGGGGCTCTGACGGCTAAGAGCGGCAGCAGCAATAATAATAACCATCACCTCTTACCACGCACCCAGTGGGTGCCAGGGGTCCTAAACCAGCCCTCACGTGACGATCAGAATGACAACGTCATTAACGCTTTGGATGATTTAACATGGATTCCTATTGGCTGTGTTGTTTGTCTCCACAAAGCTCAGATCACTGAGTGCAAACTTATGGGCAGTATTCAGAGGGTGGTGGATGTCCAAGGACTCTGGTGTGGCCTATGGAGGTTTGTGTGGTAGCTGAGGATTTCTGCAGGTCAGCGAGGCAATGGCAGCTGACAGGCCCCAGGCCAGGCTCTGGGGTTTCTTCTCTGCACCCCACCCTGCACTCCTGAATGGGGGAAGTCACCATGCACAGCTGAGAGGCCACAGTGAAATCAGGGCCCATGGAAAAGCAACTGGAATTGTTATCAATAAAGGGCAGTGTTTGCAGAGCACTTGCTATGTATCTACCCAGCCCTGGGCAAGGCTTCACAGGGATTGTCTCACCGAGTCCTCAGTGCAGTCCTCAGTTAAGAGCCTCAATCCCCGTTTTACAGAGGGGCGAACCAAGGCTCACAGGCTAGGTCACTTGTCCCAGGTCAGAAGGCCAGCAAGTGAATGAGCTGAGATTCAAACCCAAGACCTTCTGAGCCCATAGGCTGCAGCATCCTGCTCGCCACTGCTGGGCAACACCCTTTTCACTGTGACTCTGGGTCTCCGATGGAGAGGCCTGTGCTTTGCCGGCACCACGCCCATCACGCCCTTCCACCTTCCCCATTGTCCCCAAGCCAGAGGGACTCCCTGCGCCTCTGGAGGGACCACTGGGTAGAGCTTTCCAGCTCTCCCTGCTGACAGATCACTGTGTGTTGTCAGCTCTGTCTCACAGCTCTTCTCTCACCCACTTGCTGGGTGACCTTAGGCCAGCCCCTTACCATCTCTAAGCCAGTTTTCTCCTCAGAGCCTTCCCTCACAGGGCCAGTGTCAAAGCCTGGAGAAGTGTGCCTCTCCTCCCTGCTCATTCTCCCCACCCTCTGGATCAGGACAATCTTCCCACAAGGACATTTGCACCCATTTTCCAGATGCAAACCCTGAGGTACATTGAAACAAGGGCTGTCCAGGAAGCCTAGTGTTTGCCCCTGGCAAACAGGGCTACAAAGGATGCTGGCTATGGCCTTGGGCTGCCACTGACTTCCTTCTGGGATGGGTGCAGCACAGAATATGAGGTTTAGTGATGAAGGGTCTCAATTCTCACATTTTTAAGTGGGGAAACCGCAGTGATGCCGGGCCACTAGCAGGCAACTTTACTAGGATATCAGCCCCTGGAGCACAGCACTGGAAGATCTAGGGGGAGGGTGGGCTCACTCACTCACATCCTTACCCAGCTGCCAGGCCCCTGGGTGCTGGAAATCAGGAAGTCAGTGATGCACTGCACAGCTTCCAGAACCGCCGATGTCACAGGCAAAAGCCTCAACGTTAACCTAAGGATGCTAGTGGAAAGAACCCTCCTATCAATGCAGGAGATATGAGACACAGGGGTTCAATCCCTGCATCGAGAAGATCCCCTGGAGAAGGAAACGGCTACCCACTCCAGTATTCTTGCCTGGAGAATCCCATAGATACAGAGGAGCCTGGCGGGCTACAGTCCCTGGGGTCGCACAGAGTTGACACAACTGAAGCATGTGAGCACGAGCACGCACTCCACCTAAGGGCAGTGGGAGCCACAGAAGAATACAGAGCAGAAGAGAGGCCTGGCAGATTCTGTTTGATAAAGACCAAGTGACTGGAGCTGTGAGGGGAAGAATGGATCAGAGAGAGTCAGCTGAGGCTGAGACACAGTCAGAAGACTGCAAAGCCAGGCTGGCCAGAGGCCAGAGCGGAGGTGGGAGAAAGTTGCCTTTAGGGATCAATTAAGTGGTGGGGAATCCGGACCCGCATCCCTCCCTGCCTCTCCCTTCCCCTCTGGAACCAACGAAATACCCTCCTCCCCCTGTAGCTGCTGACACCGGCTCAGACCATTGCCCCCAGGAGCAAAGCACTGGTGGAGGGGGTAGGGGAAGGGGGAGGGGAGGAACCCTCGGGGGAAACCTAGTGAGGAGAACTCTTTGAAGGACCAGCTCCCAGCTCCGCACACTTCAAAACACTAGTCTTCTCATTATGAGTGATTTCCTACCGCAGCAAACTGCAGTGCAGGTGCCTGGAACCCTACTGCCCAGCTTAAGGAATCACAGATGTCACTGGCCCCTGGAGCCTCTCCCAGGTCACCTGGCCAGCCCATCTGACCCCAGGGTGAGCACGATCCTAAATGCTGCATTGCTTGTTCCTGTATCTCATAGTGCTGTATTCCCCCCTTGTAATATACTGCTTAATCTTGCATGCTTTTGAACTTCATTCAAATGGTATTATACTTCATGTGTTCTCTGGCAGCAAGCTTTTAAGTCATGCATTATTGTGTTGAAATATGTCGCTGGGGTTCATTTATTTGCACCGCTGGCTGTATAGCGAGGTTTCCCAGCCTCAGCACCGTTGGCAGTTTGGACTGGAGAAGTCTTTGTTGCGGGGTGGGGGGTGGGGGGGGAGGGGGCATCTTCCACAGTGTAAGATGCTTACCAGCTTCTCTGGCCTCCACCCATTAGCTGGAAGTGACGCCCCTGCCCCTGTTACTGTGAAAATGAAAGATGTCTCCAACCTAACGAAGTGACACAAATGCACTTATTTGCAAAATAGAAACAGACATTCAGAAAACAAATTCACGGTTACCAGAGGCAGGAAGTGGCAGGGAGGGATAAATTAGGAGTTTGGAATTAACAGATACACTTCAATGGTGTCTGACTCTTTGAGACCCTATGGACTATAGCCCACCAGGCTCCTCTGCCCATGGGATTCTCCAGGCAAGAATACTGGAGTGGGTTGCCATGCCCTCCTCCAGAGGATCTCCCCAACCCAGGGAACAGATACAAGCCACAATATATAAAAGAAATAATCAACAAGGGCCTACTGCACAGCACAGGAAACTCTATTCAGTATTCCATACTGACCTAAATGGAAATAGAATAGATAATATAACCGAATCGCTTTGCTGTATACCTGAAACTAACACAACATTGTAAATCAACTATGCTCCAGTATAAAATAAAAATTAAAAACCAAGAACAAAAATGTCTCCAGACCTTGCCAAATGGCCGCTGAGAGCGAAATCTCCCCAGCTGAGAGCTCTGCCATCTAATTTCCGTTGCATGAATACGTTGCCTTCACTTCTCTTCTCCTGTTGAAGGACATTTGTTTTTAGTTTTCGGCTGTAACTAGCAGTGCTGCCGTCTGTGTCCTCATGCTCACAAGCAAGAGCTTCTCTTGGGTCTGTACCCTCGTGGCTCTCAGAGCACAAGAGAAAGCCTGGCTAAATTTCATACTGGAGGTGCCCAGTATATTGGGCGGGTAGGAGGGAAAGAAACACTCTAGCAGGTTTGCCCACTATGACTTCTTTGAAATGTTTATCAAACTGACACTGAAAGTGTGCAGAGATACCAGTGAGACATGACTCATGCTAACTTGTCAGATATACCGGATTTACTCTGGGTGATAAGTTCCAGACCCCAGATGCATGGTCTTTGAGGCCAGCAGTGCTTCTCTGTGACCGTCATCACTGTGCTGGGAAGGGGGAAGCCCAGGCGAGCAGTCCCACCTGTGATGGGGTTTCCATCTGCCCGCCTGCAGCTGTACCCTCCTCCAGGACAAAGTCCCGCCCTTCTCTGGGACCCTCCCAGCCGTGTTCCGTGGGGGTCTGCAGCTGCACCATCTGCATGAGATAGCTCTGGGTCATGCTCCCAGAGACCCTCACTCCCACCCCCAGGTCCCACCTCAGCCTCTAGATTCCCTGCCCACCAGGCCTGGGCAGCTCCCCTTCCGGCCTTATCCTCTGCGGAGATCGGAGACCAGCCTTCTCCGCTGCTGAATATTTCATGTTCTGATGGTGGAAATGAAGTCGGTGAAGACCTTAATTGTTAATGTGGCTGCTGCCACTTCCAAGACCAGCCTTTCCCACTCTCTCCAGCCTGCCCCCTCCTGTTTGATGCAACAACAGCAGTAATAGTAATTCCTCCTGTGACCTGATCTGGGTGAGGCTGGGCTGTAGTGAAGTTGCCCCCCCCCCCGCCCCCCCCACCTCCAGCCCCCAGGCGAGCCTGCAGTTGGGAAGAAGCTGTGACATGAGGAACTTTACCAACCAAACCATCAGTTGGGTCCACCTCTTTGTCTACCGCCGTTTGAACTGTGGTGTTGAAGACTCTTGAGAGTCCCTGGCCCAGCAAGGAGATCAAACCAGTCAATCCTTAAGGAAATCATCCCTGACTATTCATTAGAAGGCCTGTGACTGAAGCTGAACTTCCAATACTTTGGCCACCTGATGCGAAGAGCTGATCATTATGAAAGACACTGATGCTGGGAAACATGGAGGGCAGAAGGAGAAGGGGGTGACAGAGGATAGGATGGTTGGATGGCATCACCAACTCAGTGGACATGAGTCTGAGCAAACTCCAGGAGACAGTGAAGGACAGGGAAGCCTGGCATGCTGCAGTCCATGGGGTCTCAAAGAGTCAGACACGACTGAGAGACGGAACAACAGGACATTCCCCAGTGTCCTCCCAGCAGAGAGCTGGGGACTAAGAGAGTGTTTATGGAATGAATGAATGATATAGGAGGGAGCTGGTTAAGTAGGAAAGCCCCAGAGTTAGAACCTGTGTCTCTAACCTGATACTCCACCTCGGGAGTCCTGCCCCTCCCTGAGGCTATGGACCTTAGGAGGAAATGGAATCATTCCCTCCTCCTGCTGGGATGGAGAGATACTTAAATGCACGAGAAAAGGCAGACTCAAACCCTGAGCCACACAGTGAGACAGGTGGGGTGCTGGTCTGCTAGGGAAAGACTTGGGAATCCCCCAGAGCCCAGCCAGAGACTCTTGAGACTCTAGAAGAAGGGCTGATTCTTCTTTCCAGCCCAGCCTCAGCTTCACCAAGACCCAATTCCAGGACACAACTTTGCAATGGAGAGTCACTTCTTAGCATCCCAAACTGTCAGGGTCCCCTGTAAATGAGTCAGGGTCCTAATGAAGCTGAGCAAGGCCCTGTGGGGCTCCCAGGCCTTTCTGTCCCCCATTTCTTATAGGCAAGACTCGAGCCGTCATGACTTTCTCTGAGTTCCAAAGCGTGGATTTGAACAGTTGCTAAGCAAGAGAGTTGCTAACCGTATCTCCTGTGTCTCCTGCACCGCAGGTGGTTCTTTTCCCGCTGAGCCATCGACAAGAATCAGACACGACTGAGTGACAGTACACAGAGCACACAAGGGAACAGCTGACTCTGAGCAAGGCCAGGGGGTCAGATCAGTGGTTGTCAGCTCTGGGCACTGACTGCTTAGGCTCCGCTCACCTGTGTGCGTGCTAAGTCGCTTCAGTCATACCCCATTCTGCAACCCCAAGGACTGTAGCCGCCCAGGCTCTTCTGTCCCTGGAATTCTCTAGGCAACAATACTGGAGTGGGTTGCCAGGCCCTCCTCCACGGGATCTTCCTGGCCCAGGGATCAAAACCGCGTCTCCTACGTCTCCTGCACTGGCAGGCAGATTCTTTACCACTAGCGCCAGCTGGGAAGCCTCTCATAAGCTGGTAAAATGCAGATGCCCAGGCCCCACCCCAGACCCATTCCATCTGGAAGAGGGGGGTCTATCAGGCAGGGCTGAGAAGGACTGGGTTAGATGAAGTCCTGGTTCATTGGCACCAGTCTACCCAAGAAGCCACCACCATTTCTGGGGGCACTCCTTTCTCCAAGTGTCTGGATTTAGAGATTTTTCTCTAGGTTCTCCAAATACCCCAGATAATCTTCAGATACACCGCCGAGGTTAAGGAAGGGGCTGAGGGATTCTGGCATTCACTCTAGAGTTCACTTAATGCCCGCCCCCCCTTTTTTTTTGCCCCATATCTAATGGGACAAAATGAAGGGAAGGAAAATATTGGTGATATAACACACAAAAATTATCTGGGACTGATGGATACCAAGTACCAGCACAGAAGTGGAGAAATCGTCATCGTGGGCACATCCTTGTAAAATCTGAAAAGATTAGGGTGGAGGAGATCCTAAAAGTCTCCAGAAAGAAAGAGAGAGTGGGAGAGAAAGAGAGAGATCACACACAAAGGATCAGGAATCAGAAACCCTGACGTTCTCAACAGTAACTCCAAAAGCTAGAGGATCTTGGAGCAACACGTTCAAGATTCTGAAGGAAAACGATTCCGGTGTCTGGCCTGCTAAGTATGAGGGTAAAGTTTGACATGCTCAGATTTCTAAATGTATTGATTTGTCTTGGCTGCACTGGGTCTCCGTTGCTGTGCACGGGCTTTCTCTAGGTGCAGTGAGCGGGACCACTCTCTGCTCCAGCGTCCCGGCTTCTCGGTGGTGGCTGGTCTTGTCATGGCGCACAGGCTCCAGGAGCTCGGGCTTCAGTACCAGCAGCAGACAGGCTCAGTAGTTGCGGCGCACAGGCTTAGTTGCTCTGAGGCATGTGGAATCTGAGGCATGTGGAATCTTCCCACACCAGGGCTCAAACCTGTGTCCCCTGCATTGGCAGGCGGGTTCTTATCCACTGCACCTCCAAGGAAGTCCGAAAAGTCCCTAGATTTTTTTTAAAAAGTACCTCCCACACATTCTTTCTCTAAAAATTGGAAACTAAACAAAGACACAAGAAGATCCAAAATTCAGGAAGTGGGGAATTCCAACGTGGTGATATGTATTGCGAAGGAGGAAGAAGCCTGGCGCGCTGCAGTTCCCAGGGTCGCAAAGAGTCGGGCACGACTTAGCACCTGAACAAAGGCGATGGCATAGGGAAGTCGGACAGCGAGGGCTTCAGGACTAGAAGCAATCAGTGCACATTGGAACGGGCTGGGAAGGGGCTCCAGGAGGAGCTGGCCAAGAAAGAGAACACAACTCATGGATTGCCTGGGGCCTCGGCTACCTAGAGAGGAGCATTAGAGCCTGTCAGAAAGCCTGGTGGTGAGTGAGTGACACCACGAAGAAAACCAAGCAAGTCAAGACAAGGAGGCAACTACCAGTCCCCAGGGAAACCCAGAAGTCCTGCAAGAAAGGAAATACAGTCATGGGGTGTACTGTGGCTCTGCTGACCATAGCGTTTAAAGAGTATCACATGTAAGCAGTGATTTAACCGAAGAAAATTGCGGCACCGTTTCACTAGGAGGATGGGGGAAGAAGGGGTGGCGCGTGGGGGGGTGGTTTATCAGTGGAGTAAACCTTCCTGGTCCCTAAGAGAAAGGCAGTGATAATACGTAAACTGAAAAGTCAAAGAAGAGCCCTGTAAGTGTGTTGTTTTCAACTGCGGACAAAAGAAGAATCGAAAGCAGTTGCCTCTGGGATGGAGGATCAGGATCGGGGTGGAGCCATGAGGCAGGGGTTTTTTGTTTTTCTTAGGCTTTATTTGATTTTTGAAACTCTGTGCACGTGTATTTAAATTAATACATTTTTAACAAGCTGGCATTGGACTTCTGGAGGGCTACAAGATCACAAGAGTCATCAGTCGCCTTAAAAGTCTAAGGGAAAAGGATTTCCTGCCTGGATTCTGTGCCCATAGAGAGCATCAGCCAAATATGAGACTGGAATATAAACATTGTCAGAAATGCAAGGTCACCAAAAAGAGGAAAAATGGACTGCCGTGCACCTCTCAGGAAGCTTTTGAAGCACAGGCTCCCCTAGGAGCTGAGAGGGGACAGGACGGCTCCCGAGGGCGTCCAGTCCTTCCGGGGGGTGGGGAGGGGGGGGGAAGGGGTGGAGAAGGGGGAGGGGCCGGCCCAGGGCCCTGAGCAGAGGGGAGAGGGCTCAGCCTGGAAGAGCCAGGTGGGAGGGGCGAGATAAGACATCCAAATACCTGACCATTTGACCATCTCGCCACTAGGTGAGAGCGGAGCAGATGGAAAAAGAGACATCTTACAAGTTTGTGGGTTGTTTTTTAAACGCATTAACTCCAGGGCACAGATAAACAAACTCCACCAAAAAAGAAACCATTCCTTGACTTTCGTAGGCAACGTTTATAGAATCATAATGAAACCCTGGACCACTGGTCACCTAAGCACTGAGTTGAGCCCTCAAGGAGAAGCTGACGGAGATGTGAGTGGGAGGATTTAAGAGAGTTGAAGTCTTATCCATCGTGGCCGGAAGGAATTCTAGAAAAGTCTAGAACCGAGAAATCGAGAAAGAGCCACGGACAGAAACATCTTACTGAGAAATGTGGAGAACAAACCGGAAGGATAGAAACAGATTGTTCCGGTGGGTGGGGGAGGGGAGGAAAGGCGAGGGAAATAAATCCTTCTGAACCTTTTACTGTTACTGGGTTTGTTTTTAACCAAACTGCATGCATTGTTTGGTTTACAGTATAAATAATAAATATAACTGTATATATAATTAATATAATTTATACAAACAATATATTTATATTATAATTTGTATAAAATATAATGTAATTTATATAAAATATATAGAATTTACTATATATAACTAATAAATATATAACTAATCTAAATAATAAAAACTACCTCTGGGTCTGTGAAACAGAGAAGGACCAGAGATGCTCCCTGAGACATACCCCTGGACCTGATGCTCAGCAGTGCAGGCCCCAGAGCCTCCACAGCTGCAGGCCCACCCAGCCCAATCCGCCCTCACATTCTTCAAGGCCATTTCCAGTTTATGAAGCATTCTCTGGGGAGCATGCTCCTCCCATCCTCCCTGCAAAGCCTGCAAGGTGAACAGGAATTATCATGTCCATTCATGGCCACAGAAGCTGAGATTCAGTGTGCATTTAGGGGGTTGAAATGGGTCCCCGCCATGGCCAGTCGGTGGAGGACACAGTCAAGAGCCAGGGAGAGGCATGGACCTCACCAGTGGTCCCGTGGTTAAGAACCCACCTGCCAGTGCGGGGGACACGGGTTTGATCCCTGGTCCAGGACGATCTCACATGCCCCAGGGCAGCTAAGCCCAGGCACCTCCAGGCTCCCCTGTCCTTCTCGATCTCCCAGACTTTGCTCAAACTCATGTCCATTAAGTCAGTGATGCCATCCAACCATCTCATCCTCTGTCACCTCCTTCTCCTCCTGCCCCCAATCTCTCCCAGCATCAGGGTCTTTTCCAGTGAATTGGCTCTTCGCATCAAGTGGCCAAAGTATTGGAGCTTCAGCATCAGTCCTTCTAATGAATATTCAGGGTTGATTTCCTTTAGGAGTGGCTGGTTTGATCTCTTGCTTTCCAAGGGACTCTCAAGAGTCTTCTCTAGTACCATAGTTTGAAAGCAGAAATTCTTTGGTGCTCCTCAGTCGTCTTTATGGTCCAGCTCTCACATCCGTACATAACTTGGAAAAACCATAGCTCTGACTATATGAACCTCTGTCTGCAAAGTGATGTCTCTGCTTTTTAATAAAATGCACAGGTGTAACTTCCCCCAGTGGTGATGGGACAGGGCTGGGGAGAGGAAGGGGGAGACGCAGCCTGTGAACGTGGTAACAGCGGCTCCCAGAGCCCCGCGTCCTGTGGAGTCATCCTGTCCAGAATCTCACCAACCTTCCCAGCATCCCAGGGACAGGCCTGGGGCTAGGCCCACTTCACAGATGCAAAAACCAAGATTTAACAAGGTTGAAATCAAAGCATGGCTGAAGTTGCAATCTTAGCGGTGAGCAGGGTTTCTCAGCCAGCCTGATGATAGGAATCACGCAGACCCTTGTCAGTCAGAACGTTTCCCTGGAGATTCTGATCCACCGCCTCTGGGTGCAGCCTGGAGTAGGTCTGTTTGATCAGTGCGGGGGTGGGGATGGGGGCTTCAGGAACCACAGGGTGATCCATCCGCGGGGTGATTCATCCGCCTGCCAGGCACCCCTCCCCCACCCCGCCCCGCCCCGCCATTCACCTAATTTCACCACCGTGTGCTATTTAGGCAGCCGGGGTGCTTGGCTGCCCCTCCACCGCAGGACACGAGGGTGATTTCCGGGGCTGAACTATTATAAATACTTCCCGCGGGGCCGTGTTTGTGCACAGCTTGGTTTTCCTGTCCGATTGTTTCCTCGGGACGAGTTCCCAGAAGTGGGATTCCTGAGCGGAAGGATGGATGTTCTCCCGCCCCTGGTCCCCATCCCTAATCCAGGCTAGCCCCAGGAGGAGGATCCGGCCTTTCTCTGGCTTCAGGGAGGGGCGGCCGGCAAGTCGCCCTCGGCACTTCCGGAGGAAAATGACAGGTCAGGTCCTTCCTGTAAGAGCTAATGACCAGCTTGGCGCGTTCGTGGCTGGCAGAGCCGTGAGGGCCCGGGTGACTCAGTACCATCTTTCCAGGGCCGGCCGGGATGGCTCCACCAGCAGGTGATGGATTTTCTCTGTGGAGGTCACAGGAAGCAGAAAGCCATCCACATCTGTCAGCAGCTTTTGGGGAAGGCCCAGAGAGAAGGCCTGAGACCCAGTGAGCTGGTGGTTCCTCGTCTTTACAGGCAACAAGTGGCCTCTGGCCTCTCTAACCCCCCTGAGGTGGGGGCCGCCCCTCCAGGGCCCATCTATGGGACACTCAGGCCCTTCTCCCACTGAAAGTGAAAGTGTTAGTCGCCCAGTTGTGTCTGGCTCTTTGCGACCCCATGGACTGTAGCCCGCCAGGTTCCTGTGTCCGTGGGATTCTCCAGGCAAGAATACTGGAGTGGGTTGCCAATTCCTTCTCCAGCAGATCTTCCCAACCCAGGAATCGAACCTGGATCTCTCATTGCAGGCAGACTCTATGCTTCTGATAGGAGCGGGGGGAGTTGACCCCATGAGGCCAGTCTCTTAGTGCCCAGACAGTCTCACAGAGCACTAGTGGGTTCCCCCTCCCTATTAAGAATCCTCTGAAGGCAGGCCGGTGTCTGCCCTGTTTCAGACTCCAGAAGTGAGCTCTCTGTCCCTGGAGGTGGACAATCCAGAGCAGCATGACCATCTCTCAGAGGCCTGCAAGTTGTACTGGCTGGGTAGAAGGGTCTTCCTGGGCTGTGTGCCCACCCTGTGCCACTGTTTGCCCAATATTAACTTGGCTCTGGACATTATACCCACTTTACAGCTGTATAAACTGAGGCAGAGCGGCTCAACTGGCTTGCCCGGCAACCTGAAGACTCATTCACGACTCATCGTGCTTACTGAGCACCTGCTGTGTGCCAGGCTGCTTGGCCTCCCGAGTCTCCCCTTGACCAGTTTTCCCAGCCATTGTCCCCATTTCATCACAGGCACAAGGAACGGCCAGGCGTCCACTCCCGCAGGAAGGGCGTTACCCCTGTTGCCTTGCCCCAAAGCTGACGCTCAGCTAGCCGTGGTTCTCCTTGGTCTTGGGGCAGCATGAGAGCTGTTCCTGGGTAGGACTGGGGGCTTATGTGGGTTCAGCCAACTCCAGCTGTTGTTGTGGGGGAGGGAGCCTTACAAGCACGGCCACCGGCTGCCTCCTCTGAAGGATTCTCCCAGGCTCAAGACACATAATATGGAGGGGGACCCACTAGTGCCAGGCTCTGAGAGACAGTCTGGGCACTAAGAGGCTGGCCTCACAGGGTCGACTCCCCCTGCTAGTATTAGAGGCATAGAATCTGACTGCAATGAGAGTTCCAGGTTCAATTCCTGAGTTGGGAAGATCCCCTGGAGAAGATCCTCCTGGACGATACAGGGGTATTCACCCGGGGGGCCCATTGGCCACAAAAAGTTGATACAGAACCTTCTGTGGGCGACCCCAGGGAAACAGATCTTCCATCTTGCCTCAAGAGATGCTCATTTAAAAGACAATTTGGGGGAACAGTCTGTGCATTCGACCTTCGACCTTGGGCACATGAAGGCAGGTTATTCCGGCTCTCCCTGTTCAATTCCATTCTGTTGGTCTCAGTCCACCGTTTCACCTGCTGAGGTTCCTGGAAATGCTGTGTTCTCACGGAGGTGTTGCCACTGGCACACCTGATAAGCAAGCCTCCAGAAGGCAGAGCCCTACAGCCCAGCTTTAGAGACCCTTTCTCATCAGACCACACTGATTTACAGGTGCGCTTTGCCCCCAGTCACTGTGTCCGGGGAGTTACGGCTGCCCTCCTCTCCAGCCTGTGTTCTCCATTCCACCGAAAAGACAGCGTGAAGAGCTTGCCTCCTAGACCCGCCCTTACCTGTCACACCTCCACGCCTTGGGCCACAGTGTTCCCTGTGCCTCGGATTCCCTGTCCCTCTTCCTCACCTGGCTGACTCCCACACTGCCTGGACACAGGTTGGTAAAGTCCTTCTCCACGCCAGCTCCCAACCCATCAGGCTCCCACAAGGCCCTTGGGTTCCCCGTTCATGCCCCCCGCTACCCCATGCCCAGCGCTGTGGCCCTGTCTCCTGGCCCCTCACTTACACCCTGGGATCTCAGGGTTCTCGGAGCCCAGGCAGGACCAGACCCCTGCAGAGGCAGTTCTGTGCTGCTGAAAGGGCCCGGGCTCAGGGCCAGCTGGGTTTAGACCAATGGTTGAACCTCTCTGAGCCTCACTTTCCTTGCTTCTCCAATAAGGATGCTCTCCAGGTCAAGGGTTAGTGAGGATCACAGACCCCCATGTGCAAAATGCTGGGCTGGGGCGGGCTCTCTGTGCTCACCGGGCAAATGAATGAGCCAGGAGCCACGATCCCTGTCCTCAAGTTCAGTAGAGAAGGGGACAGAGTCTTGCGACCGTGATTGACGAGAAGCGAGGAAATCTTTATGGCAGAGGAGATTCATACACTGCAGGGGGACTCCTGAGTTCTGTAGGCAGCAGAGCTGGGGGAAAACATTCTAGCCTTCCTGGGTGTGCTGTTTCCTACAGGGTTGTCAGCACTGGCTTTTATCATTTTAATGATGAGCATGTGTGTGTGTGTCTGTGGGATGAATGGTGTTGGAACAGCCTTATTCTGCATGTCTTTGAATGCCTCTTTCCCTTTAAGGCTGGCTCTGAGAACCACACATCTCAAAAGTATGTATGAGTCCAGGGAAGTCCTTCTCTATTAGCTCAAGTTGTGAAACGAGCTCAGCGCTGGAGCGCTTGGGTGGTTTTTCGAAGTGGTGCGTTTTCAGATGATGAAAACCCCACTTGGCAGGGAAGAAGGGCAGGACCCTGGCACGCCCCAGGCGGCATCAGCCTACCCGGGGCTGCCACTCACTGTGATCTGAGAAACACAGATCTGAGAAACACAGATCCCTAGCTGCCTCCTGGCCTGACACGACCCGCCGCCGCCTCAGATTCCACCATCCCTCACGTTTCTTCTTAAGGCAAGCGTTTCTCCTAGAATGTAAATATTTTGTCTGAGAGAGAATACTTGGCTTTTTCAACAAGAGAGTGGAAGATGGAAAGTTACTTTTATCGAGCACCTACTATGTGCTTTATTATCAAGGGAAAGGAAGCTGGAAACTTAACTGGTGTTGAGCACTCAACACGTGAGCAAGGCGGGGGAGTTGCCCAGGACTGCTGGTGAGGGGATGGGCTCTCAGAAGGGCCAGGGGGCTGCCAAGGGCCCGGTGGAGCCAGGGATTGGAGCCCAGAGCTGACTCTCCACCTTGCTCTGCTCACAACACCCAGCTGCTCCTCCTTCTTGGCAGATGGCTCCCTGGAACATGAGCTGAGACGGTTCTAGAGTCCCAAGGCTCCCTGACCCGGGTTCCAGTGCAGCCTTGCCTCCACCCGCTGTGTGGCCAGACCATCACTTCATCTCATCTGTGGATGGGACAGCAATAATGCCTGCCCCGCAGGGCTATGGTGGAGACAGGAGACATGCGAAGGTGGAGACAAGGTCTGAACAAGGGCTCAATCTGGGGCAAGTCTGGTTTTCTTATCAACTCACACAAGATAAAGCATGTACAGCCCCGGCTCCCCCCGGGGACACACTGCCCCTTCTCTGACTCTGGTGGACACAGAAGTGGGAACTGCCTGCTCCTCCGCCCATGTCCCCATCCTGGAATCTGAGGAGACAGGGCAGGTGGCAACTGGAGCAGCCAGCCTATAAGTGCAAGTTGTTCACAGGACTGGTGGCCTACGTCAGCCACCCGACTCCCTTCCTACCCCTTTCACACAACCATGAACTGGGCCCCCTTTTCTTATCCCTAGGAGCCTAGTTCACTATGCAGAGGGGGCCAGATTCAGAATCCCACACTGGCCTTGGGCCCCCCCACCACCACCATGAAGCAAGCCCCTAGCCTCCCTGTGCCTCAGTCTTCCTATCTCTAAAATGTGTGTGTGTGCTAAGTCGCTTCAGTCACGTCCAGCTCTTTGTGACTCTAAGGATTGTAGCCTTCCAGGCTCCTCTGTCCATGGGAATTCTCCAGGCAAGAATACTGGAGTGGGTTGCCATGCCCTCCTTCAGGGGATCTTCCTAACCCTGGGGTCAAACCTGCATTGCCAGCATTGCAGGCAGATTCTTTACAGCTGAGCCACCAAGGAAGCCCCTAAAACGGGCAGCCCATCTCATCCACGTCTCCGTAGCAGAGGGGAGTCTGGAGAAATGCCCAGTCCCTGACTTAGTGAGAACTGCCTTAAGGTTGGAGTGCTAGAACTGCCAGCCGAGGGGTCTGCCCCCAGCAGGCAGCTGCTGCAGCCCAGGGAACCTGGAACTGATGGTGCCCTGGGAGCCCGGTGGGCTCAGGCTCCCCCACGTGGCAGCGTCCCAGGGCCTCCTTCCCTGTGGCCACAGCTCGGTCCCCACCAGCCTGGCCAGGACTCCACTCTGAGCAGCTCTACCCTGGGGGGCAGCCCGCGGGAACTGACCCCCCTCAACAACCTCATCCCTTTTTGCAGAGGAGAAAACTGAGGTCAGGGAGGGCGTGTCACTGGCCAAAGGTCTTGAGGCAAAGGTGTGCCAGTCTTCCTGACACAGAGTCTGGTCTCTTGGCCATGACGCCAAAACTGCTTCCACAGTTATTATCGTCATTATAATAGAATATTCATAATAGCTGTAATTACTGCTATGGAGGGCAGTGCCCTCGGCAGACAGGTCTGGGTGGCGTGTCACTGGGGCCAGGTGCCTGGCTGGTGTCCAGAACTCGGCAAGGTCCTGTCCCAGTCGCCCCAGGACCACACTGAAGATGTGAGGCTCCACCGTGCGGCCCAAGTCTGCAGGCCGGGTCAACAGCGTGGGGCCTCGCGCACCCTCCGGCAGATCCTGGACTCCGGCAGCCACTCGATGCCCATCTGCTCCTGGAAGCACTTGGTGATGGAGCCAGCAGAGCTTCACGGCTGGGAACACTGAAAATTCCACCAGAGGCGCTCACTGTTTTGATAAAGCACGGTCTCCCCACACCTGCCCAGGCAAGCTAAGTAGCCCTGCTCCAAAAGGCAGTGCGTCCTGCTGGATAGTGCACGGTTGCTGCTGTTCAGACACTCAGTCGTGTCCGACTCTTTGCGACCCCACGGACTGCAGCACACCAGGCTTCCCTGTCCTTCACTATCTCCTGGAGCTTGCTCAAACTCATGTCCATCAAGTCAGTGATGCCATCCAATCATCTCATCCTCTGTCGTCCCTTTCTCCTCCTGCCTTCAATCTTTCCCAGCACTGGGGTCTTTTCTGATGAGTCGGCTCTTCGCATCAGGTGGCCAAAGTATGAGAGCTTCAGCCCCAGTATCAGTCCCTCCAATGAATATTCAGGGTTGATTTCCTTTAGGATTGACTGGTGTGATCTCCTTGCAGTCCAAGGGACTCTCAAGAGTCTTCTTTAGCACCAATATTCAAAAGCATCAAAAGCGCTCAGCTTCCTTTATGGTCCTCATGTTTGTGCCTGACTCCTGGGAAAATCATAGCTTTGACTATACGAACAAGTGACTTCACCTGCTGCTCTTTTTCCCCATCTGCGCAGCAAGGCAAAGCTCAAGGTCATTGTGAGGACTGCAAGCTGGAACCATGCCCAGCCCATGCCCATGCTCCATAACGTTGCACCATTATCCCTGCAGGTGGGGACAGTGGAGAAGGGGCTACCCTGATGCTGGAGAAGAGACAGACTTGATGGTGATGAGTCCTCGTGGCGTGGCGGCGGCTCCTACGTATGGCTGGGACAGCCCTGTGGCCCTAGCACGCATCGGCTCTGGGCTGGGGAAGCCAGAGGGCTTGCTGCTCCAGGGGTCCAGGACCATGTGCTTGAGCTCCTCAGGCCCCCTTGGTTCCCTTGGAGCTGAGAGACCCTGGAGAAGCCTGCCTAACAGGTTCCTGCTCCCCGCTTCCAGCCAGGATTCCAGCTCCATCTTCTTGTGCTCTGTCCTGCCCCTGGGACCAAGGGGAAAGAGGTAGAAATCTGAAGACCTAATTCCAGCCTCTGGGACACAGCCCACCCAGCTGCCCAGGTCTGAGCACAGAGACCGAGTCTGCAGCCTCAGGACGGGGAGTCCAGCACCAGTGTCAGCCCACAGCCGGCCCTGCAGGCTCCCCGTGAGATGGGTGCTTGGCCTGGAGCCTGTCCACAGGGCTGGCTTGCTGGCACATCACTGAGAAAGTCTAGGGCACCCAGAGGGAGACACCAGCACGAGCAAAGGGGAGGGCAGCGTGGATTTTCAGGTGCCTGCAGAAAACGGGCTTCCCTGGTGGTCAGACGGTAAAGAGTCTGCCCGCGATGCTGAAGCCCAGGCTTCCATCCCTGGGTCGGGGAGATCCCCTGGAGAAAGGAATGGCTACCCACTCCAGATTGTTGTCTGGAAAATTCCATGGACAGGGGAGCCTGGCTGGCTACAGTCCACGGGGTCGCAAAGAGTTGGACAGGACTGAGTGACTGAGACTTTCACCCTTTCACGTCAGTCAACAGGCAGCATGAAGGCGAGGAGGTCCCACAGGGGCCAGGAATCTCGGGGAGCGTTGCGAAGGCAGAGGGGCATCCCAGGGGCCAGGAGAAGCCAAGGGCCGGGGGGCTAAGGGGATCCGATGGAGGCCGGGCAGGCGGGCCGTGGCTGTGCGTGGGGCAGCATCTTGCTCTCTGTCTTCTCTGAATGAAAACAACACCCAAAAAATGGCTTAAAATCTGTTGTCCTTTTCTTTTCGGGAGAGGTGACTGGGGTCACAGGTGGCCGCTGAGTCTTGCCCTTGCATTCCTGGACAAGGCCGGTGGCAGGATGAGGAAGAGGCAGTGCTCCTGGAAGCTCAGGATGCTGAGTCCCAGCGCAGGTTTGCCTGCTTGCCTCTGCGGAGTCTCCGCTGGCCTGTGGGTCCCCTCGGGGCATGATGTGGCCACCAGCAGGACTGGGCAGCTCCATGGGGCCCCCTGGTGGTCTAAGGAGTTGCTGCAGCCACACAGACTGGGGTAAGCTCACTGGGACTCCCCCGATACAGGACCTTTCTGGGGAAATGTCATCTCCCAACAGTCCTGTGAAGTGGACCCCCATCCTACACATGTGGACATCTTGAGGGGACTGTCCCAAGTCATTAGGCTGCCACAAAAAATCCATTGTTAGAGAAACAGGCAAGAGACAGAACAGAAATAAAAATAACGTAAACATGTGCTTACTTGAAAAATGAAGAGCAAGTGTGCTCTGGAGGGTGGCCCAGAACCTGGTATCACCCTGCGCTTCCAGGAGGGGAGCTGCGGCCTGGGCGCAGGTGGGAGAGGATCCTTTCTCACTGGTTTAATTTTGTGCTTTCTGGTTTTTGAACCCTGTAGAAATATTGCCTGTACTTAAAAATACATGAAAGCTCTAAGTATTCAGAGACTCAGGGACAGAAAGGAACATGGAAGTAACCAGATTTTCCCCAGGTCACAAAAGCACTGATAGGAAGCTGCTTGACAATTACTTGTATGCCTACAGCAATGGGGAGCTTACTCCTTAATGAGTCAACTCCCAATCTGGAAAGACTCTCTATGGGCTGAACCATATGTCTCTGGTTTAAACTCCCTCTCCTGGGATGACCTTTGGGTATCGGTAGGATTCCAGTACTGGCTGAGCGTCCCCTGGAGCCTTGGGTCCTGGTTTCAGCCCCTAACAGGCTCAGAGGCCAGTTTCTGCAAGCCCAGCAATAGACGGGATTCTGAGGCCATTGGGTATAAGATTTCAGCCAATATAGGACTTTATCACCATACAGGGCGGGCAGCTGTTTGTAACAACAACATCCATTCATGGCACCCTCTTGTTCCACTTCCTCCCATCCAGTGTTTACAGATATGCCCTTGTATTGCAGTGTCTGATGGGTGTATCTGATTGGTCTTGCAGTATCAATGTCCTGAGCCTCAGTTTCCTCATCTGTAAAATGGGGTTAATAATAATGTTCATCCTAGAAGGTTGCTGTGAGGTGCCTGCCAATCTGCTGGTCTCTTTTCCAAACATCTGTGTTTGATTTTAAACTTAAAAAAAAAAAAAACACAGAAGAAACTGGGCATGACGCAGCTTTGTGATGCCTCTTTGACCTCACACCAGCACGACTGCACACATGAGCTGTCTGGCACCAGGTCCCCATCGTCAGGTCCCAGGGGCCTCGTGAATCAGGGTGCTGCCCCCACCCCTACCCCGTGCCTGCAGGATCCTCAGGTCTCCTCAAGTACCCTGAGTCTCTGGGGGTCAGGTGTGAACTCAGGGGCATGCTTGCTGGTGCCTTCCAGCCCCTGAGACCTTCTCCCGCCGCCTTCCTGCACCAGCCAGTGTCACCACTGATGTCCTGGTCACAAGCAGATGGAGACCCTCAGGCACAGGGTGCTGAAGGAGTCACAGTGTGGTCAGGAAATGGGGGGACTGGGGTTTGAACCCCGGGCTCAGCGTCAGGACACTTCACTGAGGCCCTGAAGGTGGCTTCCTGAGCCCCCGGGACCTGACATTTTGAAAAGAGACCGGCAGATTGGCAGGCCAGCAGGTCTCCAGGGACAGGCTGAGCTGCCTTTTGGTGACTGGCAAGGCGGACAGAAGGTAGTCTTAAGTACACGATGCAGCCTGGACAGGAGTTCAGTGAGCAAGCTCCTATGTCCACACGGTTGAATCTCCAACACTGGTTGAGGGGACAGAAGCCAGTCACAGGAGTGACAGTACACAGCACAGTTCAGTTGTTCAAAGTTGGAGAAGGCGTTATATGATGGTCTGAGTTCTCTGTGGTACCTGCATGCTCCGCCTTCAGGAAAGACTTCCCCCAGGAGCAGAGGAAAAGGCCGTGAGGTCACCGTGAGGTGCAGAAGGTGGGAGCCAGCCAGGTCTGTATCAAGCACATGCTATGTGCCAGGCCTCACCTGCCAGCCCATTTAACAGATGAGTAAACTGAGGTACAGAAGGGTTAAGCGGCCTGTCCAAGGTCACAGTAAGTGGTAGAGCCCACGCTCTAGATTACTAACCCTCCTGGCCTCTCACACTGTCCCTCACACTTCCTCTTGTTTTGAAATAACACTTGCGACATCTGAAGCAAATGTGGTCAAATATTAATGTGGGTAAAGTCTGGTGGTGTGTCCTTGGGCGTTCTTTCTCCCGCGCTGTATGATTTCTCGTAGGTGTGAGGTGTTTACAAAAGCCTCTGCTGGCCCCAGGCCCTTTGCCCAGCTGTGATCCACATCACGCAGGTAGTCCAGCTGCCAGGGTGACTGAGCAGGGACCAGCCCAGCCCCCAGCTCCCACATTCTGTGCTGGGATGCCTAGCGCAATCTCCTGCTGTGGCTGAGTGGCCTGGGTCCTGGGGAGAAAGGATTAGCTGATACGGGCTGCCCCCTGGAGATGGGGAGGGCAAGCGGCCCCCTGCACAGACAGGCCGGTAGGGGGCCTTTTCTGTCACTCTGGAGAAGGAACTAATGGCTGTGTAATTAGCAGGCGTCTGCTCCGCAGGAGCTGATGCATGGCTGGCGGCCCACACTGACCCAGTCTGGCTAGAGTAGGCTTTGGGTGTTCCTCTGGTCTGTGTGTCCCGGTTCTGGCAGCAGACAGTGCCCTCGGGGCTCCTGGAAATGTGGGCAATACTCCTGCAACCTCAGACAATCCTCAGACCCACTGGGCTGGGATCCAGAGTGGCCAGCTGTGGCCTGGCCTCACCTCCTCCACACCCCCAACTCAAGAGGTAGGGAAATCGGGGCTGAGGGTGGGGAAGGTCACACACAGGGTCACCAAGGCTGTCGACGGCAGAATTGCGTGTCCGTCTCATTCCAGGCGGGACCCAGATGGGCCAGAAGGCAGCCTTTGGGCCCGGAAGCAACTGCTGAAAGTACCCATGAAGCCAATGTTTGGGGAAGAAAGTCTGGAGGTTTCCTTAACCACAGGCCTGGCTTCCGCCGCTGTTTCCCTCACACAGAGCTCGAGGGCACATCGGCTCAAAGGACCAGCTTTGTTCCTGCCGCCCAGGCAGTGTCCCCAATCCCTCAAATATCCCTGGCCCCAGACGGCATTTGGTGAAAATGCTCAGGTCATCTAGTCCCTGGCCACCGGCTCAGCCCTCAGGGGCTGTGACATTCACTTGTGTTTCTTAGCCTGCCCCCTTAGGTAAGACAGGCAGGTTAGAGGTTAGGTTGGAGAGGGCTGGAGTTGGGGAAATGCCTTGCGAGGGGTGTTGAGAGGTGATGTGGATGGGGCTCTGGTAAAGTCTCTCTCTCTTTTTGATATGCCTATGCTGATTAGTATTCTTTTTTTTTTTTAAGTTATTTATTTACCTGGGTGCGTCAGGCCTTAGTCGCGGCCCCTGGGACCTTCGTTGCGTCCTGCGGATTCCTTCACTGTGGCACGCAGCCTTTCTAGCTGTGTTGCGCAGACTCCAAGGCACATGGATCTTGGTTTCCTGACCAGGGATCGAACCCACCGCCCCTACATTGTAAGGTGGATTCTTAACCACTGCACCACCAGGGACGTGCCTCTGGTACAGTTCTTAATCCTGGAGAGTGGGTTTTGTTATGGAGACAGTTGTGGGAGTATTTTGCGGTGGGTAGGGAGAGGACCACAGGCTTTTCCTTCCCCCTGCAAGAGCTGTGGGGGTCTTTGGCGAGGTTCCCTGGCGATAAAGTCCCTCTTCCTTTAGACTGTGACCGCTGGGCCCCACAGGAGTTCCTCAGCCTCATGCTATTTGGCACTAAGCCTCCTGCAATTCATCAACATGACCTCTGAGGCCATCTGACAGGTTCTGGATCCAGTACCTTCTGTCCCAAGTGAGCCGATCATCCCTGGGACTCTGGACTCGCTTGTCTCTTCAAATTTAGGGGTGGCGGTTGACCCTCAAACCTCAGTTCTCAGATGGGTCCAGCAAAATCACCGATCCAATTTTCAGTCTGTTCATCCTTTTCCTTTCTTTCTTTTTTTAAAAAGATTTGTTTATTTGTGGCTATTCTGGGTCATCGTTGCTGCCTACGGGCTTTCTCCAGGTGCATCGAGCGGGGGCTACTCTTTGTTGCCATTCTGTGCGCAGCCTTCTCATTGCAGTGGCTTCTCTTGTTACCCAGCACCGTCTTTAGAGCGCAGGCTCAGGAGTCGTGGTGCCCAGGTTCGGGGGCTCCGTGGCATGTGGGATCTTCCCGGGCCAGGGATCGAACCCTTGTGCCCTGCATTGCCAGTTGGATTCTTAACCACAAGACCAGCGGAGAAGCCCCGCCCTTTGTCTTACTGGTGAGATAGGAGTAAGAACTTCCAAGCTGTGGTGTGCCAGAGAGGAGCCGGAGACCCTGGCTCCGCAATGCCAGCTTGCTGTGTGCTGCAGCCCGTGTTTCCTCCTCTGCACAAAGACTCTGCATCCACACTGCCGAGACCTGTAGAGAGTGTCGGGGACCCTAGCAAGCGTGTGCCCATGATAGGGGCACCAGTCGGAGGAGTCCCAGCCCCCAGGCCCCCCTCCCCGGGACCCCAGACAGCAGCTCTTCTCTGAGGTCAGACAGCCCAGCATGCCAGGAAACAGCCAGGTGGGGACGGGGGCCTTGAGCCAAGTGCCCTGTGGCTGCTTAATGAACATTTGTCAAATGAACTAACAAACACAGCTCTAAAAGTTATTTCACCCAGGTGGGGATGGGGGCTGAGCAGGACGCCGTGGCCTCAGACTCTGCCTGAGTGGCTGGGGGTGTCCAGGTGTGTATGTTGGGGGGCAGGTGTATGCCTGGCCATCTCCAGAAACTCCTGTGGCAATGACATTGGGCCCTGGTGAGGCTGTCCCCAAAGCTCAAGGCTATGGCCCAGGCTCTGTGTTCCCCCATCCCCGCCCTCCTAGCCTTTCACACACTCCAGGAGCCAGTGTTGATGTGCTCCTATTACGATCTGAATGTGAGTCCCTGCAGGACTCCCCTGGGGACTCAGCGGTAAAGAATCTGCCTGCCAATGCAGGAGACGTGGTTTCAATCCCCGATCTGGGAAGATCTCACACACCGCTGGGCAACTAAGCCTGTGCGTCACAACTACTAAGCCAGTGCTCGAGAGCCCGGGAGCCGCAGCTACTGAAGCCTGTGTGCCCAGAGCCTGTGCTCCACCACGAGAGAAGCCAGCGCAATGAGCAGCCCACACACCCCAACTAGAGTGTAGCCCCTGCTCGTGCAACAGAGAAAAGTCCATGAGGCAACGGAGACCCAGGAGAGCCAAAAATAAATAAAGGAATTAAATAACACATTTTAAACACCTTACTTGAATGTTCATGCTCCTCCAGACACAAATCCTAATCCCTAAGACAATGGTATTAGAAGGTGGTGCCTTCGGGAGGTCATTAAGTCATGTGAGTAGAGCCCCCATGAGCCGGATTAGTGCCCTTGGAAAAAGACACGCGCTTCCTCTCTCTCTCTCTGCCACATGAAGACACAAGGAGAAAATAGATGCCTGCAATGCAGAAGAGAGCCAGCACCAGAACCCAGGGTGCTGTCACCCTGATCTTGAACTTCCAGCCTCTGGAACTGTGAGAAATAAATCTCTGCTGCTTACAAGCCACTCCGTCTGAGACAGGGACCATCGCCCTGGGTGGCTCCAGGCTGGGAGGAAGGGGCCGCTGCGCAAGCCCTCCGCAGCTCCCGTCTGGCCCTGCCCTTGCCCCCATGGCCTGTGGGAGGGCCCAGGGGTCGAACTTCCCAGGTTGCAGCCCCAGCCTCCCCTGCAAGGTAGGCCAGTGAGAGGAGCCGGAAGGCCAGAGGAAGGGAGAAGCCGGGGGATTTCTCTCCCTCTGAAACAGTCAGAGTCTCCAACGGGGACTGTCTCCAGTTCCACCAGACATGCCCGCTGGCCACCCAGCTCTGGCCAGGTGACCTAGCCCCCTTGGTTGTAGTGACGTTCCCCACTGTTCCTCCACTCAGGTACTTGTAGAATCTTCCTGCTAGTCTCAAGGCTGCCTCACTGTTTCCTACAGCTTCTTGGGCATCAATTCTCTACATTAAATTCCCCATTTTATTGTATTTCTTTATTTATTTTTTTATAAGGCATGTCGGCCATGGTAGAGATTTTATTTTTATTTAATTAATTTATTTGGCTATGACATGAGGTACGTGGGATCTTAGTTCCCTGACCAGGGATTGAACCTGTGCCCCCCCTGCAGTGGAAATGGGGAGTCTTAACCACTGGACTACCAGGGAAGTCCACCCCCGCCACAGTGTAAGGACTTAGAGATGTTTGACCTGCTGTGGACACCCTGGCTCACACATGGTACCTGTTCAGGCCTAAACCACAGACCTCAGGGAGCTTAGAGTCCCTCAGAATCAAGTTTACCCTCAGTCCTGCCACAAGGGCTGGCACAAAGACACGGATCCTGTCCCCCAGGGCAGCCCAAAGAGGCCTGCCCAGAATGGGTGTGTGAGTTGGGGCCATGAAGGCTGAGTAGGAGTTTGCCCGGCTGAGAAGATGGAGAAGAGCATTCTTGGGAGAAGCAAGTGCTTCTTCTTCTTCCAGGCCCACCTGGAAAAGTATACCCTGGGGGGATTTGTTGCTCTGAAATTCTGGCAGTGGGGGCCAGTGTGTGTGTGTGTGTGTGTGTAGGCGGGGAGTGTAGGGGGGTCTGGGGTCTGGGCAGTGGGAGCTGTGTGTTGTATACCAGGGTAGCTCAAAGAGTAATTCCAGAATTTCTTGCATTAGAGTTCTACAGGGGGGCCATCAGAATCTCTGGGCCTCAGAAGCTGCATTTCAGGGGGGCTGGCTTGCTCAAGAGAGTTTGCAAACCCCTTCCCTGGGCTCTGAGAGGCCTCAGGCCTGGTCAGCAGGGCAAGGACCCCCATGGCATTTGCCTTTCTGAAAAACCTCTGGGGCTCTGTGGAGTGGAGCTGATGGGGAGGGGGCAGAGGGCCGGCTGCTGCGACTGCCCATCCCGTTGCCCAGGTGGTGATGCTGGTTCCGTCACCCGGGTGGTGATGCCCAGCAGAAGCTGGAGGGTAGGCAGCTGGAGGTTCACCCAGGCAGGAGCGGGAGGGAGGAGGCCCTACAGTGCCAGGCTGTCTGGAGTCTGCTGCCCAGGAGGGGAGAAGGCGAAGAAGCCTGGAGCGGGCATCCACGGGGGACTCTGGAGGCGGCCCCAACCTCCCTCCCCACCTTGTGAGTCCCAGGGCAGCGCCACCACCCCTTTACATGACTGTGCTCCCATTTTAAGTGATTTTGTGAGAATTTCCACCATGGGCCCCATGGTGTCCCTCCCCTGGCCCAGTCAGAGTCTCCCGCACCTCCTGGGCTAAAAACCCCGAGGGGAGACAGCTGCATCCCAGATTGAAACGGGAAACACAGTCCGCACCCGGCGCCTGGAGGCCAGGTCACCGCCACGGTAATCGGAAAGACTCCCGATCCAGGAGGTTGCGCCGACTTGTGCACCGCGCCCCTCTGCGCTCAGTCCGGGGCCAGAGGTGACCTCCTAGGACGGGAGGTCTCCAGGTCTCCCAGCCCGAGGCTGTGCGGGGCGGGCGTCCCGGGAGGCTGCTGGCGGGGCGGGAGGCGGGCGCTCAGGGCGCGGCCGGAGGCTACTCGCGGGCCGCACTGGGCCGGGGGTGCCTCCCTCCGCCTCTTCCTCCGCCGGCCGGGCCGGGGCGGAGCGGGGCAGCGGCATGGCGGGCCGGCGGGCCGGGGCCGGGGCCGGGGCCGGGGCGCTGATGGCGCTGCTGGCGCTTCGGGCGCTCGGGGCCGCGGCGCACCCGCAGTGCCTGGACTTCAGGCCGCCCTTCCGGCCGCCGCAGCCGCTGCGCTTCTGCTCCCAGTACTCGGCCTTCGGCTGCTGCACTCCCGAGCAGGACGCGGCGCTGGCCCGGCGCTTCGGGGCCGTGGCGGCGCGCGTGGACGCCGCGATGTGGGCCGAGTGCGCCGGCTACGCGCTCGACCTGCTGTGCCAGGTGAGAGGGCACGCGGGCCGTGCGGGGCGCGCGGCGGGAGGGCGCGCGCGCGGGGCCTCGGTCCCAGATGCGAGGGTGGCGGCGGTGGCAACTCTACTAGGCGAGAAGGATCGAGACTGGGCATCGGGCTTCGGAACCAGAGGCCCCCGGGTGGGGGTCATTTGGCAGGGGGCGGGGAGTCGGGCATCCTCGGATGGCTGTGGGCTTTGCCATCACTAACTTTGTGACTTAGGTTTTCTCTGGGTCTCGGTTTCTCCTCCTGATGAAATCATTGCTCCCTCCGAGTCTGGGGGGCTCTTCTGCCCTGGCACCGCCTCGAGATTCCCCCAGAGCTCCAGCCCCGGAGAGCCCTACCCTTGTCCAAGCTCCAGGATGGGAAGCTTTTGTCCTGCTCCGAGCTGCCTTTCGTTGCCCCTGGGAGGAGGTGGGCGCCCACTGACCCCTGCAGAGGGCATGATCATCGCGCTGGGCTTGGGTTTGTCGAGGGGTTTGGGGAACCCTGCTCCCAATGAGGGCTTTTCCCCCCAACCTGAAGGAGTGCTCTGAGGGCCGCTCCGGACTGCGGGACCCTGACACCCACTGGGGCTCCTACCCTGGGTGACGCCGGTAGTGAGATGTGCCAGATGGCTCCAGACCCCCTAGGTTCATGCTGTGCCCTCTCCCTGGGATGGCGCTCCCACCCAGCGTGGGCTCTCTCATCCTCGGAGACCACCCAAGACATCCCTGTGGTAAAGCCTCTTGGCCCCCGTCCCTCCTCTGAGAGCTGCACCCCGGCTTCTCCTCACACCAGATTGGGCCTCGGTTGTTCATTGTCCTGACTCCAGAGTGCCTGATGACCCCAACCCCTGGCGGGTATTGGGTCAAGGCTGAGAAGTCTGAAGGCTGGCCCAGGCCCAGCCCCGGGAGAGTGGGAGGACCCGTGGGTGGAGGGATCCAGTCTGCACAGCAGAGTCCTAGCCCTCTGCCATCAGAGGCAGGTGCTGGTGGGAGGGGTGGGGCCAACCGAGGCTGGCTTGGATTCAGACGTACTAGGGTCTGATCCTGGCTCTGCCACTTCCTGGCCTTGCAGCCCTGGACAGGTCATCCCTCCACTTCAGTTGCATCAATGTTTACACTGGGGGAGGTCTAAAGCTTCCCCGCCCTCCCCCCCACCCCCACTTGCCATGAAGACTGAATGACACACACTCAGAGCTCAGTGAGCCATTCTGCCTGGATTTCTCTAGGGCCTCCTTGGTCCCCAGTGGCTGCCCAGCCCCAAGCAGGGACTGAGTGGAGCCCAGAGGCTGATTCAGGGAAGGCCCGGAGAGGCAGGAACTGGCCTGGTGATCATACGACCCGGAAGCGGCCACGGTGACGCTCGGGCCACACTCATTGGCCATGTGACTGAGCCATCGTCTGAGCAAGAAATAAGAGGGGCTGTGAGGCCTCTCTCTTTTGGTGGACCCCCCAGAACCCCCACGCTGTGCATCTCAGGGGAGCAAGAATGATGCAGTCAAGTGTCCACCTCCCTCACCAATCTGGGCGCCCCGGAGGACCAGATTCTGTAGTCTTCCCATGTCAGTCACGTAGAACAGTTCATGGGTTCATTCCGTGTATTTTTGCCTTTTTGTTTTAATTGAGCATTTACTATGTGCCAGGCTCAGCGGGGCACTGAAGGTAGGCAGGTCTGCGGAGGAAGAAGGGAAGGGCCAGTCTCACTACCCTCCCCCTGGCAGGAGGCTCCCCTCTGTCCTTGGGAACCATCCCAGCAAGGCCTGGCCTTGAGCAAGCTGTGGTAGAATGGCTGCTAGCATCTCACCCCAAGCGTCTTGGGAGTGACCTCATGTCTGGAACGAGCTTGGAGAGTGCAGCGGAGGCTGGATCATGGTTTCCCTGGAGGGCCTCGTGGGAGGGAGGGAGAGCGCTGGACCAGGGACAGTGTTCCCAGCAAGCCAAGGCCGTCTGGACTCAGCACCTCCTGATTGCCACCAGGGGAGGGGGCCGAGGTGCCTTGTTTACAAGTCTCAGTCAGTGATGGAATTCAGGCCCTCGCATCTGCCTGGACTCCCGATGGCGAAAGAGACCATAAAACCATGGCTGCGCCCACAGTCCCCCCAGAACATGTGCCCGTCTGACACCCAAGACTCCTCCAGATGCCCGTGATGGCTACCTAGCCAGAGGGCAGTAGTCCCTCCTGGCCCCTTCAGACTCTTTCCTGAGGCTTTGCCCTGGTCCATCTGATGTCGTAGGAAGGAGAAGAGACAGCTTGTGACATGTGGTAACTCAGGTCCCAGGTTGATGAGAGCCAGTCTATGCCACAAACTTCCATGTGACTGCGATGGCCTCTAAGTGCCCCAGGCCATCAAAGCCTGGTTTCTGATAGATGTCTGTGCACAAGGCGCTCTGCAGGCTCAGCCGCTGGGCAGACAGTGCTTTGGAGCCTGTCAGGAGTTGGCCCTGTGCTGGGTGCTGGGCCTAGGGGCGGTTGGCCAGTCACAAACCCAGTTCTCAAAAGTCTCCTTGTTCAATTCAGGAGACACAGAGACACTTATCAGAATGGGCCAAAGGCTCCCCAAGGGTCACCATGGAGGCAGAGCTCGCCCTGAAAAGGTCAGGGAAGCCTTCCTGGAGGAGGGAGCACTGAGTTGCCTCTCGATAGTTGGTATTGTTTGAGCACTTACTCAGAAAACACATGTATCGCTTCCGTGTATTTCTCCCAATAGCTCTATGTTTCAGTTTATTTCTCGTGGTAATTGCTTCCCTTTTGTAGACGGGGACATAGGCACAGACAGGTTAAGGGACTTGCCCAGGGTCACTCGGGAAATGATAGATCGGTCTCCTGTGTGCTCTGACTCCAGAACCCCTCTCTTAATCACTTGGCCATGTTGCCGGCCTTCTTGAAGCCTCACCATGTGCTGGGCCCTGGAGTCCCTGCCCTGAAGGATCCCACAGCCTAGCGGGTGGACAGACACACAGAGATAACCAAGTCCTAGTCACGCAGACCACCTGAACCATGGGGAGGTGACAGCAGAGACAGAGCTCATGCCGCAAGCTACAGAATTACAGCTAGGTGAACACTGTGTCTGAGACGTGGGCAGAGAACTGTAGGAGCATCCACAGGGGAGTCAGGGAACAGAGGTGTAAGCGAAGGCTATTGAGTCGGGCTTTGCGGCATGCATAAGAGTTTGCCAGATGCCGAAGTGGGCAAGGAGGGAATGTCCTACAAGTGAATATTGTGTACAAAGACTCAGTCTTCCTGGGGAATTCCCTGGTGGTCCAGTGGTTAGGGCTCTGTGATTTCACTGCTGAGAGTTTGATTCCTGGTCAAGGAACTAGCCACGTGGCACAACCAAAAAAAAAAAAAAAGACTCAGTCTTCCTAAAGAGTAGATGACAGACATAAGAAGCCTTCGGGACTCTGGGCTGAGGGCCATGAGTGTCAGCAACCGCACAGAGGCAATCCTGGGCAGTAACGTGGGCAGGCTGGTTGTCCCTGTGCTGAAAGGCACAGACAGCTGAGCAATGGGACACTGGGCTGGTTTTCCATGGGTTTTCTGCTGCCTCCCCCCACTGACCACTATGAGGCTAGTTGCTCTTTTTTTTTTTTTGCTATTTATTTATTTGGCTGTGCCAGGTCTTAGCTGTGGCATACAGGAGTTTTAGTTGTGGCATGAGAACTCAGCTGTCACATGGGGGATGTAGTTTCCTGAGCAGGGATGGAACCTGGGCCCCTGCATTGGGAGTGTGGAGTCTTAGCCACTGGACCACCAGGGAAGTCCCGTGGGTTGGGTTCTGATGCGTGAAGGGCACTCAGATTCGCTTGCAGAGGTCTGTTTTGCTGCCCACTGTCTCTGGAGCTGAGGACAGTGCCTGGCTTGGAGTCTGAACGCAGTAAGCACTTGTTGAATGAAATTCCGGTGAGTAATCTGAAAAGAGCCCTGGTCTAGGTGTCATGAGACCCGGGTCTGAGCCGTGGCTTGGCCATTTCTTGGCATGCGGCCTTCTTGGAGCCTCAGCTTCTCATATCTAGTAGGAATCACCATGACCCTACCTCGCAAAGCAGAAATGAGCTGTGTGTGCGCACAGACCCTCCCTGATCCACCCACGGCTGCTGGCGGGACTCACGGGGCCTCCGGGGGAAGCGTGAGAGAAGGGGCACGGCACAGAGGCCAGAGCCGGGCCGTCTGGAACACATGGAACACAGCCTCCCTGTCTGGGCCCAGGACGGTGCTCACCAGACCACAAGCACGTCACTAAGTGGCCCGCAGCCCCACGGTAGCAGGAGACAGGCCAGGAGGACCGGCCAACGGTGTGACCAAAAGCCACAGCCGTGTAAAAGGAGGGTGTGGCCTCTGGCCAGGAGCCTGAGGACCCAGCCAAGAGGGCAGCCTGCCACCCACGGCCCCTGGGGACCTCTGGTGGGAGCCCAGCTGGGCCCTTCCTGGGAGCCGGCCGCGTGGGCCTGTCTGTGCCTCCCCTACTGGGGGACAAGCATCCCTGGAGGCCTCCAGGGGCCCGGGGCTGACTCAGACCCGCAGGCCCTGGCCTGGTGAGCTCACGGTGAGGGCGAGGGATGGGGGGTGGGGGCTCGGTCAGAGGTTCTAGCTGAGGGACGTCCTTAGAGGGCCTGGGATGCTGAGACCTTTGCTCTGGGGGGCAGGGGGTTGGGGGGGGGCTTTCAGCTCTCAGATGGTGGGTTCCGGATCTGGGAGAGGCCTGGTCACCACGTGGGTTCTCAGAAAGCAGAACCTGGGCCAGAGTTCATGGGTTTTTTTCCCTTCTTAGGGTGAGCGGACCCTGCCAGCAGGAGTGACAATCTATCCATCAGCTTCCTCTCCCAGGGGCCCAAGGTTTGCCACATCGGGCCTTAACTCCCCTGCCTTCCAGATCCTGCCCAAGCAGGCGCTGAGTGGGATCCCAAGTGTCTCATTAGTGGGGAAGCCCCTGGGGGGGAGGTAGAGGAGGGAGCCATAGCTGTTGGGTTTTGCCCCGTGGAGTCACAGCCCAGCAGAGCCGGAAAAGGGGCCAGTGAGGTCAGGAGGATCTGAAGAGGTCCTGGAGGGGAGGGGGAGCAGGGGAGGAGCGGGTCTGATTCATCTCACGGAGAATCCGGGGTCTGGCCGCAGGGGATAGGCTCAGGGCCCTGCCTGGAGGGGCCAAACCCAAGGTCAGAGGGAAGGAGGAGGCAGGTCCTGGTGGCCAGGGGGATAGAGGAAGTGCGGGCAGGAGTGTAATCAAGGTACTCCTATGCGTACGTGCATCACTTCCCCGGTGCTGGGGGATGGGGTCCACCTGAGACCAAACCCACATCCTCCATGCTCACCGAATGGTGCTGAGTGTCACTGGGGGCCCACACCTCGGTCTCCCCATGTGCAGGAGGGAGCCCCCCCTCCCCCGTTGTGGGCTCTTGTGGGGATTACACGATGGCTGACCAGGGTGAGTCAGTGTCCAGCATGGTGCCTAGGTATTCACCGTGGGCCTCCTGTATGCCAGACACCATCTCGGGCTCCGGGATACGACAGGGACCAACGCAGGCAAAATTCCTGCCCTCGTGGAATTTAGGTTCCGCGGAAGGCAGACAATAAAGTAAACCCATTGATTTTTATTACATTATCAGGGAATGTTACAGTGTTTGATTTTTTTTGTTTTCTGTTTTAAGCCAAAACAGAGGTCAGGAGGAAATGGGGGTGATGGATGGGTGGTCAGTGAAGACCTTCCTGGAGGTGCCCCTTGAGTAGGGATCTAGAAAAAAGTGGAGTGAATCATGGAGGTATAGGGTGGAGGCAGCATATTAAGACAGAAAGTGGAACTTCCCTGGTGGTCTAGTAGCTAAGTCTCTGCACGCCCAATGCAGAAGGCCACGGGTTCGATCCCTGGTCAGGGAAGTGGATCCCACATGCTGCAAAAGTTCACATGTATTAATCACTCAGTTGTGTCCAACTCTTTGGGACCTCATGGTCTATAACCCGCCAGGCTCTTCTGTCCATAGAATTCTTCAGGCAATAGTACTGGAGTGGGTAGCCATTTCCTTCTCCAGGGGATCCTCCTGACCCAGGGATCAAACCCTGGTCGCCTGCAGGCAGATTCTCTACCATCTGAGCCACCAGGGAAGCCCTGTCACCTACTACAGCTGAAGATCTCGAGGGCTGAAACTAAGACCTGGGGCAGCCAAATACATACATATTTTTTAAAAATAAGTAAATTAAAGAAAAAATGTATTAAAATGCCTCAGATCCTTTCTGGCAGACAGTAGGTGCTTAAGAATAACTCCTGATGTTGTTAGTAGCAGGAGTAGTCATAGTGTGGTTATTCTAACAGAAGCATCAAGGCAAGAGAAGGGAGGAAGGTGAGGAGATGCAGGGCCCCTGGAGCTGTAGTTGAGACAGTGGGTGGAACGGACAGATGGCGTCTTCCCATTTTACAGATCAGCAGACTGAGGCTCTAGGAGATGGGGTGAACCGCCCGCGGTCACACGGCTGGTAAACCCACCCCAGAGCATCCCTGCGCGTGCCTGTCTCTGCAGGAATGCTCGCCCTACGCGGCCCACCTTTACGACGCAGAGGACCCGTCCACGCCCCTGCGGACGGTGCCCGGGCTCTGCGAGGACTACTGCCTGGACATGTGGCAGACGTGCCGGGGCCTCTTCCGGCACCTGTCTCCAGACCGCGAGCTCTGGGCCCTGGAGGGCAACCGCGCCAAGCTCTGCCGCTCTCTGTCCCTGGACGACACCGACTACTGCTTCCCGCGCCTGCTGGTCAACGAGAACCTCAACTCCAACCTGGGCCGCGTGGTGGCTGACGCCGAGGGCTGCCTGCAGCTGTGCCTGGAGGAGGTGGCCAACGGGCTTCGCAACCCCGTGGCCATGGTCCACGCCCGGGACGGCACCCACCGCTTCTTCGTGGCCGAGCAGCTGGGGCTGGTGTGGGTCTACCTGCCCGACCGCTCGCGGCTGGAGAAGCCCTTCCTGAACATCAGCCGCGCCGTGCTCACCTCGCCCTGGGAGGGCGACGAGCGGGGTTTCCTGGGCCTGGCCTTCCACCCCAGCTTCCGGCACAACGGCAAGCTCTACGTCTACTACTCGGTGGGCGTCGGCTTTGACGAGTGGATCCGCATCAGCGAGTTCAGGGTCTCGGAGGATGACGTCAACGCTGTGGACCACGACTCCGAGAGGTGGTTCCCCCGGGAGCCCAGGCCGGGAGGGGGCGGGGCTGAGATCTGGCAAGGCTGCGCACCAGCAATGGTCCGTTGGATCTGCGCTGCGCCCCGAGAGGTGTGAAATATTTTGACTGTCACACCCAGTAAGGGGGCTGAGTCCCCTAGGAGTTCAGGGGAGAGGCAGTTGCCAAACAGACGTCACGGGGACTTGAGTCCAGCTCCTGGATCAGGTGCTGTAGATTCGTTTCATTTGGTTTTCATACAGCCCCATTTTACAGATGAGGAAGTGGCGGCTCAGAGAGGTGAGGGGACTGCTAGGTCACACAGCTAGGAAGTGTCAGAGCTGGAACTCTGATCTGTCTGCTTCCCTCCCAGGCCCAATCCACTGCTCCCACCTGCCCAGCTCTGGCCGCAAGGGACCATTCTCACCTGGCTGGCCCCCACCTCCTGCTTGTCACCTCCACACTCCACCCCCAGGCAAATTGCTCCTTGCCACCCTCCCAACTGCATGTTTATCCGTTCTTTGCCTCCAGGCTTCTTCTCCTCCCAATACCCAGCCTGCTTTTTGGGTATTAGTTATGCTCCAGCTGTTTTGAAAACAGGTGTGACAGGGTTTCCCTGGCGGCTCAGAGCATAAAAAATCTGCCATCCTGCCATGCAGGAGACCCTAGTTTGATGTCCGGGTCGGGGAAGGTCCCCTGGAGAAGTATTTTTGCCTGGAAGAATTCCATGGACAAAAGGAGCCTGCGGGGGCTACAGTCCACTGGGTTAGTCGTGTCCACATAGTTAGACACCACTGAGCGAGGAACAATTTTTGACCTAGCCTGGTGTGAAGGGCATACATAATCTGTCTCCAAGAGGAAAATAAGTCCTGTGCCAGGTAATCCAAATAGGCAGAATTTGATACTGGGAATTAGTTCCTCAGGTGTTGGAAATGATGAATGAGAAATGGGGGAGGGGGAGATAGGGGGAGAAGGGAGGCAACCCCGAGTTCAGCAACTGAAGGGAGATGACTTCACCTCTTGGACTGTGAGAGGCAGGGTTCCTGGGGCCCCTGAGCTGGGGCCGCTGGGTAGAAGCTGGAACCATGGTGGGTCTGGGTGGGGGCAGCTGGAGCCAGGGAAGAGGTGCAACTACTGCCAAGACACTGCCTGAAGCAGAGAGAGAGAGGGAGAAATACCCCTGAATCTCCCCCCACCCCCCATCTCACCTCCTGACAGTGCTTTCCTTGGCTGAACCTAGCTGGAGGTCAGTTAGCTGAGGAACATGGGAAGTGTAGTTTGTAGGAGCTGGTAAAGTATCTGCCTGCAATTCAGGAGACCAGGGTTCCCATCCCTGGGTTGGGAAGATCTGCTGGAGAAGGGAATGGCACCCTACTCCACTATTCTTGCCTGGAGAATCCCACAAACAGGAACCTGGCCAGCTACAGGCCATGGAGTCGCAAGGAGTCAGACGTGACTGAGCGACTAACACTTTCACTTTCTCCCCACAACTCCAGTCTCCTGCCAATGCTTCCCTTGGCTAAACCTAGCTGGAGGCCAGTTAGCTGAGGAGCATGGGAAATGTAGTTTGCAGGAGCTGGCCTTCTGAAGTAGAGAGCAGGTAAGAGGAGGACCCGGGCTCATCTGAGGACAAATAAGCAAATAACAGGACATCATGCATTCGATAAAATTATAAACTCTAGACATTGAAAGTACAAAAAGAAGGAATCAAACTGACTAATGTGAGAATCTCATGTATTAATAGATTTTGCCTGTGAGCTTCCTGGAAGCCAGGGCAAAAAGAGAAAGCATAATTCTCATTATCTTATATGAGGCCACACAACTGATTCTCCAAGAGAGGCCAAGTTTGTCATGTGACTCTCACAGAGGGGAGACAGAGATACGATGAATGTGTCTTCAATGATGACTTTAAAAAATGGATTCCTAATGAAGACTGAAGGTGGAACACAAGATATACAGATGAACATATTTCAGAATTGGGGTTCAGCAAGGACCCCTCTGGGGACCTCACAGTACCAGCCTAGAACCTGACTCTTGCAGGGGAAGAGTAGGCATGGCTGGCTCAGGGCGGAGCCAGCAATGAATGGTCATCCTTGCCTGAGTCAGCGGTCAGTCTCTTTTCTCAGGGCTGGATGTCCAACAGTCTGGGCTGTCCTTTCCGTGGGCGGACCTGGTTTAGGGATTGTGTGTGGCTCCCCATGTCATGTATGTTGATCTCACAATAGAAAGGCCTCTGGTCTTGGTTCTGAAGGTCGAAAGTCCTGGGTTCAAGGTACCTGACATTTATGTATCTCAGGTTTCTTATCTGCATTAATAAAGGATTGGCCAGTCAGTCGCCAATCCCAGAAAACCTAAGCATTTTGGTCAAAGGGAATTTAATACAGGGAGTTGGCTAATATTGGGAGGGCTGGAGAAGGAAAAGGAGAGGGTCAAGGTCCCTAGAGATGAGTTCTTGTGAGAAGCGAGGGGAACAAAAGGCAAAGAGTCTTGGTGCTGCTGGGTTTTGCCGCTCCTGGTACCCAGATGTCTGGGCAGAAAGCCAGGGGTCCACATTCACCAGCCGCTGTCGCCTTCCCTGCAACCATTGCTTCCAGAGGCAGTGCCAGAGACCAGGGCCATGGGGTCCTCCCTTCCCCTTGCCTGACACCCTCTCCTGGCAAGCCCTAACTGGAGGCTAGCTGACTGGCAGTGTGGTGGAAGATTCCCGCCCTGGCAGTAAAGGAGGTCACTGAGAAGTGAGTGGAGCTGAGCACAGTCCACACCCTGCAGCCCGCCTCCCTAGAAGTCACAACCATAACAAATGAGAGACTGTGTCACAAGTGCTCAGCTTAAGTGGCTGGTGTGTGGGTAGCTATGATGATGAAGAAACCAGTCGTGCCAGTGATTGGGTCAACGGTTTCACTTGATCATAACAGGCAGGGGCTAGTTGTGGGGGAGCAGTGGAAAAAGCGCTTAACCAGAACCAGAAGTCCTGAGTTCCTGACCCAGCTCTGCTGTCTATGGGCTGTGTGACCTTGGGCAGGTTGCTCAACCTCTCTGAGCCTCTTGGATCTCACTGGCACAGTGATGTGAATTATCCCTTCCTAGCCTGCCAGATCCTTATAAAAATCACCTCCTATAAAGGATATGGAAAGTCTTTCCAACTATGAAATGGCATCTAAGACAGAGGAGGCTTTATTGCTGTGATCTTGTTTTGTGTTTCTGGCTGAGATTTGTTTGTTTGTTTGTTTTTGTGGGGGGTGGCTTATCTTCTTTTAGGATAATCCTGGAAATTGAAGAACCAGCCTCGAACCATAATGGAGGCCAGCTGCTCTTTGGGGATGATGGGTACCTCTACATCTTTACCGGAGATGGCGGGATGGCTGGAGACCCCTTTGGGAAGTTTGGAAACGCCCAAAACAAGTATGTTCTGATTTGGTTGGTGGGTGGATTGGTTTATGTACTCTCCTGGAGGGGGAATGACTTCCTCAGCCATGAAACTAGGGCAATAGAAATGGCTTTGGGTCCCAGCTCAGCCTGCAGCTAGCCAGCTGGGGAACCCAGTGCCTTTCTCTGATCAGTTAGAAAGCAATAATGATCATCTCCATGGGGAGGCTTGTTATGAGGAATAAAGATGATGGGTACCTGAAAGGTAGCATCACAGAGCCTCTGGGAAGATGAGATTTTTCTCTGAAGTCCGCCCAGCCCTGCTGGAGCCAGAGGAAGGAAAAGGGTGCTTCCCAGACCAAATAGGGAGTGTGAGCTGGCTGGAGCAGGGCTGTATGGATGAGCATGTGGGTTTTCTACCCCAAGGGTCACCCGAGATGACCCCGAAATTGAAGCAGAGTCTTGCTCTCAGTTCCTCAATTCTGGGCTTGAGAAGATGGCCTGCCACCATTCCCTTCCTTTACACAGACGCACATACAGACACAGTCTCAAGAGTATAGACGAGGAAACCCAGGAGTCTCAGGGCAGCCTCCTCCATTCTCTCAGCCCAAATCACAAAACCTTCCTCAGCCCAGAGAGTAAAAATAGCGCATATGATGCTGATTACAGTAATTAAAGTGTTCCCAGTTTGTGACTTGTGCTTTCATATGTGACAGCGTAAGAATCACTGCAGTTTTCTCCTGTTTGGGATGTATTTAGAGATGAAGTTGAGAAAATAGAAATTAAGGATTTGTGGATAATTGGACAAGACTTAAAACATTATTTTGCTGCTATGAGTTTTGCCCACTTACATATCAAAGCCTGGAGCGTGGTGTGTGGGCTCTGGGGAGTAATCCGAAGCTTGGTGCAGAGGAGGCTGGAGAGTGTGAGAGGAACTCACTGGAGCAGAACCTAGAAGTCCACAATAGGGGATTAACTGTGGGGCAGCTACTGGGGTGGGGGTCGGGGGGGGGCGTTTTATCATGAAAGAGGACACTTGTGTGGTGTCTTTAGTGATGACAGAAATGCTTGGGTGCTGATGCTCTGTGAGGATGTGGGGTACACAGTTGCATCAAATGGGCAGAGCAGCCAGTCCTGCCTTAAGAAGCAGCCCAAAGGGAGTGCACCCAAATGCTAAGGGAAAACCTTGCAGTAAGCGCATCAAAAACTCACAGATGAAGGGACTTCCCTGGTGGTCCAGCAGTTAAGACTCTGCCCCAGTGCAGCTCAATCCCTGGTCAAGGAATTAGATCCCACATGCCAAAACCAGGAGTTCCCATGCCCGAACTAAAGATCTCACACGCCTCACCTAAGACCCAACACGGCCAAAGAAATAAATAAATACTGTAAGAAAAAGCCACAGATGAAGAGGGTGTGTTCCCCTCTGGACATCTTTAAGCACGTCACAGATTCCATCGTGTGTGACTTTTGTCCTGCAATGAATGAGCCCCAGAAGCTGCTCACCCCAGTGGCTGCGTGGAGGTCCAGGCTGCAGCTGCGCCCTGTTCCGTGTGGCTCTGGAGGCAACCTGCTGAGGTCTTGCTCCCAGACCCCAGAAGCTGATGTTGCCAGGCACCCTGAAGGGACCTCACTTCCCAGTCCAGAGCTGCCTGGGAGACTGGCAAGTTGTTCCCCTTTCAGAGCCTGAGTTCAGGATGGTGTGTGTGGAGTGTGGGGTGAGCTGAACTGCTTCGGAGGCGTGTTTGGCCCTCTGACCTGCTGCGATGGCCTTGGGCGCGTGTGTGAGAGAGGGCAAGAACCCCACCTCCCACTTCCTGCTAACATCTGCCACGTTCTCTCCCGTCTCCCTGCCCTCCCTTGTACTCTTAAATGGTGCACTTGACTTTGATTGCAGTTATTCATTCATTCACTCACCAAACACATAATGAGCACCTACTGCATGCCTGTTGCTGTGCTAGGTGCTGAAAGTAAGCTGTAAATAGGCATTATTTTTCTAGTATCATTTTCACCCTGTAGCACAGTCCTGCAAAGAAACAGAGGGACCATCTAACATTACAGCAGAGAACCTCAAGGCCTGGGGAGGTCAGAAAGTGCGGTGAAGAGCTTGGGTTTCTGCAGCCAGGCTACCTAGGCTGGATCTCAGCCCTACGGTCTATGAGGGGTGAGGCAAGCAGGGGTGCTCCATGGCCTCTCTGAGCTCAGCTGCCCCGTCTGTGAAATAAATGGCACAACAGCACCCACTAACCTACAAGACTGGGGCTTCCCTGGTGGCTCAGTGGGTAAAGAACCCGCCTGCCAGTGCAGGAGACTGGGTTCGATCCCTGGGTTGGGAAGATCCCCTGGAGAAGGAAATGGCAACCCACTCCAGTATTCTTGCCTGGGAAATCCCATGGACAGAGGAGCCTGGTGGGCTACAGTCCAGAGAGTTGGAAGAGCTGGGCATGACTTAGTGACTAAAGGACAACATAACCTAAAAGATTTGCTGTGAAGATGAAACGAAGCAACAGATGGTAGGTAAGTCAAATGCTTAGGATGGAGCCTGGCACATGGTAAGGTGTCTGATAACGTCAAATTGAATGATTGGGGTTACCCAGCCGGTGCATGGCTGCTGAGGACTTGAACTTGGGGTCTCTGGCCCCAGAGCCAACTTGCCTTGCACGGGGCGGCCTTGGGCTCCAGGCCCCGCTACCCCGAGCCCCAGCCCCGCCCCAGTCGGTGCTTTCTCCCGCAGATCCGCGCTGCTGGGCAAGGTGCTTCGCATCGACGTGGACCGCAACGAGCGCGGCCCGCTCTACCGCATCCCGCCCGACAACCCATTCGTGGGCGACCCCACCGCGCGGCCGGAGGTCTACGCCTTCGGGGTGCGCAACATGTGGCGCTGCTCCTTCGACCGCGGCGACCCGGCGACGGGCGCGGACCGCGGGCGCCTCTTCTGCGGCGACGTGGGCCAGAACAAGTTCGAGGAGGTGGATCTGGTGGAGCGCGGCCGCAACTATGGCTGGCGCGCCCGCGAGGGCTACGAGTGCTATGACCGCAAGCTGTGCGCCAACGCCTCCCTCGGTGACCGCCCCACCCCACCCCGCTCCGCGCCCCCGGGGACCCCCTCCCCAGATCTGCCACCCCTCACTCCATGGCTGTGCGCCCACGCCTCCCTCGGTGGCCCCCTAACCTCACCTACCGCCCGCGCCACTGGGGACCCCCAATCCTGGTACAACATCCGCCCCCCCCCCCATCGGGATGCGCGCTGTAGCCAGCCGCGCGCCCACCAGGGACTTCCCTCGCTTGCCCTTCTCTCCGGAACGGCTCCCCCGCCGCCCTCCCCAAATCACTTCCTGCCCAGCAAATCCTTGCCCTCTCCGTACCATACAAGCTTTTAGCATCATCCTTTCTCGTTGACTCTCTGGGGCCCTCCTAGGGACCTCCCACCCCTTGGCCGGGCAGGACTCAGGACCACCCGCGGAGCCTCCAGGGGGCTCCCCCGCAGGCTCACCCAGCGACTCCTCACTCTGCAGATGACGTGCTGCCGATTTTCGCCTACCCGCACAAACTGGGCAAGTCGGTGACTGGGGGCTACGTGTACCGGGGCTGCGAGTACCCCAACCTGAACGGCCTCTACATTTTCGGAGACTTCATGAGCGGGTAAGTGACCCGACAGCAGTTCTGAGGGTCAGGGACCGCAGAGGTGAAAGGTCGGGGAACCCGAATACCACCTTTGACCGCTCTGGGTCATCCGTCTCCTGGAAGCCAGGACCTGTGCCACCTGTTCAGAGTGGTCACCGTGCTGGAGAGAGGGGACCTGGGGATCCAGCTGAGGTCAGCCCACTGGGCCCCATGGAGCCTTGCTGCCTCCACCCACTGAGCCCCCAGAGAGGGGTTGCTGTGTTAGGGGAAAAGAGGGGTGTGGTAAATCACATCCCAAACAGGTTTCAGAGAGGGTTCAAGACCATACCTGCCAAGTCTGACGTGGGTCAGACTTTCCCCGGGGGAGCTTACCTCATGACCACCTGTTTCTCCCATTGTACAGAGGGGAAAACTGAGGCCCAAAGAGGCCCAGGGAAGCCACACACCTGGCATGATGTTTTAAAATGTAGCTGAGATGACCTGTGTCCGACCTGGTGCGCTTATTAGCTGTGTGACTAGAATCTAGAATGCCCAATTTCTGGTTGATTTGTTGTTGTTTTGTTTTATTAATAAAATGGAAGGATCTGTTAGTGACCTCAGGACCTTCCCAGCCTCGTGTGAAATGAATTCTTTTTTTTTTTTGGTTGCACCATGCAGCTTGAGGGCTTTCCTGGTGGCGCAGAGGATAAAGCGTCTGCCTGCAACGCAGGAGACCCAGGTTCCATCCCTGGGTTGGGAAGATCCCCTGGAGAAGGAAATGGCAACCCACTCCAGTATTCTTGCCTGGAGAATCCCATGGACAGAGGAGCCTGGCGGGCTACAGTCCATGAGGTTGCAAAGAGTTGGACATGACTGAGCAAGACACTCCCCTCTCACTCCCATGCAGCTTGAAAAATCTTATTTCCCCAACCAGGGATCAAAACCAGGTCTCCTGTAGTGGAAGTGTGGAATCCTAACCACTGGATCACCAGTTCTTAATTATTCGCACCCTAGCCTCTCCACATAAGGGCAATTGAACAGGGTCTCTGTTCAGAGAGGAAGTAAGGAAGCCTGAGGCTGGCAGAATTCTTACCTCTTGCAGGCTGCTGAACTGGGGTGGGTTTGTGGCCATTTGTCTATAGCTGGAGCTGACAGAGAACGTTGACCTGGGCCTCTGGTTTGCTGGGTCCTTCTCCCAGCTTGGAGAATCTCCTTCTGGACTCAGTTATCCTACCTGGAAAATGGGTCTAGATGAAACCTCTCTTTTTACCCCGATTCTCCTTTTACTCTTCTGCTACGCCCCCCACCCCCACCCCAGAAATGTCCAAGTCACCTGAACATAGAAATTCAGTGAATTTTGCTGGCACTTGCCAAGCTCCTCTGCTGGGTCAGGCTTCATGCCAAGGCTAGAGCAACAAAGTTGAAGAACACCTTACACCCAAGTCAGGTGTGAGTCTCACATGCTCTCTGGGGAAGCCCAGCACAGGAGCAGTCAGGAGGGCTTCTAGGAGGCAGGGCAACCGAGCAGGGCCTGAAAGTATCCATAGGCAACTAACAAGCGTAGAAGGAAGTAGGGACAAAATCAGCATATTCTGGAGATGCCAAATTCTCCACTCTGGGAATTCCCTGGTAGTCCAGTGGTGAAGACTTCGCCTTCCACTGCAGGGGCCGTGGATTCATCCCTGGTGGGGAGCTGAGATCCCATGTGCCTTGCGGCCCCAAAACACCAAAACATAAACAACAGAAGCAATATCACAACAAATCCAATGACTGCTTTTAAAATGGTCCACATCAAAAACAAAACACAAAAAAACCTAGATTCTCCATTTCATGCTCCCAAGTGGAGGCAGCTCCCAAGTCTACGCAGCCTTGGAGGCTTCTGAACTGGAAGTTGGCTCCTGACTGCCTCCTTCTGGTCAGTGATTGGAACTGAACGGAGGAGGCTGAAACCAAGTTGGTCTTGTTCACCCATGTGCTTCTCTTGGGCTTCCCTGATGGCTCAGGCGGTAAAGAATCTGCCTGCAATGTGGGAGAGCTGGGTTGGATCTCTGGGTTGGGAAGATCCCATGGAGGAGGGCATGACAACCCACTCCAGTATTCTTGCCTGGAGAATCCCATGGACAGAGGAGCCTGGCGGCCTACAGTCCGTGGGGTCACAGAGTCGGACACCGCTGAGTGACTCAGCACACATGCTTCTCCTGCCGTGTACTGGGTTAGCCAAACAGTTTGCTCGGGCTTTTCCGTACATCTAACAGAAACACCCAAACAAACTTTTTGGCTGACCCAACAGCCGGTGCTCAGTAAAGACTGCACACAGGGCAGGCTTCCCGGATGTGGGGTCTGTGCACTTGCACAGATGTGCTCAGAAGGGCCCACGCTCAGTTTAACCATCTGCTCTCACTGTCTTGAAACTTTTAGTACATTTTGAACAAGGGTCCTTGCACGCTCATTTGGCACTGGACCCTGCACATTATGTGCAGTCCTGGTTGCATGGCTAACAGATGAGTGGATGGGTGGGTTGGTGGGTGGGCTTCCCCCAGGCACCCTGCCAGGCAGGACCCCTCAGCCCATCCTCCTTTGCAGGCGTCTGATGTCCCTTCGGGAGAACCCAGAGACAGGCCAGTGGCAGTACAGCGAGATCTGCATGGGCCGAGGCCAGACCTGCGCGTTCCCAGGCCTCATCAACAACTACTACCCACACATCATCTCCTTCGCCGAGGATGAGGCTGGTGAGCGCTCCTGAGGCCCTTCCATCCGGGCTGCCCCTGCCTGGCACTGACCCCCCACGCCTAGGTGCTTCTGGCCTGGGATTCCCGGGATGACGTCTCAGGCCTGAGTCACCTTCAGGCTGGAGGGTGACATGTTCAGAGGTCTTGAGCCTTGCCTGGGTATCAGTTCTCACCTGTCTGAGCTTCCATTTCCTCATCTGGAAAATGGGAGCAGTGGTCCCCCACTCCCACCACGGGCAGAGTTACTGGGAGGGATCACGTGACCCGACAGGTAAGAGTCCAGGGAGGTTATGGGGCCAGGAAGGGGTGTGATGGTGAAAAGGCAGGCAAGTGGCGGGAGAGTGCCTCCCTGGGGACCCCCAGCACCCTGGATTCCTGATGGGAAATGCACTGGGGCCTATGAGTGAAGCCGCATTGTCCTCGGAGAGTGGTAGGCACTGCTTTCCTGCCTGTTAGTGGGTCCCCTGTTCAGGCGCTTGTGTTTTCAATGCCAGGAGCAGAGGGGGAGGGGAGAGGAAGAAGGACTCTGGGGGCTGGATCCCGCCTTTGTCCTTGGCCCCGGATTGTCCCTGGACAAAAGCCGAGGGGCCCCCACAGGGGCCCGGTGGATGCTTGGCCAGGTTACTAGGCAACACCCTCCCGAGGGCCTTTCGAGAGGTGTGCCCCCGCAGGGCCCAGTGCCCAGAGCCCCCGGGCCTGAGTCTGGGAAACCTTTGTTGAACCGACACTCGTCAGAATCTAAGTTTTCACAGGGCAGTCCCAGCCCCCACCGCCCTCCCCAAGCCCACTGGGCCCTTGAAAGCCTTTTATTTTGGTCAGTAGGGGGTTAACATGTTTTGGAAGGGGGGGTGCCCTTTCCCGGTGCACCTCCCACAGAGCCCAGACCCAGAGGCAGGCCCAGGGGGGGCCCTTCTGAGTGACACCGAGGGCCAGGAGGAGGCCCCTCAAAGACAGACGGGCTGAGGGACAGTCTGCCGGTGAGCACAGGCAGGCAGCCCCTGAAGTCATAGAGGCCCGGGGAGCTGAGGCCTGCAAACTGCCCCAGCTCCCTGCAGCCTCTGCCTCTCGGCTTGCTCTTCTGACACTTGTAAATTGCACAACAAGGACCTCTGCTGGCCCAGTGTCCTCCAGGGACAGTCCACACTGCAGAGACCAGGGGGATGGCTTGGCCCTGGGCAGAGCTTAGCAGTGCCATCAGGGATCCCTGGCTGCACATGGGGTTGGGGGACCATGGCTTCCCACAGATTAGGCTGGATGGGGCCTTAGAGTGCGCCCAGTCCAGTGCTGCCACTTTACAGATGGGGGAACTGAGGCTGGCTTTTCCTGCCCAGCCTTGGGATGGGGGGTGGGGCACTGGACACAGCCTGGCCCCCCAAGGCCTCCCAGAGGAGGGTCTCAAGCTGGAGCTCTGTCAGGCAAAGGCAGTCGATGGAGAAGTGCATCCAGGCCAAGGGGGCAGCATGTGCGGGGACCCCAAGTTCCTCCAGGGCCTGGAGTGTAGGTTCAAGGAAGGCTGCCCAGCCAGGGAGGAGCCAGGCTGCCCCCAAGGCCTCTCTCCAGAAAGGCGCGCAGAGACCAGAAGTGATGGCTCAAGTTCACGGCTGTGCCTGTGGACTCTCCAGCAGGGACCAGCTTGCTGGAACCCTGCTCCCTCCCACAGGGTACATCCACCTCGTGGGCCTATTCCACCCCACCACCCCCACCACGGTAGGGCTGGGGCTCCTGGAGGGAGAAGTCAGAGGGCATTGACTACTCAGCATCCTGCCCTCCCCAGCCCCCAGTTCCCCGATAGCTGGCTCTACCCTAGTTACACAGGTCACCTCTCAAGCGTCTTCCCCTTCAAGAATTCTCCAGGTTTCTTGGGCCGTGATTCTCAGACACCACCATCATGTAGCCCTCCATGACAGCACCAGTCACCAGGGTCATGCTTTCCTTCAAGCTCCCATCTCACTGCCTGTCCCAGCCTCTCTTTGGGGAATCCACCCCTGCCCTGATCCTTGGGAGAGCTCTTTGCTGCCTCTTATAAGGATGGGCGGTATTAGCACGGCTGAACCATCACACTGAGCCACATGTGGCTTGTGTCTAGGCCTCCCAGCTACCATATGTCCTATATCAGCGTGGGCTTGGGGGCAGGAGATGTTTCTGAGTTCAGGGCCTGCTTAACCATTCACCGGCTGTGTGACTTTGGGCAAGTCACTTGACCTCTCTGAGCCTCTATTTTCTCATCTGTACATTGATAATAATGAAACCTCCTTTTTGGACATTTGTACCTGTGGCTGCAAGGGCCAGGGGGTGGCATACAGGTGAGGAGAGAGCAGAGAACTCAATTCCCCTGAAAGCATCCATGGTCCAGGTGCTCGTAAGTCCACTTCTACAAACTGAGGCTGGAGGGCCTGTCCCAGAGCCGCGGGAGCTCACGTGGGGCCAAGTGCCAGGGCCAGGATTCACACCGGAGACTCCCCAGGCTTGTGCTCTTCTGGCCCTGCTACTGGTCTGGGAGGTGCCTGCTGCTCCATGGAGAGAAGGGGGTCCCTGTCCCCAGGGGCCAGGCAGGGCCTGGGCCGCGGGTGCCCGTGACAATAACAACAACGGCAGTAATAGTTCTCACTGATGGAGCAGGTACCCCACGCTCTTGTTATCCTCACAACAGCCCTATGAGGCAAGCCTGTGGGGGAATGCGGAAGCTGGTCACCAGTAAGCAGTCGATGGGGAGCTGGGCTATGGACCCCCCGCTGGTGCTCAGAGGTGTGTGTGCTGGGCATGAGACCAGGCAGGGACCAGGAGTGGGGTCCCTGGGGTCACCAGGAAGGAGGCATGAGCAGAGGTCAGAGCCAGGCTGGGTGCAGGCAGAGTGGCCAGCACCCCGGGAGGCTGTGCTGCAGAGACCCCAGGGTGCGTCTGGATGCCTTTCTCAGCCTCATTTCCCCGTTCTAGGGACTGGAGAGGTACGCTGACCTGGAGCATCTCCCCTCCTGGCTCACTGAGGTTGGGGTGTGCCCCAGAGCCTGAGGTGGGGGCGTAGGGCTGGCCCAGATGGTGTTCCAGGCAACAGTCTCACCCTTTGCTTTGCGTCTTGTTCCAGGGGAGCTGTACTTCATGTCAACAGGCACGCCAAGTGCCACTGTGGCGCGTGGGGTGGTCTACAAGGTGATCGACCCTTCCAGGTGAGTGCCCACCTCCCGCCCATCCCGCCCCCAGAAGGCCTGAGCCCCTTCTGTCTACCAGGAGCACTCCCCTCCGTTACCGCACTTCCCCTCTCTACTGCATCCTAAGGTGGGTGTGATTGACATCCCCATTTTTCAGAAGAGAAAACTGAGGCCCAGAGAGGGGAAGTGACTAGCTAAGCTCATACTGCTGGTAAGGGCAGATCTAAGATTCAGAACCTCTCTGCCAGCCTCGAAGTCCTGCTGTATTCATAGGTGGTGCTATTGGTAAAACACACACACACACACACACACACACACACCTGCCAACACAGGATACGCCAGAGATGTGGGTTCAATCCCTGGGTCAGGAAGATCCCCTGGAGGAGGGCATGGCAACCCACTCCAGTATTCTGGCCTGAAAAATTCCATGGACAGAGGAGCCTGGCGGGCTACAGTCCCTGGGGCTGCAAACAGTCAGACACAACTGAAGCAACTCAGCACACATACTTCCATCCTTAGAAAGGTGCCAAAGATACCAACGGGGGCTGATAACCATGGACCCCACCATCACATTTTTAAAAATTCTTTAAAAAATTTTACCAGTTTTTGTTTTACAGACAAGTTGCCACGACAGCACATTTTCCCGTATAGCCACCGACCAGTATTCCCTGTTATCGTGGTGCATTTGTCAGGATTAAGGACTTCCCTTGTGGCTCAGGTGGTAAAGAGTCTTCCTGCAATGCAGGAGAACCAGGTTCCATTCCCTGGTCAGGAAGATCTCCTAGAGAAGGGACTGGCAACCCACTCCAGTATTCTTGCCTAGAGAATTCCGTGGACAGAGCACCCTGGTGGGTTACAATCGATGGGGTCCGAAGGAGTCAGACACAGCTGAGCAATGGACACTATCACAGCTAATGAACCGATACTGGTACTTTACTATTCGTTAAATGCCACGCTTTTTAAAAAGTCAGGTACCTCCATACTTTAAAAAAAAGGATTCCTCTGGTTTTTCCCTCATGTCCTTTGCTTTGGAATTCCACCCAGAACTCCACGTTGTATTTAGCTACTGTGTCTTGTTAGCTTTCTCTGGTCTATGACCGTCTCTCAGACATTCCTCGTTTACCGCACTGTTTTGTTGAAAGCACAGAGCTCTTCATTATTGACATAACTATCAAGAAAAACAGAAGTGCTTGCTTCTTTCCCTTCTCTGAGGTCTTGGCCCCGTTTGGACTGCTGTCGTTCTGGAGGAACACGGGCAGACTTTGCATTTTTCTTTGTCGGTCTGTCCTTATTTTGCTTAAACATTTCCAGTTTGCAACATCACCCTCAGAAGGCTCGTTTTTGATGGCTGCATAATTTTCTGTTGAGTCACTGTGCCGTGACTGCCTTATCCATCCCTTGGACATTTAGGTTATTTCCAATTTGGAGGGGAAAAACGCTTCTCTAAGGAAATATCACCTAATTCATGCCAGATGCTGCCTGAGACCCACCAACTCCTTTAGTCTGTACAGCGTCCTTCTGGGCTCACGCATGCAAGATTAGTCTTTTCAGTCGTGTCCGAGACTTTGTGACCCCATGGACTGTAGCCCGCCAGGCTCCTCTGTCCATGGGATTTTTCAGGCAAGAATACTGGAGCGGGTTGCCATTACCTCCTCCAGGGGATCTTCCTGACCCAGGGACCAAATCTGCGTCTCTTGCATCTCCTGCATTGGCAGGAGGATTCTTTACCACTAGCGCCACCTGGGAAGGGTAGCTATTCCCTCCTCCAGGGGATCTTCCCAACCCAGGGATCGACCCTGCGTCCCTTGCAGCTCTCTGGGCTCATGACCCGCCTACAACAGAGGGACCTGAGGCTTAGGGATCTCTGCTCAAGGTCTCATGGGTCAGAGGAGCAGGCAAGAGGCTAGACGCCCCTTTCCCGCACCGTCTCTGACCCTTCTCATCCCTTGCACTTTTCTCTTTTGGAATCCACGTTAAGTTTTTGTACCCACAACATACGGCACAGGGGCCGCATTCCAGAACATTTGGAAAATGAAGAAATGGGAAGTGGAGGGGGTAGGGCGGGGGTCCTCTGCCCAAACATAGCCACTGTGGGATTTTACTGGGTGCATCTCCTTCCCTTTGGCAAAACAAAAAATTTTTTTACGTAATTTCCTTAAGGAACAAAACTCAGCTGGGTCGGTCTGACGCGTGTGGCTATTATCTGGAGCTCAGAGCAGCCGGAAAAACCACCCTTTCTGCAGCTTGGAGAAGGATGTGAACCAGGCTGTGTTTCAGCCTTGGGGGGCGGGGGGGAACGTCCCACGTCCCACGTCCTCCCTCGCTTTCTCCCTTCTGCCGGGGCTGTTTGAAAGCCACTGGGGTCACGTGGCTGCTTCAGCCTTTGGGCTTTCCCCTCGTGCTCCTGGAACCCATTGAAGTCTTGGACCCACGTGGGCTGGTCCCAGAATAGGGTCGGTCCCATTCAAAGACTCACAGATCAACGGCCAGAAGCTCATTAAAATGGGATTCCATTCCTTCCTTGTGCCCCTCCAAGATGTCCAAGGAGACCCAATTCAGAGCCCTGGCAACCCTTCTCAGGCTCTTTTCTCTCCTGGCGCTCTCCAACCTGGCACTCCAAGGCCCCCAGTTCCCTCAGCTCTGCTGCCAGCCCCGAGGCTCTCCCGCTCTCCCCGCTTTATTCTTCAGATCAACTTAACCTTTCCCTTTGATTCTGTATCACCAGAAATCTCAGAATCACAGGGACAGAGAGAGACCCTCCTCAAAGGCTGTGGGGGATGGGGGCCAGGATAAGATGCAGGGATGGGGCTACTGTGGCAGCTACAGGAGTCAGACCTGGCAGGCTGGGGAGGAGGAGTGGGGCGCTTGATCTCATCCCAAGCACGCTTCATGCCCTGAGTTAGCAGTGGTCGCTGGGGCCCTTGTGCACTTCAGGCAGAGGCTTGAGTGGGTGTTCAGCAGGCTGTTCAGGGGTGTTCCTGTCCTGGGGTTGGGCTCTTGGGGTCTGGGAGGTGTGTGCAGCAGGAGTGTGCTGTTGGGTCCGACTCTCTTAGCCCGCCAGGCTCCTCCGTCCAGGGCTTCTCCAGTCAAGAATACTAGAGTGGGTTGCCATTTCCTTCTCCAGGGGATCTTCCCGACCCAGGGATCGAACCTCTGTCTCTGGAGTCTCCTGCAGTGGCAGGCAGATTCTTTACCACTGAGCCGCCTGGGTGAAAGTGAAAGTGAAAGTCTCTCAGCCGTGTCTGACTCTTTGCGACCCCCTGGACTATACAGTCCATGGAATTCTCTAGGCCAGAATACTGGAGTGGGTAGCCTTTCCCTTCTCCAGGGGATCTTTCCAACCCAGGGATCGAACCCAGGTCTCCTGCACTGCAGGCGGATTCTTTGCCACTGAGCCACCTGGGTGCTGCTCCATGAATGGCCACCCTTGTTACAGTCCACACTGGCCCAGGCCTGAACGCATACCTGCCCTTCCCCTTCATGCATGGCTGCAGGGGGTGGGTGATACCGGAAGGACACACTCAGGGTGAGCTCCCAGGGGGGTGGGGTGACTCATGACGGGATGTCCTGTGTGTTGGCAGACGGGCACCACCGGGCAAGTGTCAGATCCAGCCCTCCCGGGTGAAGGTCAGGAGCCGCCTCATCCACTTCGTGCCCAAAGAAAGTAAGTGCCTGCCAGCGGGAGACACAGAGGGGGTTTCCACAGCCCACACTTGCCCCTCCCACCCCCCAGATGTGCATGCTCCTAGCTGGGTCTGGATGCCCTTCCTCGGCTCCCTCACTGGGCCCAGCACAGTGCCTGGTTCACAGCAGACACTCAGAGGGCGTGGAACTGCTGAAACTCCCTTCCCCTGGTGTGCGTCAGTCCCAGGCCACAGAAGGCAGCTCAGAGGGGCTGCAAGTGTCAGAACCCATGTGGCGAAATAGTGGGTCCCAGGCAAGGCTCACTCAGAGTTCTAGGGAGGGGCAGAGAACGGAGGTCGATCTATATGTGAGCGAGAGTGGGAAGAGTTATTCTCAGCACAAGGGCACCTAGGGGAGGGGACGTTTGGGCCAGGTCTGCTATAAGCTGGTTCTGTTTTTGACAAGCTTTGTGGGGAAGGAAGGGGTGCCAATCCTCCGGAGGGGCCAGGCAAGGCCACAATGACCGCCCGTGGGATCTAGGGCCCTCTGAAGAGGGTATGCCCTGAGGAAGGGCTGTTCCCGTGGGCTCAAGCTGGGTGGGAACGGAGACAGACCCTGTGTTGTCAGATCTTCCAGTTCTTGAAACAGTCAGGATATGCATGCTTGCATCCATCCAGCACATGTATGTGCTTCAGTCTGGGGCTTTAACGCTGAGCAAGCAGATATGGTCCCTGCCTTCTTGGGTTGTTATTATACAACCTTCTGATTTGGAAAATATTGGCAACTAGTTCACAATTTTAAAAACCACCCTGTGGGCCAAAGGAAATATTTTAGTGGGCTGAGTGTGCCCAGAAGGTCTCCAGCTGGCACACTGGAGGTGGGGCAGGAAGAGGGGGACTAGGCAGCAGGGCAGTGGGGGTACCTGGCCCTGAAGAAGGAGAAGGAGTTTGGGGGAAGGGGTGAGCTGGGTGTTCCGGGGTGGGAGGTAATTCTAGCCGCAGTTGGTTTCAAACCTTGGCCCTTTCCCACTCACTCATGCAGTAGTTTCTGCTCTTCTGTGAGGTCCCGGCTCTGTGCTGGATGCTGAGGCTATAGGAGAAGTCAGACCAGGCCGTGTCCCAGCTGGGGCAGACAGAGAAGTCATTTAGTGTCCCAAGACCCATGGGAGAAGTTGTGCGGGGCGCCTCCGGGACCCAGAGCCAGGAGGAGTTGAAGGGGGTGGGGGCGGGCCGGGAAGGGCCTGGAGCTGATGCGGGTTGAGCCTGGGTGGGGAGGATGGTGCGGTCCAGAGGTGGGGGAAGGGCGGGCTGGGCAGTGAGGGCAGCAGCAGGGCTTTGCAGAATGACCGGAGAAGCGCCTAGCCCCAGCTCCAGATTGGCATCTGTGGGGTCAGGGTGACCCCAGAAGCGCTGTTGGGGACCTCATTCTCAGGGTCTGAGCAGAGGGCAGAACCAGGACCCCTTTCCCTGGGGTCTGCTTTCCAGGGTGGAGGACTAGGGTGGGCTGGGGCGGCTGGGGTCCCTCTGACCGCAGGCTCTTTCTCTGTGCAGAGTTCATCCGGAGAACAGAGAGCATCCCACGGCCCACCAAGGCTCCCCGCCGCAGCCGCCCCACAGCCGCTCCGCCAGCGCCCACCCCACGGCCCTCACGGCCCACCCCGCGGCCCGGGCGCCGTCGGGGCAGCGGGCGGCGGCGGGGACGGCCCGGCACAGCCGATCCCGAGCCCTCGAACGGCGCAGTGCGCCTGGTGCGGCCGGCGGGCCTCAGCCCCGGCCGCGGGCGCGTGGAGGTGTTCGCGGGGGGACGCTGGGGCACCGTGTGCGATGACGCCTGGGACACCAAGGCGGCGGCCGTCGTGTGCCGCCAGCTAGGCTTCCTGTACGCTGCGCGGGCCGCCAAGCGCGCCGAGTTCGGCGAGGGCCGCGGGCTGCCCATCCTGCTGGACGACGTGCGCTGCACGGGCAGCGAGCGCAACCTGCTGGAGTGTGCGCACGCCGGCCTGGGCTCGCACAACTGCGGCCACCAGGAGGATGCCGGCGTCGTGTGCAGCCACGAGGACCCCGATCTGTAGGCGAGCATTGTCCGGCCGGAGCCAGGGAGGCCCCTCCACCCAGGGCGCGCACCTGGTGCGTGCGCCGGGGTCCGAGGGTGGAGAGGATCGTGGGGCGGGTGCCTGGGGTGACCCATCTGCAATGCTGTCCGGTGGATGCGTGGGAGGCGTGTGCTGTGCGCACGTGTTCTCTGTGTGTTTCTGCCCCTGCGTCTACCCCGAAGCGGCAGAGTGTGTGGTGGGGGGTCGGTATGGTCGCTGTGGGCGCCGTGGTTCTGGGTAGAAGTATTTTTCCCTCCAAGCATCTCAAGCAGCAGGCCAGGAGCACAGCCCTGAGCACCAAGGGCAGCTGCCCTTCAAGGGTGGACCTGACCACTGGCGGCATTAACGGAGGTCCGCCGGCGGAAGGAGGGAGGGGACCAGGACTGCCCTGCTCAGCTGGGGAGTGGAAGGCCTGCCAGCCAGCTGGATCATGGCCTGAGAAATGCGACCGGAAGGATGTGGACCGGCGGCCTGGCAGTCAGAGTTGTGGAGGAGAGCCTGAAGGCATCTAGTGGGACCAGGGAAGGCATCAGAGGGGTGGGTCTGAGTGACCCGTGGGTGGCGGGAGTCAGGCTGCCCTGGGGAGGGCAGGCAGGGGGCACTAGGTGACTGCTGGGAGAAGCCTCCCAGGCCCAGCCAGTCCAGGCATCATGGTCGCTGGTGAGGCTTCAGGTCTCTCCGCTGTCAAGCCTGTGCCAGGACCACCTCTCTCATCTGCATCCCCACCCCAGCCCCTCAGTGAAATCCCAGGGAATCTTCCGCTTCCTCCGGCCCGCTCCAGGGGCTGGCCAGGCTATGGGCCCAGTGAGACTACTGATGCTCTGTCACCCAGGGCTGTGCCAACAGCGTGACTGTTTACAAACCCTCCTTCCCGCCTCTTTTCTCTGACTGGAAGCTGGGGGTGGGGTGGGAGAAGGGGCCCCGGGGCCTGCAGTTGCCCTCCTGCTCACAGCTGGAAGTTCCTTTGCCCGCAGATGGCCCCAGCCTGGGCTCATGCTAGGCCTGTCCAGCGGCATCAGTGTGGCTGGGTTCAGCCTCTGATGGGGGGCAGGGAGGAGAAGCAGAGGGGTGGTCACTGGGCAGTGAGGATGGATATGGCCCATGTCCGGGAGGCGGTTGTCAGATGGGGCATCCCAACCCAACCTGGGTGTTGTCCTGAGAGTGCAGCTAGCACTGGGTGGCATGCCTGGCAGAGAAAATGGTGCAGGCAGAAGCCTGTCAGAGTCTCCCAGCTGCTCAATGAAGCTCATTGTGGAGTATGAGGCCGCAGAGAAAAGCTTCAGGGGTTCTTTCCCGGAGAATCCCACGGCCAGAGGAGCCTGGCAGGCTACACAGTCCATGGGATGGAAATAGTCGGACATGACTTAGAGGCTAAACCACAACCACCACCACCCTCTCCAACTCCCCCTACCTCCGCCCTAAGTGGGGCTGGCGAGGGCCCCAGACCCTTGTGGCTCATCTAACCCTGTTGAGCCCCACCTGGAAACCACAATTACTCCCCCACGGGGTGTGGCTTCATCATAAGAACGTGCAGCACGCCTGAACTCATTCAATCCTCAAAACAGCCCTCGTCCTCCCCTTTTACAGATGGGGAAACTAAGGGTCACAGAACTTCAGTATCTTAGTTGAGATATCACCCTGCCAGGGAGAGGGAGGCCAGATTTGAACATGAGCTGACTAGCCCTAATACCTGCCAGCACCCGAACCACTGAAGCCCCTGGCTATACCCGCAGAAAGTCTCAGCTTGGCCCAGGGTCCCCCTGCCCCCTACTGCGGGCGCCGGCATCTCCGGGAAATAACTGATGGAGACCCCCGTGGGTCTCCACAGGCAAGCAGGCGGCCCATAGGGACCATCCAAGCCGAACTCCTCACTGGGCAGCTGGGGAGTGAACCTGGGAGGCTGAGTGTCCCAGGCCTTTGCTCAGATGGGGCTGACCTAAGACTAGAGTCCAGGGGAAGCAGGGTGGCCCCAAGACCCTCCGAGAAGGCAGCGCCATGGCCCTGCCTGGCAAGAGGCCAGACCTTTTGGTCCCTCTGGCCAGAAGCCAGGGGATGGGTTGCAGCATTCTCTGCCTCCTAGTCCAGGGGCTCCTCCGTGTTCTTCCCTGACCCTTCCCACCCGACAGAGCTCCCCTCTAAGTTCACGGCCTGGAGGACATAAGCCTACAAGGCGGGGCCTGGGAGGTGGGTACCTCCCACTGACCTCAGCACCCACAGCCTGGGTCACCATCTGCGGCCCTGGCACCTCCCCCAAGTGGTGAGCTGGAGTGGCCCAGCCCCCTGCTAGGCCCTGAGTGACGCTGCTGCTTGTGGGGGTAAGCGGGGGAGGTCCCAGGCCCCATCGCTCCTCTGGGCAGTGCTGGCCTTGGCAGGCAGAGTGCTCCTTCTCCCCAATCTGAAGACCCATCACCCCCTCAGGCTCTGGATGAGGCTGAGGCTGCAGCCTGACTCCTGAGAAGGAGGCTTACAGACTCACTGCTCTTTCATTAGTAAAAAGGGTGGGTAGCTGACATTGGCTGAACACTTACTGCGCCAGGTGCTGTCCTAAAGTTTTTACATATTAGTCACTCTTCAGTCCCCTTATTAACCCTAGGAGGTAGGTGCTGTGGTCACCTTCCCACCCATTTTACAGATGTGGAAGCTGAGGCCCTGGGGCCTGAGTTACTTGCCCAATGTCACACAGCCAATATTAGAAACCAGGCTTTGGGCCTGGTCATGTGTAGTTGGGGTCACGGCCCCAGGGAGGGGCAGAGTTGGACACGGACTCCCTGTCCAGTGCTCCTCTCATTCTGCCGCCAGCCTCAGCAAGTGGAGGGAGCAATCACAAGTGACCCTGTCCCCCAGGGACTTGGCTCCTGACCTCCGAGTCTTCCAAGGTCTCTGGGGATGGAGGCGGGTCTGGGCCAATGCTCCCCCGGCTCCCTAGAGGCCTCTTCCCTCATCCCCTCTAAGCTGGGCTCCGGTCAGCAACTAGAGTGACCTCTCAGAATCTGCCCAGAGAGGGCCTGCCTCCACCCAGCGTCACACAGCTCAGTCTGGAGCCCTTGGAGTCACTGCTGCAGGGATGTCCCAGGTATGGCCCAGAGCCGAAGACTGCATCCTGGGTGTCAGCCTAAGGTAACAATACGCCAGGTCCCCGGCTGGCCTCATTCATTCCCTATTTACCTGCATCCCTCCAGCAAGCCCCCTCTGAGCAGGGCCCTGATGACCATCCTTTCTCCCCTGGGTGCTGGACAGCTAGAATCAGTGGCTGGAGGCCACCCAGATAGAGGGCAATTTCCAGCTCTGTAAGGCATTCCTGTGTTTCCACCTTGCAAATGCTAGGCTTGGAGACAACGCCCGAGATTCTAGACAGCAGGGTTCCAGCCTCGACTGTGTGACCTTAGGAAGGTCACTTAGCCTCTCTGAGTCTCATTGGAAAGCAGAAATAATCAGCAGGATTGTTGGAAGAGAAAAATGAGACAATCTTTACAAACATGCCCAGGCTGTTCCATGTTGCTTTCTCGATGGAAAGCTCAGTAGCAGGTTGGTGATGTTCACACCTACTACTTGTCAGCTGCACAAGACAGGGTGGGGAAGGGCATGCCACGTGGAGAGACCAGCGGGAGAATGATCCAGCAGCGAATCTTTAACATGAGGGGAAGATGAGCCCCTTCAGCTCACATGGAGAACCCACATCTTCCTGTGGGGAGCATCTGTCCCCTCCTGCCCTGCTGAGGACTAGCCTCAGGTGTGCAGGATCACTTAATCCTCACATTTACTCCATGTGGTACCCCTGACACTTGGAAGAAAAAAATGTTGCCTACCATTCCAGGTAAGCAAGGAATGTTGCCCGCCATCAAGCCATCAGCCCCTGCAGCCACTCCCTACAGTGTGACTTGAGGGATTTTCAAGCTGGAGAAAAGCTGGACACTGGCCTTATATAGTTAAGATGCGTCTGCTGCCATTCAGTCGCTAAGCTGTGTTCAACTCTTTGCAGGCCCATGGGCTGCAGCCTGCCAGGATCCCTGTTCCTCACTATCTCCTAGAGTTTACCCAAGTTCATGGGCAAGGTTGCTCAAGATGCCTATCTGAGGAATAATTTCAGTGAGCCCAGACTCTGGCATGTCCAGGACTAAAATCATTAACTTGAGATGTCTGTTTTTTATGGTTAGCAGTCATCTTTTGATGTTTGACTACACGTTTTTTATTTTTGCAAAAACACACATATATATTAATATATGGTGATAGTGGTTGCTTTTGCCAAGTCATGTCCGACTCCTGTGACCCCGTGGACTATAGCCCACTAGGCTCCTCTGTCCATGGATTTCCCAGGCAAGAATACCGGAGTGGGTAGCCATTTCCTTCTCCAGAGGATCGCCTCAACCCAGGGACTGAGCTTACCTCTATGTTTACGGGGTTTCCCAGGTGGCGCTAGTGTTAAAGAACCTGCCTGCCAATGTAGGAGACATTATATATTTATATATAGTAGCAGTGCTTAGTCACTCAGTCGTGTCCGACTCTTTGTGACCCCATGGACTGTAGCCCACCAGGCTCCTCTGTTCATGGGGATTCTCCAGGCAGGAATACTAAAGTGGGTTGCCATGCCCTCCTCCAGGGGATCTTCCCAATCCAGGGATTGAACCTGGGTCTCCCACATTGCAGGCGGATTCTTTACCAGCTGAGCCACCAGGGAATATATCTTTCTCCTCCCTTACTTCTTTGGAACAGTTCCTCAGGGCTATCTGAGAGGTAATCTCAGGCTTTAGTCCTCAGTAATGTCCCCAAATAAAACGTAACTCCCAGCTTTTAGGTTGTACATTTATCTCACGGTCAGCCATTCCTAACCAGGTGATCCCCAGGGTAGCTATGTAACTGGGTCCCAGTTCAGAGAGGAAGTGAACTTTGAGCCAAGGAGCCTGCTCTTTCTTGTTCCCTGGGCTACGGCTGGACCTGTGCCCTGCCAGACCACTCAAGTGGAAGCAGCCACTTCAGAGCCATTTCTTCTGCCTGTACCTCCCTCAGTGATTTCTGCTGGGAAACCACTTCCGGTATGGAAGCCACATGGCCAGTGTCCACCACAGTGGACAGCATTTGTCCAGACCTTCCCAGAGAAGGGCCAGGTGGTTGGCCACGTGCTTCCAGGTGGTGCCCTCTGCTGGGGACTCCCAGGCAAAGGGCCTCCCACCCGAGCCTTAGTGTTTGGTCCCAACACTCTCTACTGCTCCCAGGAGAGCTAGGAGGATCAGAGGAGATGGCGAAGGGACAGAGCCAGAGGTCACTGGTGTTGACCGATGCACCCACTTCTCTTCCTTCCTTAGTTGGACAGGCTCGCACTCACACATGTACCCTGAGGCTGTTCCATGGCTGCCCTGCACTGTGGCCAGAGCAGGTTAAGATCTGACCCTGGCTTCCCAGGTGGCGCTAGTGGTAAAGAATCTGCCTGCCACTGTAGGAGATGAAAGAGACATGGGTTCAATCCCTGGGTTTTGAAGATCCCTTGGAGAAGGAAATGGCAACCTGCTCCAATATTCTTGTCTGGAAAATTCCATGGACAGGGAAGTCTGGTGGACTATAGTCCAGGCGGTCAAAAAGAGTCACACACCGCTGAGCACACACACACTGCCCTCAAGGAACAATCGTTTGGCGTCCTGCCTTCAAATGGCCCTGACCCCCTGGAAGTTTCACAACCTAGAAGGGTCTGTCTGCTCTCCCTAGCTGCCTCTCCCCTGCCCCACAGGGACGGCCAGTGCGTGCCTGTGGCTGCTTCTCACTACCTCCCAGCCCTAGGGAGAGGCTGGTGCAGTCTCTGAGCTGGGATAGACGTCCAGCTTGCAGTGGGTGTGTGTGTGTGTCTCCCCTATGCTTGACCCAGCTCTTAAACCTCGGCTCTCTCTCTGGCACCCTGTATCCCACACACCGTGAACACTCATGCCCGTGGTGGGGACTGTCCCCGGCTGTACCTGGAAGGAGGTGTACAGGCTTTCTCTATTTTTCCCAAATCTCTCAGGATTCTGGCCCACGAGTGGGGCCAGGGAGTGTCCTTTTCTCAGAAACCCAGCAACTTTAAACTCTTTGGACGCCTCCTCTCTGGACTGGAGGATCTTTATCTGGATGAGAACCGGGGCGGGGCGGGGGGTGGGGAGGCATACCTGGCCCTTTCCATCTACTCCTTTCATACTGGGTCGCTCCTGAGTATAAAGGTTGGGAGCTAAAAAGCCCCAGACGGAAGAGCTGGGCTTTTCTTGGATCATACCTGGATCGGTAAGAGGAAACAGGTTATAAAAGGGAAGGAGGTCTTGGTTATTAGTTCAAAGATACCCTTTGGCCACCCTGGGCACACTTCCCATTTTCCGCTTGACCAAGACTTTTCGCACACAGATTTTCAACCACTCCAACTCTAGCTCCTTCGGACCTGGATCAACGCCTAGGACATTGCACCCGCCGTCCCCCACTGGGGCTTCCCCTTGGTCTGAGTGGCAGCCTCGGGTCCAGCCGTGTGCTCTTCACTCGCAGACACAGGCCTCCCTGTGTACCCAGGGTCCTTTTCACCTGCCCGGTGAAGGGAGACACCCGTTTTGGAGGTTGGGGCTTCCAGAAAGAAGTCTGGGAACAGTCGGCGTAATACAGAAATTTAGAGGCTGGGATGGGGTTTCCAGGAAGGTTTAGGGAGAAAAGAAGGGGCCTGGGACTGCGCACGGAAGGCCATTATTCGCCAAGGAGGGCGGACAAGACAGCAGGATTTAGCGCCGCCGCCAGGACAGTAAGAGCGGAGGAATTAAGGTTGCCAGGGACAACGCGTTCTGGGCGGAGCTGCTGTTGGGGTGGAGCTTGAGGGGGTGTGGGCGGAGCCTGGGGAGGCGGGGAGAGGGCGGGGCTGAGGGGTATGGGCCAGAAGCCTAATTGTGATTGGTGTAGATCACGTGCTCTGGGCGTGGCCTAGGAACTGGGCGGAGCACTATTGCCTTTGGGGCGGAGCTTAAGCGTGGGCGGGGCAAATCTGGGGCCGGCCCCGAGAGCTGGAGCCGGAGGCGGAGACGTGGTTGGCGGGGACCAAACGCCCTGGGAGGGGTCGGAACTGGCGGGGGTGGAGCCGAGCGGGTGGGGGCGGTGCTGGGTCGCGCCGGGCCTGGGGCCGAGGCGGCGCGCGGCTCTGACAGCTGAGTCGGCTCGCGGCCTCCCGCCCCCTCCATGCCCGGCCCCGACCCCGACCCCGGCCAGGCCGGCCCCGGAGCCATGAGCCCCGGGCTGCTGATGCTGCTTGGCAGCGCCGTCCTGGTCGTCTTCGGCCTCTGCTGCACCTTCGTGCACCGCGCTCGCAGCCGCTACGAGCACATCCCCGGGCCGCCGCGGCCCAGGTGAGCGGGGGGGTGGGGGTGGGGGCCTGGATGGGGCGCTGGAATGGGGGGGATCGGGGAACCGCGTCCAAGCTGGCATCCGGGCTGGGGGTCCAACCTTGCCACTGCGCGCAGCCGCTTGAAAACGGTGGCCAGGCGAGGGGCGCTAACTATTCTTAGTAACAAATTACTCACAGCCGCAGCAGCTGCTCGGCGCCCACCGCGCTCTGCTGGGCCCCGACAACGTGATGGTAGCGACAACCCTGTTAGGTAGGCGCTATTGTTACCCCATCGTTCAGACGAGGAGACTGAGGCGCGCAGAGGCAAAGTCACCTGCCCAAGGTCACACAGTTGGTAAGCCTAGATTTAAACCCGGGTCAGCCTGGCTCTTAAAGTGGGCGCTCTTAACTTTGGGACTTGGATGAGGTCACTCAACCTGGATTGGGGTACACTGTACTTTGATCACATTACCCCCTCTTATTTTTTCTCCCCTATTTCTGTCCTGGTATCTCCTTTTTGTCTTCTCCTTAGCACTTCCATTGCATCCTCCGCTCTCACCCCCATTCACGTTCCCTCCCCCCTCCCCACCAGAAGCTTACCTTTCTGAAGCTTAAATCAAGCTGTTGTTTCTTTGCTCCAGAAGCTTCCCATCACTTTAGAACTAAATCCAAATCTAAATCAAGTCCATTCTGAGCCAGCAAGGCCCCTGTTGAGCTCTCAGAACCTGCTCTCCACTCTTCTCTCCCCTTGCTTGCTCACTGCTGTCCCCAGTCTCTCTGCACCCACCCACCCCAGCTGCATTCCTCCTCCAGGGTCCTCATGTTCCCCAAGCCCACTTCCTAGCTCCAAACTCCTCAATGGGGCCCTCACCCCCAAACTTACCTCCTTTTCACCTGTTGACTGTTCACCTGTTGACTGTCTGTCTCCCCCCTTTAGAATGTGAGCCCTGGGAGGGCAGGGATCTTGTGTGTCCACATGTGTATCCCCAGCGCCTGGCACTTTGTAGATGCTCAATAAATATTTGTTGACTGAATGAATAAACCATGGTATTAGGACACCCTTTGTAAAACCTCAGGACACCAACATTCTGGAAGGCAAGCCGGATGCCCTGCCATGAGAAGCCTGAGTCCCTGTTTGGTGGGTTCAGGAAAGATCTTTGTGACTGGGGACGTAGGGAGGCAACTGTTCTCCCTGGTGCCTCTTTGTCCTCCCAGGTGCTCTCTCCCAGCCTTTTCCCTTACTTCACAGCTGTGTTTTCCCCTCCTTCTAGATGATTCTTCCCCAGCCTTCTAGGCTTGGCTTAAATGCCAACTTTTGGGGGAGGCCCTACCTGTTCCCACACCCAAATACATTATGACCATTTTATAAAGTCACCCAAATGATGCAACCTCTAGTTCAATGTTTGTCTCTCCCATGGGCCTGTATCTGGCTTGTTCACTGCTGTGTCCCTGACACCTAGCTCAGCAGCACTGGTCCATGCACAGTAGACCCTGGATAAACTCTGATTCAAGATGGATGGTAAAAGTCTCTTGCCAGTTCGGTTAGGTACACTGTTGCCCTTTCAAGTTTTCATATCAGTCATCAACAGCTTGAAACTGTGAATTTTGCACTCATCCAGATAGGCCTCCTCCTAACTTGACCTTTTTGTAAACCCAAGTGCTTCAAACACTGCAGGCCTGGGCCAGTCTCTGTGTCTTGAGAAGACAGAACTTAAATCAAGCCCCTTTCTGCTACTCTCCCCCCATCAATTTTTTGAAATTGCATTAAAAAAATAAAATTAGGTATGTGTGACATGTACCCCTTTAAAGTGTACAATTCAGTGCTTCTTAGTATAGTGACAGAGTTATGCAACCACCACTGCTAGCTCCAGACATTTTCATCATCACAGAAAGAATCCCCATACCTGTTAGCTGTCACTCCTCATCCCCCAAGAACTCCCTGACAACCACTAATTTACCTTCTGTCTCCATAGATGTGCCTATTTTGGACATTTCATATAAATGGACTCATACAGTGTGTGACCTTTGTGTCTGGCTTCTTTAGCTTAGCAGAATGTTTTCCAGGGTCATCCATGTAGTAGCATGTGTGTGTGTGTCTTTCCCTTTTATGCCTGGATTCTCCCTGAGATCTTACACTGCAGAATTGACATGTGACCTACAGGGATGCGGGTGAGTGGGTGGAGGAGTTGGGGTCTTTATATAATGTGAATATAATGTGGGTTGGGGTCTTTATTCTAATGAGGTCAACTGAACAGTGCATGTGCAAAAGGCTGTGGATTAAAAATTGGTTGCTGGTCAAATACAAAACTGCACTGAAGAAAAGTTCTGGAACCTCTTTTTACTACAAATCTGATGCTTTGGCATTCAAAGTTTGGGTCCCTAGGCCATGACTGGCAACATCGCAGTTGACAAGAAATCTATGTATGTATTGAGTTTCCAGTAGTGGCATTCACCCCTCGTGCTTTGGGGCTCTGCCATCCTGAAGGCAGGGAACCCTCTTCCCTGCAAGAGGCAGCTGCTGTGTTCTCCCAGCCCCACTCCTCATCTTTATTCTGCAGGAGTCACCAGGCTGCCCCCTGCTCCATGACGCCCTCCCTGATTGCCCCACTTCTGTGTACTTATTACAAACAACATCCTACTGCAAGAATCCATGTGACATCTGAAAACACAGACCCCATGTTCAGATCCCAGGCAGACACTGTAGCTTCTGTATTGTCACTACTCTGAACTTCCTTAGCAGCCCCACACCCTCCCACCAACCCCCTACCCCAATGTGGGATGACTGTAAACTTGACAATGAAAAGTCTCTCTCTCTCTCAGTTTTTATTTTGTAATAAAAATTTTTTTTTTCAAAACTCCTGGGCAGCATTGGTTCTCTCTGCCCTCTCCTACTTGCCAAGGTGCCAGATGTAGCGGCGGTCTGACAGTTGCTGGAGGGTTCCCAGCAATGGTGGAGACGCATGGCTGGCTCTGTTGGGGGGTGTGCATCCAGTGGGCTTGGGGTGCCCAGCTGAGCACTCCCCCCCCACCCCCATCCCTCTGGCACGAGGCAAATTCATGGCCCCTCACCCTCACTTCCAGTGGGTGGCCCACCCCTGAACCATTTCGTGGCTCCCTTCACCCCTCTGGGTGGCCTCACAGTGGGCCCTCCAGATGACTTCTGCTCCAGTAACTGTCCCACACTTTCTCTGCCCACTGGGAACCTCAGATTCCCACGGTGCCCATCGCGGGATTATCAGAAACTAGGCTTGCTGAGCACCAGGCGGGGGAGGGGCATTTTTGCCCGCCCCTCCCTCCCTCTCTGGGCTGCTCTGCCATATGCCGTCTGCTACCAGAGGCACACCAGGTGGGCTTCTGTCTGCCCCTCCCGGTGCCAGGAGTCTCCCGGCACCTCTTTCCTTCATCCTCACCGGCTTGTTTCTAACGCCTGGTCTCAGCGCTCCGTCTTCGCCTCCCCAGCGCCCCCTGTAGGAACAAGGAGGAACGGGCCTTAGACGCCTTTCTTGCCTGGCCGTGGGGACCCCGCGCCACTCCATGCCTTTTACCTTCTTGAAGTGTCGCTCATCTTCCTGCCCAGGTGGCTTTGGACTCTGCTGCTTAGGATAGAGATTCTCCGACAGGTATGGGGAGGGGAGGAGGGTCTAGACTCAGTTCTCACTCAGGGGACTCAAAGCTGAAAGCATTCTCCCCAAACATGCAACTTTGGGGAGTGTCCAGGGATGCTGGATTATTCTGGAAATGAAGCCAGTGATGTGTGATGCCCACAGTCCATCTTGCTGCAGGTGGCGTGGCGTAAGTTCAAAGCCACTCACCTCGAGTGGCTTCGGCGGCCCACTGAACTCCCTTCCGCCCAGCCACTGGAATGAAGTCCTACAGTCCCGCATCTTTCTCCACCAGCCAGCACATGCTTAGCCTTTATTCTCCCCTCTTACTTCCCTGAGCAAATGAGCAGCCTGACCGAACTTCCTTCCAGGGTTCTGCTGCCACAGCGGCCCCCTTCCCTGTACCGCTTTGCTGGGACCTCGATGCTCCTGGCTGAGGACGCCCTCCTCCTCCACCGCTCAGCAACCGCTGCATTGCCCACCCCGCCCCCATCGCTCCTCCTCCTCTTCTGCTTCGTTCCTATTTTTATACAATAGGCTGTAAAACAAACCTCCTCCCCCTCAATCCCTCCAGCTGCCGCCCCCCATCCTGGCTTTGCACCCCCGTGGCAACACCCCCTCCAAAGCCTGCCTGTTTTGGGCCCCCTGTTCACCCCTTCCCTTCTCTCTAGAATCCCCCACCCCTTGGGCTCTGACCCCTGCCTCTCCACCCAGTGGGTTTCAGTCAAGGCCCCAGTGACCTCCACGGAGCTGGGCAGCTGGGTTAGTGCTTGGTGCCCATCTAGCCTGGCCCCTCCGCAGCCCAGGACAGGGCCAGTCCCTGCCTACCTCCTGGAGCTTGTCCTCACAGGCTTCCCCTGTCTGTCTCTGGCCTCGCCACCTGGCAACTCCTGCCCAGTCTCCCTGGCTGGTTGTCCCCTTCCTACCTGTGCCCCCAACAGCGGCTCACTCTTGGGACCTCTTCTCTGCACCCACCGCTTGTGGTCTACCCGTCTGTAAGCCCCACTTCTTTGCTGAGGGCTCACACTGATATCTCTAGGCAGGAGCTCTTCGCTCAACTGCAGTCTCAGGGGACTGCCTGCCTGCATCCTTTCCACGTGAGATGGGCAGCACACACCTAGCAGCTCCAAGGCTGGCTCCCGGTTTCATCCACTTGTCTCAGGCTGGTTGCCAGATGCCCATCCTGAGACGAGAATTGACGTGTAAGCAGTCTGGGGAAGGGGATCCTGGTGGGGTTGGAGAGAGAAGGTCAGAAGCCTAATAAAGCAAGTTACCTCTGGGGGCAACTGAGATGCAACCTCCCTGGGGAACTCTGGGACCCGGTGGTCCCTGCCTAGAGGTGGAGGGAGAGGGGATCACTGATGGAGGGCTGGTCTAGGGGCTGTTGGGCTGGGATTTCCAGCCTGCCCCTCCCGCAGGGAGAGCCAAGAGAGCACAGAGCAGGGCCTCGGGTGCTGGCCTTCGGAAGCCCCCACCTGCAAGGACAAGGGCAGGGGGTGGGCATGCAGCGTTTGCTGCTGCCAGCAGCTCCCCCTCCCAGGCCTCCTCACCTTGGTGAATGGCAGCTCCAGCCAGCCTCCCAGTGGCCCAGGCCAAAAGCCTAGGGTCATCCCTGACCCCTCTCTCACGCCCCATGTCCAGTCCATCAGCCTGTCCCCTTGGCTCCACCCACCTGCATGCATTTGGCGTCTGACATCTCACCTCCACTTACAGCCCCTCGCTGTTGCCCCTGCCTCCACCTCTGCCTGCCCTGTTTACTCTCTGCTTTGTAGCAGTGAGGTTGGTTCATTTAAAACCCAAGCCAGATCCCGTCTCTGGTTCTGCTCAAAACCCTCCTGTGGCCTCCACTTCAACAAGGTCAAAGCAAAAGTTTGGATAACAGTCTGCAGGGCCGCACATGATCTGAACCCCATCCTTGGCAATCCCATCCTGTACCACTTTCCCTCAAGCATTCTGCTCCAGCCACACCACCTCCTCGCTGTTCCTTGAACTCAGCAAGCATGCTTCTACCTCAGGGCCTTTGCACCTACTATTCCATTTGCCTGACATGCTCTTCCCCTAGGTACCTGTGTGGATGAGTTCCTCACTCCTTGTACCTCACATTTCACCTTCTTAAAGTGATGTTGCCTGTTTAAAATAACCCTGCTACATCCATCCCCAGCTCTCTTTATTTCCCCCAACTCTGAGTTTTCTCCCATCTGACTTCCTGTTTACTTACTTGTTTGTTTATTGATTCTGTCTCGCCCACCAGGAGAATGTGAGTTCCATGACCCAGGAAACCCCAAATGCAGTTTTATTGTCACCCATTCTGGAAGCTACAGTAAGTGAGCTTGGCAGGAATAAAGTTAAACAGGAGACAGGAACTCACCAGTACCTTGAAATGTGCCTAAAGCAACACCAAACAGGCTTGTTTACAATCTGGTTATCACACTGCTGAGTTAGCATGCCCAAAATATGCCCTGGTGAGAAGGGCTGCAGGGCACCCGGGTACCAGCCATGCCCTTGGGGCCAGGTGGCTTCCTTTTCCGAGGCTCAGTTGCCCTGCCTGTTAACTGGGTGAGTAATAAATCTGCTTCCAGAAGGTGTGAGTTCAGATGGAGTCCGGCTCAGCATGGTGCCCGGCATTTAATAAATGTTCAGTGAATGTCTCAGGGTATTCCCCCTGTGGTTCAGTTGTTCAGTCGTGTCTGACTCTTTGCGACCCCATGGACTACAGCACGCCAGGCTTCTCTGTCCTTCATTATCTCCCAGAGTTTGCTCAGATTCATGTGCATCGAGTCAGTGATGCTATCCAACCATCTCATCCCCATCGCCCTCTTCTCCTTTTACCTTCAGTCTTTCCCAGCATCAGAGTCTTATCCAATGAGTTGGCTCTTTGCATCAGGTGGCCAAAATATTATTCCTCATGCCAACCCCCAACTTCTGCACCAGGGAGATGGTTTTATTCTTCTACATTTTTCTAATAAAACTTCTGGAGCCAATCAGCCTGGGATTTGCGTTCTGCCTGGTGACCCTGAGCCAGGGCTGTACCTCTCCATGCCTCAGTCCTCCCATCTGTGAAGTGGGCCTGATAATACCGACTCCACAAGGTCCTGTGGGGAAGGGAGCACTCTTTGATGGTGACTTCCAGAGACCTTAATGTTTCCCATTTCTTCTAGTTTCCTTCTAGGACACCTCCCCTACTTTTGGAAAAAGGATGAGGTTTGTGGCCGCGTGCTCCAAGATGTGTTTTTGGATTGGTGGGTCCTACCTTGGTATTTGTTGCTCCTACCCCAGCCCCCACTGCACATGGGCCAGCTTCCCTCCACCCCCAGTCCAGCACACATTCCCCTCCCTGGCCCAGGCCATTCTCACCCCCAGTAGTTCCTCTTCTAGGCAGACAGGCAGGTTCATACAAGGCGGGTTCAGAAGGCAAGCTCCGGGAAGTCCCGGTGGTCCAGTGGTTAAGAGTCTGTGCTTCCAACGAAGGGGCATGGGTTCAATCCCTAGTTGGGGAACTAAAATCCCATATGCTATGTGGTATGGCCAAAAAAAAAAAAAAGAAAGAAAGAAAACGAAGAAGAAGGCAAGTTCTGCCTTTAGCCAACTTTGCATGGCTTTAGACCAACCATCGGAAGCTTTCTGAGCCTCAGTTTCTTCATCTGTAAATTGGGTGTGTGTGTGACTATGTAACAGTCATTGGTGTTTGGGGTGGGATTTTACATTTCTCAAAGCCATGATATTGCTTGATTCCCAGCACAACCTTCTGGGGCAAAGGAGAAGAGTAGAAACCCTGCTTTCATGGATGTGGAAACTGAGGCCAGAGAGGGATGCAATTCAGCAGAGTTGACACCAAGGCAGAACCTAGGCTCCAGACCCCTGTTGAGTGCCCCCCACCCCTGGGGTGGGATGCCTTGTTTCTCCAGCTGAGCCCGGGTTGATCTGATGATGTGCACATCTCTGGTAGTTGACAGCCTCCTTTGGTTTCCAGGGCTAAGAAGTACGGGCCCGTCGTGCGGGTCAATGTCTTCCACAAAACCTCGGTCATCGTCACGAGCCCCGAGTCGGTCAAGGTAGGGAACGGCGTGGATTTGAAGGAGAGCCCTCCCCTTCCCTGGTTGGGGGCATGAAACACTCCCCCAGGGACTGTGGGAGAGACACTGCAGAGTCACACGGATCTGGGCTGGTCCCCAAGGATTCCAAAGGGAACAGCATCTTCCTCTCTAACCACCCACCTTTTGTTGGTAGCGGTGGGAGGGGGTGCTCCTAAAAGCAGGGCTGTTTGATGTAGACAGTGAGTTACTGTTCAACTCTTCTGGGTTGGGAACTGGTACACGTACGTCCAGTTAGTCCACCTCTCTGAGCAGTTCCTTCCTCTGTGAGCTGGGGCTAGAACCCCTCTCTTTTAAGGCTCTGATGAGAAGGAAATGTTGATCCATTTATTTAACAAATGAAGGAATAAATAAAGGGTCAGATTTTGCTTCAGCATGCACTTCTGTGTACTTTCCAAATATGAACCCATTTAATTGGTAGGGACTCTTTCCGGACCTCATCTTGGAAGCGAGGAAACGAAGGCAGACAGCATAAGCTGGCCTGTAGTATGTGCAGGATCACGTCTGCCACGCTGGTACTGAGAATGGGCATCAGACAGTCTACTTTGAAGTTGGCAGAACTGGGCTTTGCCGCCAACTGGCTGTGGAACCTCGGACCATTTACATTGTCATTCTGGGCCATCGTTTCCTTGTTTGTCAAATAGGGATGCTGCTGCCCTCGCAGATGATTATAAGAATGAAATAATGCACGTGAGCCGCCCAGCCCATGCTTGGTGCACAGCAAGTGCTCAGTAAATAATGGTGCTCTTATTCTCCTAGCGGGTACCAAGCTGACTTGTGGGTGCAGTGCTCTGCTTCAAGGGTGGCTGTGGTGATTAAGCGGGATAAAATACAACTCTGTGTCTAGATCACGAGACAAGTGGAATGACCGTGATGTCTCTAACAGGACGTTAAAAGTCATTTTATTATTATTATTTTTTAAAAACCTCATTGCAAATTCAGACACAGTTTGACTTTTTAAAGCATGCTCCCAAAAGCCATACACGAGACCTTCATGATGTTCAATGAGAAAAGAAATTGAAAGATACATATTAATATGATGAATTACATTGACTAGCATTCAAGTGTTAAACCAACCTTGCATTCCTGTGCATGATACAGTTTGTTCTTGGTTACATGGACACAATTTACACATCTTTTGTTAAGAACTTTTGTTTCTATATTTATTCTTGATCCCTGACTTTGGAATCAGGTTGATAGGCCTCATAAAGTGAGTTGGGAAATGTTTGCTCTCCTGTTTTTTGAAAAAGTTTATATAGGTGTAGTGTTATTTCTTCCTTGAATGTTTGCTAGAACTTACCAGTGAAGCCATCTAGGCCTGTCATTTTGTTTAAGGGAAGTGTTTTCTGTTTTCTTTAAATTATACAATCAATTTTTAAGATTGATATATGACCATTTGGGTTTTTTATATTTTCTTGAGTTTTGCGTCATTCAAGGAATTTGCCTAGTTCTTCTAAATTGTTGAAATTACTGGTATAAAGTTGTCTGCCATACTTATTTATTATCTTTATCATGTAGACTAGCTCTGTGGTGGTGTTTTCTTTTGTTCCTGAGAATAGCGATTTCAGTTTTACCTTCTTGAATAGACTAGCAAGAGGTTTTTTTTCCAAAATCATGTTAGTTTTGTTCCTTTAAAGAGTGCTGGACTTCATCAAATTGCCTGAATTCAAATCCTGTGTCCACCATTTCTCATGTCTGTGACCTTGGGCCAGTTTTTCATCTAGATGTAAGAAGAGGATAGAAATGCCACCCACGTCTTAGGGATGATGGGGCCTTAAATGAACGGCAGGATGCCGTTGTGTTCTGGAGTTTGCAGAGCACCTGCTGTGTCCAGGCGCCATTCTCCACGCTCTTCATGTGGAGCTAACTCACTCTCACAGCAGCCCTACCAGGCAGGCACTCTCCTGATTCCCATCTTGCAGAATAAGGAAACAGGGGCAGAGGAGGTGAGTAACTCACCTAGGGTCATAGAGTTAGCAAGCGGTAGAGGAAAAATCTTTGAGCCCAGATTCAAATTTAAGCCAGCAGAGTCCACAGCCTGAGCTGTCAAACCCTGGGCGGTGCTGCCTCAAAAGCTGTTTGCTAACATTACTGTTGCTACCATCCTGCTCTTGGTGAGGAAGTGGACCCTTCTTCCAGGAAGCCTTCCTTGACTTCCACGATTAGTTGGCACTAACAACACTGAATCTTTGCTGAGTGCCTCTTCTGTGTCCTAGAAGCCCTCCCACCAGGTTTTCCCCCTTTCCTATTCTGGTTTCAGAGCAGCCCATGCCTTTTATTGTTTTAGCCACTGTACAAGGTGGCGTGGTGTGGGCTCCTGAGCATGGGTGTTGGAGTGAGGAAGCCCCCTCCCCGACATCATTCCCCAGATGTGTGACCACAGAAAAAAATCCCTTCACCCCTCTATGCCCCGTTTTCCTCATCCCGGAAAGACAGAACTTCTAGAGGAAGTAGGTGAGATCACACGTACGGGTGTTCCCACTGTTGGCACTCAGCTCAGGGTGACTTTTTGGAGGTGTGTTTCACAAGAGCCCAGAAAACTGCTGAGTCCTCTGCAGCCTCTCATGGGGGCACAAACTCATGTTGCTTTTTCGGGGATATTTAGAAGTTCCTGATGTCAACCAAGTACAACAAGGACTCCAAGATGTACCACGCGATCCAGACTGTGTTTGGCGAGAGGTAGGATTCGAGGGGGGTCCTGGGGGGCAGTCTGAGAGGGCCTCCGGCTGCTAGTGGAGGGCCCACAGGGTCCAGAATGTTGGATGTAGCATTCAGTCCCAATACCCCGGCTGCCAGGCACACAACAGGGGCCATCCGTGGTGGGCACCGCTCTTGTCTTCAGCAGCTTCCCGGTCCTCCTTTCCCCTCCAGGTGGGAATAGTGGGGTCACTGAGGTTGGGACACACAGTCACCCCGTTTCTTATGTATTTGTTATGGTAAATTCACATCACATAGAACCTACTTTCTTAACCACACTGGATTTGGTACATTCTCCACGTGCATAATTGTCACCACTGTCTGGTTCCAGTACATTCTCATTATCCTGAATGAAAGGTGAGCTGACCCTGTCAGGCAGTCAGTTCTCATTTCTTCACCCCGTTTCTCACATCAAGCATCTGTCTCTCTTGCAGGCTGTTTGGCCAAGGCTTGGTGTCCGAATGTGACTATGAGCGCTGGCACAAACAGCGGAGGGTCATGGACCTGGCCTTCAGCCGGAGGTGAGCGAAGCCGCAGATGGGCCCCAGCAGTGTCACGGCTGGTTGCTCAGAGGTGGTGCTGGGCTCCCAGCCTGGGTGGGCTTGGAAAAGGCGCACCTGCATTTGAAGGGGCCTCACTTGGGCTGAAGGGAGAGAAGAAGGACACTGCATCACTGATCAGAGAGAGAAAGAGACAGGCAGGCCCGGGGGTGGGGGGCGGGAGTAGAGAGGCCCCCGTGTGGTTTGTGAGCATCAGGATCTGAATGACCTCAGTGCCTGGAGGTGTGGGGGTCCCTGCCCACCAGCCGCTCCCCTAGTTCAGATCTCATCTCTCCTCATCTGGACTTCTTCATTTATTGTTTTCATTTGAGGGTAACTTTTTTTTAACTTTTATTTTCTGTTTTTAAAATTTTTTATTGGAATGTATTTGATTGACATTGCATTAGTTTCAGGTATACAGCAAAGTGGATCGGTTATACATATACACGTACTGACTCTGTTTTAGATTATTTTCCCACATAGGCTGTTACAGAGTATTGAATAATCCACAATCCATATTCAAATTTTGTCTTTTGTGTAATGACAGCTATTTTTTCCTTGTCTAGGATCTAGTCCAGGTTCATGTGTTATATTTAGTTACCATATCTCTTTAGCCTCCTTTGTTCTAGAACAGTTCTTAGTCTTTCTTTGAATTTCTTGACCTTAAGATTACTGGCCAATTTTGTAGAATTTCCTGCAACTTTGTTTGTCTGTTGTTTCTTGCTCCATAACCCTCGGTTTCTGCCTTTTTGGCAGGAATGGCCCAGGAGTGATGTTGCGTCCTCCTCAGGGTATCGTATCGGGAAGCTTGTATAGATTTGTCCCTTTACTGGAGATGTTAACTGCTCACTTGCTTAAGAGCTTCTGTTTAGTATATAATCTGTGCGACGACCACGTTAACCTTTTCGCTTAGAGTTCTATCCCAGCCTCCTCCCCGGCCTCTGTGCCTCCTGTCTCCCTCCTCCAGTGCATCTACCTCGCCACCCTGGGGAGATCCTGCTGACTCAGATCTAAGCATACTTCCCCCTGTCCTGAAGCCTTCAGTGGCTCCCTATGATCTGCAAGATGAAAGTCAGACCTCACCCCCCTCAATCTGCTCCTGAGACCCCGCCAACCTTTGGACCCTGTCTCCTCCAGCTCTCTGGAACTGCTGGGTTCTGTCTGGCGTCTCTGCCTTTCTTGCTGCCACCCCCCTGCCCTCTGTGTCACCCCAGGGAATTCCTGTGCCTCCTTTGATACCCAGCTAAGATGTCACTGCTTTGGGGAAGTGTTTCCTGACCTCCTAAGACTGAGGTCATGTCTCCTATCACATCCGCTGCAATGCTTCCCTTTCAGTCTGCCTCCCTCCCTAGATGTCAGGTCCTTAAAGACAGAAGATGTGCAGTGTCCCTGGACCCCTACACCCAGCCTGGCACCCGGCTCTGCACAAGCCCTCCAGGAACGTCCATAACGTGAATGAATGCCTGGAATGATGTTGGTTTTACTGGAATATTGCCAGGAATGATAAAAGGAATAGACTAGGAGGCGGCATTTATTGAATAGATGCTTGTGCTGAGCGCCAGGGTTATGAAGGCCAGCCGAGGTGACATAGTCCTGCCCTCAGGAAGCTTTGAGGTCATCGGAGGACATGGATTCTAATCACATGACTGCTCACAGTGCTCATGGCGTCACTGTCTTGGTGGACTCTCTCTAGCACACTGAACCTCATGCTTGAACTGCACTTTACATTTTATTAAATGCTTTTACAGATATTTTTATTTAAATTTTTTAAATTGTGGTAAGATACACATAACATCACATGTACCATCTTGTCCATTTTTAGGTGTACAGTTTCAGTGGTATTAAGTATATTCATATTATAGTCAACCATCACCACTATTTTTATTTTTTATTTTCACAATAAGGTAGTTGTCTAAGTTACATTTTATTGGAAACACAAAATACACAAAGTTGTATGAAAGAAAAGTTGGATGATTCCTGGGTTTATGAAAGTGTCAGTGACCGTTGGTGAATCTGAATTCACTACTGGGGGTAAAAAAGCAGGAACCACTGGTGAGTTTCACCTCCAGCCATTGCACACAGAAAATCATCACTGCTGCTGCTGCTGCTAAGTCACTTTAATAAAACTGTGAGAGTAAACTGCCAGTTTCTGCTTTTTCAGGTATTAATTTTGCTGAAAGGCCTTGGTCCCAGTCATTCCATCATAAACAAGGGGTTGGGGCTTTCCTGTACGGCTAACGTTCTGGTCTGATATTTTGTATGTGCAGTAGCTGTAAGGGATTCAGTACTGGTGTGACAACCATCCCAGGGGACCCAAATAGTCAATTAGAATGTGACCTTTTTTTTTTTTTTAAGAAAAAGACAACTACAAGGAATCTTGCAAATTAATATATACTTGCAAACCACAGAAGTGTGAGAAAAAAAATCAAGAGTACTTTGAGGGGCATAGATTGAGCGCTTCCCTGGTGGCTGAGTCAGTAAAGAACCGACTGCAGTGTAGGAGACTGTCTGCAATGCAGAAGATCTGGATCCGGTCCTTGGGTTGAGAAGGTTCCCTGGAAAAGGGAAAGGCAACCCACTCCAGTATTCTTGCCTGGGAAATCCTATGGACAGAGGAGCCTGGTGGGCTACAGCCCATGGGGTCACAAAGAGTTGGACACGACTGAATGACTAAACCACCACCACCAACACCCAGGCTTAGGAGACATTTTCCTGAGGATGTGGCATTTGGGTGTCCATCTGGAGAGAAGGCAGATGTTAAGGTGCTAGTGCAGTGTAGGGGTTGAGGATGGAAGGGGAGAGAGCTCAGGCAGAGGGGACAGCATGCGCAAAGGCCCTGAGACAGGAAGGAGCGCCGTGCTTTGGAGGAGATGAAAGGCCGTTGTAACAGGAAAGCAATACTGCAGGTGGGGATGAGTAAGAGCAGATAGCCTCCTGGGCCCAGGTGAGGGTTTCCCCTCCCTCCTGAGAGAAACAGGGTGCTTCAGAGCATTTGAGGTGGGCAAGGATGAGATCAGAGTGGTGCTTTCAATAAAGTCCTGGACCACAGAGAATACGATATGCAGCTGTCGTGGGATGGGGGCAGTAGTGACCACAAGGATGCCAGGACCTGTGCTAGAGCTGGAAACCAGAGAAGAGCTGGCTGATTGTAATGAAGAACTAATAGTCTTTCCTAACTAAAAAAAGTCACTCTTTTTTTTTCTCTCTCTCTCTTCCACAATTTTCTCTTTTTATTGGTTTTAAACACCTCTTATTCGAAAATAATTTCGAATTTCTAGATAAGTTTCAAGAATAAGAATGGGAGAGAAAACATTCTTATGCCCTCTACCCAGATTGCTAACATTAAAAATTACTTTTAATTTCAAAAGCAGCACTTTCTCTTTGTAAAAATTCTGAAATATGTAATGTACAAAGGAGCAATCTTCCCTCCTCCCAATCCCTCAGGGATACCACTTTTGTGAATTTGGAGTATATCTTTCCATACCTCTTTCTAAGCTGTTTGCCAGGCAGACAAGTCAGGTAGCTATCCTGGGGCAGGGGCACTGTGGGTTGAGAGTTCTGGGTCTGAAGACTCATTTCTGTTGGGCACCTTGATTGCTCAAGGACAGAGAGTGAAATGAGATGATTAAAGGCTGAAGATGGTGGCCTGGGCAGGTAAGGACATTGGGCAGTATGAGCAGAGAGGTCAGAGGGGAAACCTCCTGGACTCTCAGAGGCCCTAGAGGCCTTTATTCCCTCCCCCCCCCCCCCGCCACTCCCCCGCACTGTCCTTTGGAGTTTCTACATTGCCACATCTCCTTGGAGTCAGAGTTGAAGGGCCCAGTGGCAGAAAGGGTACATGTGGAATCATTAAAAGAAGCATAAAGGGACACGAGCCATCTTGAGTGGAAGGGGATTGGGAAGCCAAAGGCTTAGTTTGATTATTGCAACCCCAACCTGTGAGCTGGGTCTCGTGGGGAGATCAGAAAGGCTGGGGGAGGCCCCCATCACCACTCTGCACAGTGTCCGTCCAGAGAGGGGACAAAAGATGTCCGCAGGTCTGGGCTGGTCCCAGTGGCTGCTGATGTCTATGCTGTTTCCCCAGCTCCTTGGTTGGCTTGATGGGAACGTTCAATGAGAAAGCAGAGCAGCTGGTGGAGATCCTGGAAGCCCAAGCGGATGGTCAGACCCCAGTGTCCATGCAAGACATGCTGACCTGTGCCACCATGGACATCCTGGCCAAGGTGATGGGAGGATGGTGGGGTGGGGGTGGGGCAGGCCACACCAGCAATGGGCTCTTCTTCCCTCCTCCCCCTCCTTGCTTCCCTCCTCCCCCTCCTTGCTTCCCTCCCCTCCCTCCTGCTCCTCCATGTATCAGCCACCCCTTCTCTGCGCTGGGAGGGTCATCTCCTTTATTTCCTTGAACATTCGGAACAACCTGTAGTGAGACTGGAGCTACTAACTCATTCTCTAGACACGGACATGCAGAACTGCAGGGACTGGCTCTTGGCTGGTCAGTGGCAGGACCAGGACTGGATCTCAAGTCTGCCTGACTGTCAGCCTGAGCCCACCCACCCCCACCGCCATCTCAGCAGGGGCCCAGATAACTTCAAACCCAGGTAAAACACGGAGTGCAGGCATAGTGAGCGAGGCGTTATCACCATTCAAAAATTCACTGGGAGTTTGGATTTAGAATGAACATCCAAGGAAGGCTGCATTCCAGGGGAAGCACATCTTGTCAAGGAAAGAAGCCTAGGTTCCCTGAGTGGCTACTCTGTGCCACTTAATCCTATCACATCCCACAGGGTCAGGACTGTCACAGGTTGTTGTAAGGAGTGGACGGCACAATGCACGCAGAGCTTGCCCTGGGTCTTCAGTCCTCCCATCCCCCGCGTGTGACCTCACCCTTTTGTCTCCCCCAGGCAGCTTTTGGGATAGAGACCAGCATGCTGCTGGGTGCCCAGAAGCCTCTGTCTCAGAAAGTGAAACTGATCCTGGAGGGCATCAGCGCATCCCGGAACACTCTGGCGAAGGTACCAGGCATCATGGCTTGTCTCGTCCTCATTTGCTGGAGCAATTCCTCCAGTGATTTTTTTTTTTTCCAGAATGGGTTTTGAGTTCTGATATGTCTGAAGTGACTTCCGAATCAGTCAGGATTTGCATGCATCCCCTAAAGTAGAGGCAGAAAATCAAAATGGTTTCAGAAAATTAGGAGTAAATCTTTCTCGTGTGTGAAATGATCCTGAAGCAGGTAACCCAGGATGGCAATGGTGACTCCGCAACGTCAGATGTTCCTGGATTTTTCTGTCTTTCTGCTCCAGTGTCTTTAGTGTACCTCCTCATTGTAATAAGATGGCTGCTGCAGCTCCAGCTATCACCTCCTTGTTCCAGGCATGAAGGAAGAGGAAGGGGGAAAGGTGGTACTATTACTGAACCAAATTTGAGTCTGCTTGCCTGCACACAGTAAAGCCCATCTTATTGATACTGGGTTGTGGTAAAGGAAAGTGCAGGGTTTATTGCAGGGCACCAAGCAAGGAGTGCTAGTGCCTAAAAAGCCCGAACTCCCCTAAGGCTTTCAAGGAAAGATTTCAAAAGACAGAGTGAGGGAGAGGAGTTGTGGGGTGTGAGATCTTTTCGTAGATATTCTGACTGGCTGGTGGTGAGGTAATCAGGAAGCAACATTATCAAACTTCTGGCTCTGTCTGGTCTGGGGTCTACGTGCTTATGGGCAGCATACTGCTAACCTCCTCCACCGGAGGAAGTATCTGCAAAACAACTCAGAAGATATGGCTCCGAATATTATCTATAGCCCCTGAGGAGGAACTAAATGTCCCTGACTTTATTTAATGACTATTTTTATTTTGTCTTCCTTGGCTGTTTCCTTTCTTTCTGCATTTTCTCACTTCTCTGATTAAATGTACCCTTTGGAACTTGGGGAAGACGTGGGAGGCTACAGTGTTCCTATAGACAAGAGGCAGGTGGAGGATGGCAGGGGGCAGGAGGGGTTGGGTTCTGCTCTGGGAAGACCCCATAGGGTTGCACTCAGCCACGGCACTTGAGCTGATTCCCAGACAGATGCCCTCCTGTTCCCTGGGACTTCAGACTCTGTGCTTAGAATCCCCTGATGCCACTGCATCTGTTCAGCAGTTAATTCCACTCCACTTCCCTCTGGCTTCTGTCCACTTTCCGCCTTCAGTGTAACCCTGACTGTATCCATCCTTCAGGAATCCTTAAAAAAAAAAAAAAAAATATATATATATATATATATATATATATATATATATATATAAAATTTATTTTTGGCTATACCACCCACGACATATGGGACCTTGTTAACAGTTTCCTGACCAAAAATTGCGCCCACACCCCCTGCAGTGGAAGAAGCATGGAGTCTTAATCACTGGATCACCAGGGAAGTTTCCCCCAGGAATCCTTTCCTATTTTCCAGTGCTCCGTGGATTTTTTAAAAAATAATTTATTTTTAATTAAAGGACAATTGCTTTACAGTATTATGTAGGTTTCTGCCAAACATCAACATGAATCAGCCATAGGTATACACGTCTCCTCCCTTTTGAAGCTCCCTCCCACCTCCCTCCCCTTCGCACCCACACCTGGGAGATTGTTTCAGATCCCTGCTTTGCCTTCCCTGGGTCATACAGCAAATTCCCGTTGGCTATCTATTTTACATATGACAATGTATGCTTCCAGGTTACTCTCTCCATACATCCCGCGGTCTTCTTCCTCCCCCCACCCCACCCCCAGCACCACCGACCCACCCCCAGCTCCCCATCTGTCCATAAGTCTGTTTTCTATGTCTGTGTCCCCAGTGGTCCGTGGATATTTTAAGGCATCTTTCCCAACATTTCTAGGGATTCAGAGCAGGAAGGGGAAGCCAGTGCTTGGGCTTAGCCCACCGTCTTGATGAAATATCCTGGCCCAGGTTCTTCTGACTAGCCTGCTGTGGATTTCTGAAGTCGTTTTGGAGCTGGGGGTGCAGGGGAGTGGGTGGGGGCGCACACTGACGCGGAGTGGGAACTCTCCTGCAGTTTATGCCAGGCAAGTGGAAGCAGCTTCGCGAGACCCGGGAGAGCGTCCGCTTCCTGCGCCAGGTCGGCAAGGAGTGGGTCCAGCGGCGCCGCGAGGCCCTGCAGAGGGGGGAGGACGTGCCGGCCGACATCCTCACGCAGATCCTCAAAGGTGCCGGGCCTGGGAGTGGGGCGCGGCGGGGGTGCCCCTCCCCCGCCAGGGTGTCCCATCACAGGGGACAGGGGACCAGGCTCCCGGGGCCCTGAGACGCGCCTTGTCTTTCAGCTGAAGAGGGGGCCCAGGACGACGAGATCCTGCTGGACAACTTTGTCACCTTCTTCATTGCTGGTCTGTAGCTTCAGCGGCCACCAAGGGTTCCGAGCTTTGCAGGAATGCTGGGGACCGTGCGCTACCTGACTCGGAGCTGGTCTTAGACAGGCTGAGCGGAGTCCCACCCTGGGGGGGCTGGGGTGAGAGGAGCAGACTACCTCTCTCGTGGCTCGGGGAGGCCCAGGAGGCTCTCTTGGTGCCCCCCCCCACCTGATTGTTGTTCAGTCGCTAAGTTGTGTCCAGCTCTTTGCAAAGCCGTAGACTGTGGCCCACCAGGCCTCCCTCACCATCTCCTGGAGTTTGCCCAAGTTGCTGTCCATTGAATCAGTAATGCCATCCAACCATCTCATCTTCTGTCGCCCCCTTCTTTTCCCACCCTCAATCTTTCCCAGCATCAGGGGCTTTCCCAGCATCAGGGGCTTTCCCAATGGTGGCTGCTTGCATCAGCCACCTGGTTAACTCCTTAACCCACCTGGTTAACTGAAGTGAAAGTCGCTCAGTCATGTCCAACTCTGCGACCGCGTGGACTGTAGTCTACCACACTCTTCCGTCCATGGAGTTTTCCAGGCAAGGGTACTGGAGTGGGTTGCCATTTCCTTCTCCAGAGGATCTTCCCGACCCAGGGATCGAACCCAGGTCTCCCGCATTGTAAGCAGATGCTTTACCATCTGAGCCACCAAGGAGCTGGCAATTGTGAAGTTTCATGAAGCTCCCTTTGGGGGCTCAGGAGAGCTTGGCCACGTGAATGCAAGGCTCTGCCTTACTCAGAATTTGTGGCGAGGCCTTCAGTAGATTAGCACTGGAAGAGCGTTAAGCACATTGATTCGTTTATTCATCAAATACTTCTTGAGCATTGTTCTTCACCTGGAAAACTCCTCACCCTTCAGACAGGAGATGTACCCTCTCCAGACCTCAGAAGCTGGTGCCCACAGCTTAGGCAGGTCATGAGCCTTGGCCCCAAAAGCCTTGCTCTCCTTGAGTCCCAGCTCTGCCCCTCCTGCTGTGTGACCCAAGAGAGACATATCCCTGTCAGCCGCAGCTTGCTCTTCTGCAAAATGGGGACAAATATCCCTCCAGGCCAGGTGAGGCCCAAGGAGGGTTGGAGGAAAGGTCTTCCAGGGTGTGGTACCTGCATGCATGGGGGCAAAGGCTGGCCCTCTGGCTGCACTGGGTGGCACCAGGTGCGGAGGTGGACAGCTGTCTCTGTATCTGGAGGTCTGGCTCAGCCAAGGGGGCGCAGTGAGGCCTTGAACTGCCTCTAGGGGCTCGGGCTCTCAGAGGCCCAGTGGGCTGGGCCAGCCTCAGCCCTGTAGGCCACATGGGGCTGCCACTCTCCTCCTTCCCCACAGGTCACGAGACTTCTGCCAATCACTTGGCGTTCACGGTGATGGAGCTGTCGCGCCAGCCCGAGATCTTGGCGAGGTATGGAGAGGAGAGGTGGGGGGGGGTCCTCTTGAGGTTGGTGAAGGGGGCTGTCTGACCTCTGGTTCCCAGAGGGCCGCCTGCTCCTACCTCCCACAGCTGAGCCCCCGGCCCCGTTCAGTGGGGCCCAGCGTCTTTGCACAAGCTGTTCCTACCTCTACAAGCTCCTCTTCCTGCTTTTCTCCTGGAGAACCTCCCTCCCCTCCTTCCCCCTCCCCCTCCCCTCCCCTCCCCATCTCTCCTCCCCTCCCCCATCTCTCCTCCCCTCCCCCATCTCTCCTCCCCTCCCCCATCTCTCCTCCCCTCCCCCTTCTTCCCCCTCCCTTTCTCCTTCCTCCCTTCTCCCCCTCCCCCTGCCTACCTTCCCCATTCCCTTCCCCCTCCTAAAACCTTTCTGACCCCAAAAGCAGTCACTCCGTTTCCCCAGCTAGCCTGCCCCCAGCTCACACATGCACCTTCTCCCGGGACCGTCTGCTTTGAGTCTATTTCAGTCGTGAAACCGGAAGCTCCAAGAGGGCAGGGCCTTGGCTGTTTCCCTCCTGAGATGTGTGCAGGGCCTGGCCAGGGGCTGGCACTGAGGACTGAACCGAATTCCAAGCCAAGTGCTGAGGGAGTGCTTGTCTTCCGCTGGCGAGACAAAGGCGGGCCTCCCTGGGGAGGTGGCATTTGAGCGGGGGCTGTTGGTTTCCTTAAATACAAACAGGGTCCCTCAAGGACTGGGGCCCAGACAGGCTGAGCCAAACGCCAAGGACAGGCTGGGGGCTGGGAGCTCTGGGGACGTGGGGAAGGGCCCATTAGGGCAACGGTTGTCATGCCCAGCAGTGTCATGCCCAGCAGAAAGGGCAGACTGAACCATTGCCTGGGAGTATAAAATAACACATAGGGCTTCCCAGGTGGCGCTAGTGGCAAAGAATCCACCTGCCAATGGAGGAGATGCAAGAAACACGGGTTCCACCCCTGGGTCGGGAAGAGCCCCTGGAAAAGGAAATGGCAACCCACTCCAGTATTTTAGCATGAAAAATCCCTGTTTGAATCCCAGTTCAAAACACAGGGTTTGAACTGTGGGGCCCCCTTACACGTGGATTTCTTCCACTAAGTACTGGCCCCAACACCGCACGGTCCCCAGTGGGTTGAGTCCAGAGATGTGGAACCGCGGACACAGAGGACCAATTGTCCAAACTTACACTCAGATTTTTGACTATGCGGAGGGTCGGTGCTCCAACTCCTGTGCTGTGCAAGGGTCAACTGTAGCTTATTGGTGTTTAATAATACAGAATACAAATATAATTATAAAAATAAATAAAATGAAAATACATAATAGTACTTATTAAAAATTTGGAATAAACAGAAAAGTTTGATTAATTATTACAGTAAATCCAAGGACTTCCCTAGCAGTCCAGTGGTGAAGACTCCACACTCCAATGCAGGGGGTGTGGGGTCGAGCCCTGGCTGGGGAACTAAGATCCCACATGCTGTGTGGCATGGGCAAAAAAATCAACAACAATAAATCTACTCGTGGTGCCCCCATCCGCCCAGCGACAGTTCGTGGTTAATTCCTGAATTTCACCGTGTGTATTATCACGACATTGCTCCACATTTCTGAAACCTCTTCCCAAGTCCATTCATTCTTTTTTCCTTAAACTCTTTTATTTTGCATTGGGGTATAGCTGATTAACAATGTGGGAGTTTCAGGTGAACAGTGAAGGTGTTCCGTCATACATATACATGTATCCATTCTCCCCCAAACCCCCGCCCCCCTCATTCTTTTTTAAATATTGTGTGTGTGTGTGTATCGTATATATTATATCACATCGATAATAAAGTTTACCATCTAAACTATTTTCAAGTGTGTAGTCCAGTGGCACTAAGTACATTCACAGTCAGGCAGCCATCCCCACCGTCCATCCCCAGAACATTCCAGCGTCGCAAACAGAAACCGTCCCCATTAAGGACTAACTCCCCACTCCCTGCCTCCCTCCCTCCAGCCCCTGGCCACCACCATTCTAGTTCCTGTCTCTGTAAATCTGACTCCTCCAGGTACCTCCCACAAGTGGAATCCTACAGCATTTGTCCTTTTCCCTTGGTTTCTTTCACTCAGCGTAGCGTCCCTGAGGTTCAGCCACGTGGCAGCATGCGGCGGGATGCCCTTCCCTTTGAAGTCTGAACCATACTCCATTGTATGGATGGACCACCTCTTGTCTGTCCATTCATCCATCAGTGGACACTTGGGTTGCTTCCAGCTTTGGGCTATTGTGAATTGTGTTGCTACAGACGTCAGTGTGCAAATATCTATTTGAGACCCGACTTTCAGTTGTTTTGGGTGTTAAGCACCAAAAGAGGTGGGATTACCATCGCATGGTAATTCTGTGTTTAGTTTTTTGAGCAGCCTCCGTACCATTTTCCATAGCAGCTGCGCGATTTTGCATTCTCATCAGCAGTGCACAAGGGTTCTGGTTTCCCCACATCCTCACAACCCTTGTTATTTTCTGCCTCCGGCATGGGTAGGAAGTGGTCCAGGTCCATTTTCACTGCTATATATTATTGTTTACATTTTATTTATTTTTAATTGGAGGATGATTGCTTTGAGCTCCCTGCATCGTACAGCAAATTCCCACTGGCTGTACATTTTACATACGATAACGTGTGTGTTTCAATGCTACTCTCTCTATTAGTCCCGCCCTCTCCTTCCCCTGCTGTGTGCACAAGTCAGTTCTCTGAGTCTGCATCGCTATTACTGCCCTGCAAATAGATTCATCAGTACCATCGCTCTGGATTCCATGTGTATGCGCTAATATATGATAGTTGTTTTTCTCCCTCTGACCTAATTCCCTCTGTATCACAGGCTCTACGGTGTGCATCCTAAGCCTGGTGCCTGTATAGTTCATTCTGCCCTTTCCAGCTGCTTTGAGCCTAGCTAAAACAGGCCTCTTTGTGCCTTTTTTTTTTTCAAGGTGTAAAGAAAATTCAGCTTGCATTTTATAAGGATGGTATCAAATTTATATATTTGAGAGAAAGGGGTTCTGAGAATAATTCTCATTATAAAGAATTTATAATCCTGAGAGAATTGGCATCAATATAATATTAAGTCTCCCAAACAAAGATGGAATTTAATCTCCAATTATGCAATAGGCATCTTTGTGCAAAGACCCTGTTCTGAGGTGGTTTACCTCCTGCAGCCGATTCCAAGCAGCACACAGTGATGGGTGGATGTTTTGAGGGCCAGAAACATAGTTCCCAACGGCTTGGGCATCTGGGTTTGGACATGGCGGTTCCTCCAAGAACAGGGTCCGGGGGGCAGTGTGTGCAGCTGAAGGGGGCCCCAGGCCTCTCTCGTCACGCTTCCTGCCATGCCCCCTCTTAACACTCAGGTGGGGACCTCTCCCCTTGGAGACAAACTTGTCTTTGTCTGACCGACAGGCTGCAGGCCGAGGTGGACGAGGTCATTGGGTCCAAGAGGCACCTTGACTGCGAGGACCTGGGGAGACTGCAATACCTGTCTCAGGTGTGGGGGTGGGAAAGAAGCTCCTGGGCAGAGGTGGGTGATTGGCTGACCAGGCCTGCTGCCTCCCTGGACCCTGTAGGACAGGGATTCTCCCATGTCCTGGCACCTGAGAATCCCCTGGGATATTAAAGACCCTCCCTGTGTCCAGGCTGCTCCAGACCAAGGGTATTGAGCCACTGGGGGTGAGGCTGATGCTCCCCAGGTGACCCCAGCATGGAAATCAGCCCATTAGTCAAAGGCGCTATGTTTGGGTTTCCCAAGGAGCCTGGGTTCCAAAGGTCTTAGACTTTCCACCAGGGGGCCAGTCTCGGCCGGCAAAGTCCCATCCAGTCCCTGACACAGCACAGGGGAGGCCTTCCTCCAGCTGCCCTGGGTCCTCGGAATGGTGGGGGCCCCGGTTCAGGGGAGGCCTGGCTCCTGGTGCGGTGGCTTTGATCAACCCCCTCCCCGGGCCTCAGTTTCCCCTTCTGTCCCATGAGGGGTTGGACATGGAGATGAGGCTAACCTTACAGGGGCTGGGGACCCAGTCTGGCTGTGGGCACACATGCAGCGCCATGAATGGGAGCAGAGAAGGGTCTGGGACATGCTTCTGGCACTTTCCGTGGGGGTTTTCCTGACATCTGTCTCTCATTATCTGCCCATGCGGTGTCTGCAGGTCCTTAAAGAGTCGCTGAGGCTGTACCCGCCTGCGTGGGGCACCTTCCGTCTGCTGGAGGAGGAGACCTTGATTGACGGTGTCCGAGTCCCTGGCAACACACCGCTCCTGGTGCGTGGGGGCCCTGCCTGCCCACCCCCGCGTGGCTGGGTCGGGGCTGTCCTCTGAGGTCAGGGGCTCCGCCCTGGCCACCCTGTGCCTTCTCACTTGAGTCTAACCATAACCCTGTGATGTGCTTTCTCTCCCCGCCACACTGTCCAGCGTGAGATTACAGTGGGTGCTTTTACAACGGAGAGGCCTCATTTACAGCTGAGGCCGCTGAGGCTCAGAGAGGTTAGGTTACTTTCCTGAGGTCACACAGCTAGCAAGGGGCAGATACAGGGATGTGCCCAGTTTTTGAGCTGGCCCAAATTTGCCCCAGTTCCTTTTCTGTCCACAGCTCCTTCTCCCACTAAGGCTGGCTTTTCTCCCCCTGGTCGCCCTTAATTTTGTTTCTCTGGCTGTTTCCTCATTCATTCACTCAGGCTTCATTCATGTACAATGACCTCCATAAACTCACTACCCCTCCCCGCAAAAAACTAGAATGTAACGAGCTGTGTATACACGGCTCTCCTGGTTCCCCCCAGAAGCTGTCACTCTCCTGAATTCTTTGCTTGCCACCTGCTCACCTTTGTGTGTGTGTGTGTGTGTGTATCCACACAATAATATGCTCTAGGACTTGCTTTCTGACTCAGCACAATGTCTGTTAAGATTGTGTAGATTTCCACGTGCGGCTGTAGGCCGTCCGTTTTCACTGCCCTGTAGCAAGGCATCAATCATTCTGGATTGCTCTGTGCTGTGTTGAGTCGTTTCAGTCGTCTCTGACCCTTTGTGACCCCATGGACCATAGCCCGCCAGACCCCTCTGTCCATGGGATTCTCCAGGCCAGAATACTGGAGTGGGTTGCCATTTCCTTCTCCAGGGGAGCTTCCTGACCCAGGGATCGAACCCGGGTCTCTTACGTCTCCTGCATTGGCAGGCGGGTTCTTTACCTGGGAAGCACCATATTGGATTAAGGGCCCCAGTGACCTCATTTTCACTTAATTACATCTTTAAAGAGTTTATCTCTAAATACAGTCACATTCTGAAGTTAACTTCAGCATATGAATTTTAGGGGCACAAGATTCAGCCCAAATAGGACCCAGTTTTATTTTCACAAAGAAGAATGATGTGTCCCAGCTGCTGAGCGGCTCCCCCTGCCCCAGGGCCCGGCCAGTCTCCTCTGCACACACCAAAGCTTCAGCCATGCGTGCTTCTTTATCCTGTTTATCTGCGCTTTTTGAAAAACTACCAGCTACTGCAATGACCATCTCTTTAGAATGCCCTTGCATCTGAAAGGGCGAGGACCCGGGGCTGGCTCTCAACCCCCGTGTCCAACCTGAACCCCATGACCCTGAGTGGGCAGACCTGGGCTCCAACCCCAGCCCTGCTCCCTGCTGGCTGAGTCATCTCAGGCAAGACCTGAACTTCCGGGCCTCAGTACCATCCTGGCAAGATGGGGGTGCTGGTACCTGAGTCAACAGGATAATGTACATCCTCTGCCTGGCAAAACCCCCTGGCATGTAGTAGGCACCTTTTGGTGCCCCTAGACCCCTCCCCGTCTTACACTCCCACTCCAGCCCTGGCAGCCCTGGACCCCACACAGAGGAGGAGCAGTGAAGATTTGGAGAGACACTTGGTGCAGAGGCCAGCACCCAGGGCCCGGAGCCGGGGCACAGAGCATCAGCCCCAGTCAGGAGGCACCAGGTATTCAGGTGAAAGACTACTGGGGGGTCAGTGGCATCCCTGCCCCACTCCACTGAAGCGAGTCTTTATGTTGAAGACAAATTGGAATAACAGCTCTCAGGACGGCCTTGCCGTAGACCTGAGCTTGCATCTCGTTTTGGCCACTTACTTGCCAGGTGACTTCAGGCATGTCATGAACCTCTGAGCCTCAGTTTCCTCATCTGTAAAATAGGGATAATTGTGGCTCCCCACACAGGGTAAAGCCAAGCATGGGATGATGTAGCGTGCCCAGCTGGTGGGCGACACATTGGGCTGCCCTCTTTCTTCCCCTTAGACACTTTTCAGGGGCCAGTGGAATCCCACCCTGGTCCAGATGGGTGGGTGGGGAGGTGGGCGAGGTGGTAGGGAGTCGAGGAGGGGGTACTCTGCTCCGAGTATCCCCACTGGGTGACTGCAGCAGGTGGGGGAGGTGCGAGGGGACCTACCCTTGGACCCAGAGACAAGCGGACCCTCTGCCCGGCAGTTCAGCACCTACGTCATGGGGCGGATGGACACATACTTTGAGGACCCTCTGACTTTCAACCCGGATCGCTTTGGCCCCAAAGCACCCAAGTAAGTCTGTCTTCAAGCTGCCAGCTAGTGGGGGCCTGGTGGGAGGACGGCCCCAGCAGCTCTGGTCTGAGCTGCCGTGACCACTGATGACTGCAAGGGAGCTGGGAGCCCCACTCTGCCCCCATTTAGAGGGAAGAAATCACAGCTCAGAGAGGTTAGGTAACTTGCCCAAGGAGGCACAGCCAGCAAGGACTCAGACTGGTTTTAAAGCGTGTGCTTGTAACCAGTCCTTTATACTGGAAAGCCCTGTGACTTGGGCAAGTGGCTGAGCCTTCCCTAGCCCGGATGATCCTATCTGAGAAATGGGAATACCAACAGCTCCCTCTAGAGTGACTGCTTTTAAGTACAACAGCTCTGATGGGGTCTGAGTCCAGACCCAGACTGCCTGGAGCAGGACACGTGACCGCCTAAGTGGACCAAGTAGGATCTTGGGGGAGTGGCTTTGCCTCTCTTAGCCTCAGTTCCTCCGTCTGTGAAACGGGACCAATCACAGCTCCTTCTGGAAGGCTCAGCGGAGGATGAAATGAGAAAACGCTGACCCAGAGCTCAGCAGAGTCAGCTGGTGATGTCTTTAGCGTGGTCAAAAGCAGCCCCGGCCCAAAGCCGTCATCACAGGGGTGGCCCCGTCACGACTGTCGCCTCCTGACGCCTCCCTCCCATTCGCAGGCCCAAGTTCACCTACTTCCCCTTCTCCCTGGGACCCCGTTCCTGCATCGGGCAGCAGTTTGCTCAGGTAGGAGGCCAGCCGCGGGGTTTTGGCCCAGAGGTGACCACGGGGTGGCGTCTGGTCTAGGAAGCACTTCAGAGCCCCCTGCTGCTCCAGGGTCCCCGGGGCTGGGGGCTGGGGGCTGGGGGCTGGGGGCCCAGGCAGCCATGGTGCCTCACTCCCTGTCCCACGCCGCTGACTCACCCTCCCCGCCCCCTGCGCGCACAGATGGAGGTGAAGGTGGTCATGGCCAAGCTGCTGCAGAGGCTGGAGTTCCGGCTGGTGCCCGGGCAGCGATTCGGACTGCAGGAGCAGGCCACACTCAAGCCGCTGGACCCTGTGCTGTGCACGCTGCAGCCCCGGGGCTGGCAGCCGGCGCCCCCGCCCCCGCCCTGCTGAGGGGCCCGGGTGGGACCACACTCCTCGGCCAGGGCCCTGGGCACCCTGCTCCCCCACCCCCATCCCCAGGAGCACCCTCCACGCTGGCTCCCAGCGGGCCCTCGGCCCTCCACTGCCTGTTTCACCCCCTCCGAGCTCCCCCTCCCCGCTAACCCTGCCATCCTCCCACTGGCCCCTGCCTAACCCCCAGCTGCCACCCAGATGTGCTGTTTCTTTCTCTCTACCCGTCCACCCCCCCCACCCCGCCTCTTTGCACAGACCACTCCCTCTGCCAGACACCCTAACTCTTGCTCACTCCCTAAAGCCCTGTTCAGGTGTCACCTCTTCCAGGAAGCCCTCCTGCCATCCCCTGGCTGGGCCAGGGGCCCCTCCTCTGTGCTCCCCCACCCCCATCACCTGTGCTACCTCTAACACCACACTGACCACACTGTATCATGAGTGTCCTTTGACATGACCGACTGCCCTGCCAGGCTCCGAGTGCCTCGAGGGCAGGGCCTGCGTGTGATTCATCTCTGAGCCCCCTGTGCCCACCCAGGGCCTGGCACAGTCGATGCTCAATAAATAAATATGTGTTGATTGAAAAAATGGATGGCCAGACTGGGCCAGGACGCTCTGGCCTCCATTTGCTCATCTGTAAAATGGGGGCCACATTGAGAGTGATCTCTCTGAGGGCCGACATACCTCTGGAAGCTGCCCCCGGAGACGCCCAGACAATGCCACATTGGGAGAAGACCGCCCAGGTTCCCAGGCTGTTTTAGTAGAAGCCCGTTCCCTTGTGTGGAAGACTGTGCTCCTAGGGTGAGGCTGGGACTGTGGGCAGTGTTGAGAGCTTGAATTGAGGGGCTCGGGGACCCTGGGGCCTTTGTGGTCTAGTCTACTCCCAACAAGGCCATGGACACCCCAGAGGGCCTCCGACAGGCCAGAGCCCCCAAGACCTCTCTTGGGGGCAGCCTGGTGCCGCTGAGCACGAATGCCCACTGCACCCTTTGCATCTCTTGGCACAGGGCTGCCCCTCCCGACCTCTGGGGCCCAGGCAGTGAGACTGCAACCCTCATGGCAGTGGACAGGTAAAGAAATTTCCCCTTCCTGCTCAGGGCCAAGGGGCGGCCAAGGGGCAGGAAAACCTGGCCCCCCCCGTGTCCTCTGGGCTTGTCCAAGGAAAGGGCCACCCCCAGTTTCTCCTTCAGCATTTGGGAGTTTGTCTAGGAAAAAGAAGCTGCCCCCGGACTTCCCTGGTGGTACAGTGGATAAGAATCTGCCTGCCAGCGCAGGGGACACAGGTTCGATCCCTGGTCTGGGATGATTCCGCATGCCGCGGAGCAGCTAAGCCCAGGTGCCGCAACTACTGAGCCTGTCGTCTAGAGCCTGTGCTTTGCAACAAGGGAAGCCACGCAGTCAGAAGCCTGTGTGTTCCCTCTAGAGAGTAGTCCCCACCCTCCTCAACTAGAAAAAGCCCACACACAGCAATGAAGAACCAGCACAAACTAAAACACCAGAAATAAGTTAACTAATTAAAAAAAGAAAGAAAGAAAGAAACTGTCCCGGGCTCCCTGCCTGGGCTACGTGCCCCAGACAGATTCCCCCCACCCCGCCCCGCTATACCCAGGAGGGTGTGGATTTAGGGTGTCCTATACGTCTGTTTGCTGTACGTCTGCTCCTCAACCCTTGCTGCAGTCTTGAATAATGGCTCCTAGGGATCTTCCCATTTAGCAGATGAGAAAACTGAGGCTCAGGGGAGGCAGTGACCTGCTGGGCACTGGGATAGAGCCGCTAGATGTGGGAACCTACAGTAAGAGCGGCTGCACCTGCGCCTCTGGGCAGGGCGTCGGACCTCCGGGTGCGGCTGTGGCTGCAGATTCCTTGCTGAGTGAAGGTCCTATGCTCTCCCAGCCCCCTGCCAGACCCGAGCTCTAAGCTGGGCCCTTATCAAGCTACACACCACCCCCTCGGTTTCCATCTACCTGCCTTGGAGGGAGGGGGCGTCGGAGGGAAGGCCAGAACCTTCTGTGGTTCTGAGACGGCTGTGCCAGCTGGACCAGCCTATGGGGTGGGGACCAGAAACTTTTCTTTTTAAGGCCCGCCCCCCCTCCCACCAGGAGATCCAAGCTTCCCTGGTGGCTCAGCTGGTAAATAATCCGCCTGCAATGAGGGAGACCTTGGTTCAGTCCCTGGGTTGGGAAGATCCCGTAGAGAAGGGAAAGGCTACCCAATCCAGTATTCTGGTCTGGAGAATTCCATGGACTGTATAGTCCATGGGGTCACAAAGAGTTGGACACGACTGAGCGACTTTCACATCACAGGAGTCTCCAGGGTGCGCAGGGCTGGTACCAGCCCCTGGAGCCCAGACAAGATGGACGGGATTAAGACCAAGGTTCTGCAGCCCGACCTCCTGGGGTCAAATGCTACCCTATCTGTCACTGGTTAGGGCTTGGCCCCCAGTCTCCCCATCATAAGGGAGGACAGATAATATTACCCACATCCTAAGGTTGGTGCGAGAGTTAAGAGCGTCCTCCGAGGATGGTGCCCCGCACAGTCTTCCACAGTGGGCGATGGCTGCACACCCAACCTCCGCGGCATCTTGATAGCTGTTCCCTCCAGGGAGGGGAGGCCGGGCCGTGCAGTTCCCAGAAGGGACGCATGGTGGCGCCCCGGCGCAGCGCTCGGATCCGCGTCCGGCCCCCGGCCGTGTGGACGAAGCCTCTCCGTCGCTCCGAGGGTCCGGCGGTCCGGAGGGCCAGGGACTCGAGGCGACGCCAGCAAGCCCAGCCTCCCGAAGGAGCGGTCAGGGCGAGAGGGTGCGACGCTGGCCGCCCCCGGTCAGGCACGGGTGGTCTGGGGCCTCCAGTGACCCTGGCGGTGGGGAGGAGGGCATTGCGGTCCCCATTGCAGAACCGGGGCCACTGAGACGGGCGGAGGTCAGGCTGGTGGGGCTGCCGGGGCGCTGCCACGCGTGGGGGTGCGGCAATCAGCCGGTGCCTCCCTCTTCCCTCTCCGCTGGGGAGGCCTGGGTCTGGCGGGGGCGATGCTGGCAGGCCCGCGATGGGACGAACTGGGCCGTCTGGACTCACCCAGAAAGGGTCCGGGGGTGGGGGAGGTGGGGGAGAGAAACACGTGAAGCTGAGTCCGGGGTCAGGCTGTTTGCTGCGGCCGCACCAGGTGGCTCTGGTCCCCTCCCTGCCCTGCCATTCCTTCCCGCAGGACGGCGGGCAGCGATGGTCTTTCCCGGCTCGCAGCCTCTCTGTCAGCCTGGACAAGGTGCGATGGGTCTACACGCTCACCCTCAGGACACTTCCAGCCTGCACACTCACCCGAGCGCCCCTGACTCCCCAGTGCTGAGCTGCTGCAACACCCCGACTCCCTGGACGTCATCTCCCTGTGCCCTCCCCGCCCCCAAGGGTCCAGCGGCTTGGGGGGGCACCCCCGGGGTGTCTCTGGCCAGGCCGGGTAGGGGAGTGGCCTCAGGAGCCTTGTCTGCCAGTGTGGCCCGCCCAGCCACGGCCTGGATGGAGTTGCCCTGCGGGGCCTGGGTGGCAGGCCACGTGGTGGGCAGAGGACCACAGCGAGCTGCCCCACCAGAAAGGCACTGGATGGGGTTCCTGGTGGCCTCGGCCAAGCAGGCCTGCTATCCTCTACCCTGGTCCAGGGTCAGGGAGGTCCAGCCAGTGGGATGCCACAAACACAGTGCGGGCGATCATGAGAGGGGCTGGCCGTCTGCAGGTGACCTCAGGGCAGGGGCCAGAGGGTCTCAAGCCGGGGTTTGGTCCTGCGTCGCACCCCGCTTCACGGATGCTTGCTCTTCTCTGAGGCGAGAATCCTGCGTCTTCAGGGGGCTTCCTGACCAGTGTGTGACCCCAAGGAGGGTCTCAAGCCCCTAAGTGCACATCTGCCCAGACCTTACCCTGGGCTCCAGACAGTCCTGGACATCTCTGGCTGGATGTCCAAAAATAAGTCTGGCCGGGGGAGGGGCAGACACTGGGGGTATTTCTGGCAGGCGACGGGAGACTTATCCAGGAGGGTCATTTCTCTGAATCAGGGAAACCGTAGGGACGGATGGTCTGGAGCTTTAAAAACGCTCATTTCTCCTAGAGCATGGCTCTCCCTCACTTCCTTCTCCCCGGAGGAAACCATGGTTACCTTCCTGGTCTTGCCCAGCTTAGGCAGCCTCAGCTGGGGAGCTGGACCCAGCCAATCATGCAAAGTGGTCACCCCCAGGTGGGGGTCCTGAGGTCTCTGCGGAGGACAGGGACCAGCGGAGGCCTGAGCCTCCCGCTCTTGGCTGGCTTGGGGGGCAGGTAGCCCCTGTCTGCAGTGCCCGGGTCCCAGACCTGCCTGGGAGGAGGCTCCATGGGCCTCATGGTGGAGAGGCCGGGCAGGAGGTGGGGGGTGGAGGTGGTCCAGGGCCTTTCATTCAGAAGCCTGGCCTCCCAGGTGGGGTGTGGAGGGCCCCAGAGTCAATGCGAGGTGGGCAGGAGCAAAGGCCCGTCTCTTCTCCCCATTCACTGTCCTTGGGCCCAGCTCTGCTGGGGGCGGGGGTGGGGCAAGGGTGGCTATGCATCGGGGGCAGTCCCCTGCCTCCCCAAGCCCAGGAGCAGGGCCTCCGGGCAGCCCTGGGATCCTGGCTGAGGAGGAGTCTGGGATGATGGGGTTGGCTCACCCATTGAGCCCCTGCTGCTTAGCCAGCCCCAGGCCCAGCTGTACTGTGACCCTGGGACCCTTTCTACAGACAAGGTCCCAACTGTGGGGCCTCACCCCTGCTGTGAGCCCAACAACCTGAGGAGGAGGCCAGAGCCCACCACCAGCTCCCCCCGCCACCAAGTGATGGCAGCTCCTTGGCTCCCACCCAGGGGAAGGGGATTGTCCCAGGAACCCACACACGCCCTCACACCCTGGGGACCCCCAGAGCAGCTAACGGGTCCCTCAGGCTTCTTTCCTGACCAGGAGCCTGGAGATGGGAGGCTCACCCAAGGCCACTCAGGCAGTCATCAACTTAAGGGGGCCTTGAGTGCGGGAAACCAGCTCCCAGGGCTACACTGGAGTGTGTGTGTGTGTGTGTGTGTGTGTGTGCGTGTGCACGCGTGCACGTGAGCAAGCTGCATGCATATATGTCCATTCATGGGCTTCCCTGGTGGCTCAGATGGTAAAAAATCTGCCTGCAATGCGAGAGACCTGAGTTCAATCTCTGGGTCAGGAAGATCCCTGGGAGAAAGGAATGGCAACCCACGCTAGTATTCTTGCCTGGAGAATTCCTTGGACAGAGGAGCCTGGGGGGCTATAGTCCATGGGATCGCAAAGAGACACAACGGAGCGACTAACAGCTTCACTTCATGCCTCTCACGCACCTCTGTGTGTCTGGGGTCTCCCCATCTCTGTGCATCGCTGCCTCTCACAGGTGAGGTGAGTGTTTGGGTCTCAGCGTCCACATCTGCGTGTCTCAGGCTGCATGCCTCTGGCTGCGTCCGCTGTGACCTGTTTTAAGCTAAGGTGGTGGGCAGACCTGGGGGGTATTACAATACCCGCACACCCCATCCTAACCCGACAGGTTAGGTGGCCTGCCCAGGGCCGCACACGGGGTGAGGGGATCCACCCAATGGGCACATCCTCTGCCCTTCTTCAAGTCATGGCCACCCACGCCCCAGGTGAGGCTCCTTCTTTGAAACCTTCCTGCCTCTATTTACAGGAGGCCCCAAGGCCCAGGGAGACAGGTCTCCAGCAGGAGGGAGGTGCCAGGACCCCTGAGACCCAGCCGGGGCCCATGGAAAGCTGGACCTCCGCCTTGACCCTGCCACGCTCCGAAGCCCTCCTGCCTCTGATCAGGCCAGTCCTGACCCTCCCACCCTCCCGGGTCCCCTCGCTCCCAGCGCCGGTGCAGGTTGGCCGAACAGTGTGGAACTCGGGGAGCTGGTGGAGGAGCAGGTGTGGGGGTGTGGGGAGGTGCAGGGCTCACGGTTCCCAGGCGAGGTCACTGCGAGGCTGGTGGTCGCCCTCCCCTGGAAAGGGGAGCGCGGCTTCCCCCTGAAACCACAGTGTGGGGGAGGGTCGGGAGGGACCTCAGCTCAGGGCTACCCCCTCAACCCTCTGTTCCCTTCCAGTACCTCAACTCCAGCCAACTGCCAAGGCCCCAGGGCAGTCCGCCTGCCCCCTAGCCCTGTCTCCCACCTCGTCCATTCCCGGGGTGCCCCAAGCTCTGGGCCAGGGCTGACCTCCACCCTGAAGCTGACCCTCTTCCTGCCCTGGTGTCGGCTCCCTGTCTAGGTGCCTGCCTGCTCCTCCCTGGCCCTGCCCTCACCCTGCTGCCCCCCACGTGCCCATGAGCCCCCCACGAGGCTGTGCCCACGTCCCACTCAGGCCCCAGCATGAGTGCCCTTGGGTGACTGAAGTGGCATCAGACATTCAGGAGCCGAGACCACGCCAGCCTGGTTGCTGTCCGACGACAGGGACACCGATGACCAGCAGACAGAGGGTGGAGGCGCAAGAGTACACACCGCACACACACGTGCACACACGGACCCGCCTCTGCACACGCAGGAATGTGCACACGCACACATGCACTCCCATGCACACAGCTGTGCACCTCACCACTGCCGCACGTGTTCACAGACACGCACGCAGTGGGCCTGTGGCTGCTGCAGTGACCTCCAGAGCTGAGGAATCAAGTTGTTTTTTCCCCAGGACACATTCCCACACTAAAGAAAACAGGAAGGGACTTGGGGCCGGGACAGGAAGAGGAAGTGGCCTGCGTGCACACAGGGAGCCGGCTCCAGCCGGGTGGACCCCAGGCGGCTGGTTTGGGTGGGACTCAGGAGCAGACAGACAGACAGACTGCTGCAGAGTGGGAGGTGGAGCGTCCTCCAGGGCGTCTCTGCCTTGGTGCCGGTCCTCAGCGAAGGCCCCTCCCGCTTCCAGGTGAGAAACCGAGGCGGGGGGTCAGCTCGTCCCAGTCACCAAGGAGGGCAGGGGAAGCTGGCACGGGAGCCCGGCCCCTCTGACATCACGCTCCCCCAGCTCTGGTGCTACGGCCCACGTGGCAGTGGGAGAGGCGAGGCCTCTGCCGAGGATGCCGGGGGCCTTGGTGGGGCTCTTTCTGTCACCCACTGGTTTGTCCAGTTCTAGGCAAGCCCATGGCGCCTGGCCTGGCCTCTGGCAGTCTTGGGGGGCCCTGAGCACGCATTGCAGAACACACACGAAGGAGCCGGCATCAGCCCAGCGTGCGAGCCACCGCTCCCTCCCCGGGACTGGGCATATCTGGTGGCAGGGAATCTGTGAGGTCCCTGCCCCCAAGCCTGGCCCAGGGCTGGGTACAGGAGGTGCTCGTAAATGCTCCACTGGTGTGGCATTGGAGGCACAGAGAGGGACCACGACTGGCCCAAGGCCACACAGCGAGGCTGGTCTGATCCCACCCATGTCCTCCTGCTGCAGCTCCAGGGGAAACCAGGGTGGAGGCCTGGGCACATGGTCCCAGCTGGTCCCAGCCCCTCCCTGGGGTCACAGACTCCTGCAGTATCTTGTTAGTCCTCCAGACCCAGCAGGCGAGACTCCCCCCGGCCCTGCAGGTAGGGGGGCCCAGGGAAGCTTCCTGTCCTTTCTGACCTGCCTCCTTTCTTCCCTGCATGCCCTCCCAAGCCACAGGGCAGCTGGGTGTTCACTTTTATCTCCAGAATCCCAGTCTTAGGATAACATCTAGATGGTGGGAAGGAAGGAGGAGATTGGGGCAGGGTTGGGGGCAGTTCAGGGCTTCAGAGACAGACAGTCTTGTTTTGTTTTGTTTTGTTTTTTCATTTAAATAAAAGTCTTGTTTAGCAGGGACCCAAGATGACCAACAGTCCTGGTTTGCCTGGGACAGAAGTTTTGCAGGACGCATGAAGACTTTCAGGGCTAAAACAGGGAGAGGTCCAGGGAGACCAGGACAAGCCACCCTAGAGGAACTCCAGAGACACTTAATCTAAGTCTACCCGATGCTTGAACTCTCCACTGTGTCCCCAGCCAGTGGCTGTCTAGCCCTGCTTACATACCTCCAGTGACAGCGAGCTCATCACCTTTCAGAGGAGCAAGAGCCAACCAAGAGGTAGAAACAGGCAGGACCAGGCAGTGACCACAGTGAGGTCAGAGTTTGCAGAGCAGAATGCAGGGGCCCCTGACCGGCCTTTAGGGGCAATCAGACAGGGCTTCCCAGAGGAGGAGGCTGGAGAAGAAGCCAGGGAATCCCTGAGCAAGGGGATAGCACAGGCACAGGCCAAGAGGCCTAGACCCAGCTCCCAGGGAGTGAATTTCTTTGCTGTTCACTCTGACAGCTGGTGTGACTCTAAGCACCCCGCCCCAGCCCTATCTCTGGAAAGGGGCCCCTCCTGCCTTCACACCCCACCCCCCCCACCCCCAGTCTCCAGGCTGGGAAAGGTCTCACTGCCAATGGAAGAACTGCTGGATGCCTTGGAATGCCATTCCCTGCCTGCCCCTCATTTTCTGAGGCACCAAAATCTGCCCCCTCCTCCAGGAAGCCTCCTCGAGCTTCCCAAGCCCTGGATGCCCCCCTTCCACTCAGACCAACCTTCTTCTCTCCTTGGGGTCACTACACCTTCAGGGACCCGTGTCACCCTCTAGTTGAGCTTTCCTGCCCCTTGCTTTCACACCTACTGGTCTCTCTTCCTGGAATGTCTTCTCATCCCCTGAAAAAAGCTTTCTTATCCGTCAACTATGGATCTCAAATGCCAGCTCTTCCAGGAAGCCCTCCAGGATTTCTCTGACTGGAGTTGATACCAGCCTTCCCTTTCAGTCACTGCACTCCCTCTGTGCTGACCTCAGGCCTGGGTGGTGGGTGGGGGTGGGCAGCCACCGGCACCCAGCCCTGGGAACTCAGCCCAGAGCCCTCCACTTGCCTCAGTGCCCTGGTCTCTGGTCCTTGTGGGGGACCCAGGAGCAAAAGTGGGTTGGCTCTTAGGGCAAGCACAGAGCAAGTGCATACTAAGGGCTTGCTGCGGTATGTTCATTCATCTGATATTTCCTGAGCACCCTCTCTGTGTCAGACAGAGTCACGTAGCTGCCCTTGGGGGTCCTTTTCCATCCCCCAGCACACGTGGAGCAGTTAGAACAGTAGGGCCCCTGCTGTCCACGGCTCTCATCTCCCAGACAAAGGCAAGGGACACACCTTCTGGCCACCTTGGAGTCAGGTGGCTCCAGAGCCCAGCTCCGGTCATACCCCTAACCTGCTGATGGGCCTTGGATAGCTCATGCCCTCTGTGACATGGAGACAATAGGGGTGGCTGCCCGGGAGAGCCGAGAGAGGGGACAAGTGTGGCAGCTCTGGGTGGCATCACTCACTGTCATCCTTCTCCAAGGACCCTAAGTGCCCCTCACTGGGGGGGTGGGACCAGTCCCCGGGAGAGAGCTTGCAGGCACTCTGGGGTCCCAGGCTTGCAGAGAGGGGTCTCGCAGCCTGACTGAGTGCCCAGGGGTGCAGCCGTCTCTCCGGCAACCTTCTGAGTCTGCCAGAGAGGCTGGGGGCAGGGGAGGGCAGTACCCAGATTTATCCACCAATCCCGCAGGCTCCTGGCCCTGGAGCTCCTTATCTGCCCGGCCCAGCATGGGGCGGGGGGGGGGCAGTGGTGGTGGCTGGGCCTGCCGGGGCGGGACGCCGCCTGGGAACTGGACGCAGCCGGGAGCCCCACCAGGTGGGCGACAGCCGCTGAGGTCCCTAAGCGTCCCCGTGGGCTGTGGCCGGCTGCCTACCCATCTCCCGCACCATGTCGGACGGCGAGGGCCCCTCAGCCGGTGAGTGGCAGCGCTATATTTACCCACCGCGGCTCCGGTTGCAGAGCCAAGGCCACTGGTCACCGAGGACGTGGCCCCCCACCCCCACCCCCCACGGCAGCCTGCAGGCAGCTGCGGGGCTGGACCCTCTTCCTCGAGCCCGATGCCTGGGTGGGGGTGGGGGTGGCTGTGCGTATGGCGGGAGGTGCGTGACTCTCTAAGCTCAGTAGTGCCGCAGCCCCGGCTTCCCCGTGGGGCGAGAGCAGGAAGCTGCTTCTGCCCCGGACCTTCCTGACTGTCATCTGGGCCATGGAGCTGACCCACCCGTGGCGCGGGGGCCCTGGCTGCCGTTGGACCCTGGGTGGGCGCAGGGTGCGGCTCCTGGAACCACGTGCAAATGAGTGTGTGTATAAACACTTACTTGGTGTTGGGGGACAGGGGAGCGCACAGCTTCCAGTAGACCTCCCAGAGGTCTGAGACCAGGAAGTTCTGAGCTTCTGGTCTGCCTACACAGAACAGACCCCCTCCACCCAGGGGTGCCCAAACCCTCTAAGTTGGAAATGGCCAGGGACCCAGGCAGGCGGAGGGGTGGTCAGACACGGGGGTCTGCCCACATGCCCTCTGGCCTGCCTGAGGCGAGGGGCTACTGTGGGGGCTGGCTGCCCGTGTCCCTGGCTGGTGGCCCTGGCTCCATCCAGCTGAAGATGAGCTCTGATGTGGACATCACCCCGAAACTGCCTGGGGTGGGGTGGGGTTGCGGGGCAGGGGGAGCAGCGGGAGACGGCTTAATTCAGGGAACATTTTGGGGACTCTGGAGTCAGGCTGCCCAAGTTCCGATTCCCGTTCCTTCACTTCCAAGTTGGGCAAACTTGGGCGAGTGGCTGAATGGCCTGGAGCCTTAGTGGCTCCAGGTGAGGAAGGAGGCGGTGAAAACGAACCCCCAGGTGGTTGTGAAGATTGACAGCGAGGCTGCATGCAAGTGTCTGCAGGTGTGCGGTGAGCGCTTAGCGGTGTCTTTTTGGGAACAGCAAGTGGGAGGTCCCGGGCTGGCGCCAGAAGCCCTCGGGTCTGGGCAGCCCTACCGGGCCCCTCCGGCCGCGCCTCGTTGCCTTAGCCATGACTGTGGCCCACGGATTCCTTACCCGTCAAACGCCACCATGGAGAATCTGGACTCATCAGACTGTGATGGAGAGAGGGCCTCGGAGTGAGCTGGGGGCAACAGCGTGAGACCCCACCCTGCACGGTATCTGCCGGATGGTTCCCTGCCTGGGCCTGGCCGGGTCAGGCGTGGAACAGAGTGTGTGTGTTTGGGGAGGGGGATACTGACAAAGCTGGCCGGACCTCACCCTCTTCTGCTGGGCGCCAGTGGCGCGGACTGCCAGGAATTGTCCGGCGGTGGTTGTACAGAAGCCAGCATGGGGCGGGGGGTACAGGGGGTGCAGACAGGCCCTTTTCTGGCTGGCTCTGCCCACACCTGACACCAACCCGGAATAGCTCTCTCCCTCCGCTGGGGACATGGCCCTGCTTTTAGCAGCTTGTAAAACCACCCTGCTGTGGGGATGGGTATTTCAGGAAGCCCAGGACAATATTAACCCATCAGGGTGATGGAATGGGTACTGAGCATGTGTGTGTTTGTGGCCTGGAGCCTGGGGGCAGACAGCCTTCCCTGTCGGGGTTGGGAGAAGGTCCGCTGGATTGGAGGCTGGCGGGCAGCATCCTTGCCCTACCTACCCTGGCTGGGCCGGCGACTCCTGGCTTCCCGCCTGTAGGGTACTGTGTGACCGTCTTTGCTGTCTGATATGCTGGGTTGTGATCACTCCAGGTTGGCAGGAGTAAAGACAGCTCCTGGGTGCAGGGATGCATGCTTGCTTATGGCAGAAGTAGGGATCGGGATGGGAGTGGAATCTTCTAGGATGTGTCGTCTGCAATTCCAGTCTTTCTCAGATTCCTTCTGTGCAGCAGCGACTGGGCCAGGCAGGCTGCTGTGAAATATTTCCACCTGTTCTCAGTAACCAGTTTCTGTGCCTGTGTGGACAGCAGGAAAAGTTCTCAGCTCTGTGCCCACAACCTGTGTGACCTTGGGTGGATTACTCAAGGACGTGGAACCTCAGTTTCCTCATCTGTTAAATGGGAACAATAATAGGATATCAGCGCTTTAAGTTTCAGGGAGAATTAAGTGACCAAGAGCATGCAGCACACTGAGAATCATGCCAGGCTTGTTGTCAGCTGTTGTTTTTATTATTCAACCAGTCAGTGAGCCGTGACCCAAGAAAGGAAGCAAAGGGACCAAACTGTCTGCTGTGTCTTGTGTCCCAGCCGTTGTGGGCGCACTGTCTGTTTAATCCCTGGAGATCAGTGGCGTGGACTTCACTGTATAACTATGGAAACCAAAGCTCAGAGAGAAAAACAGACTTGTCCAAAGTTACCCAGCTGGTCAGTGGTAGAGCTGGGCTTCAAACCCAGCTTCCTTAGGGCCTGTCTGTGCAGAGCTCAGGTCAGATGCCTTTTCTAGGAAATCCCGCCCTGTTCCCTTCGGGGTAGGGAGGCTGGCCATCTTGCAGGACTTTTCGGCTCTCCTCTGAGCAATGGCTGTCCTCATCTGGGAGGCTGCTAGCCCAACATTGCCTGCAATGATTCGGAGCCTGTCAAAAATCGTGGTACCCTGCTAGGGTTGTCAGGATGATTCCCCAGCCCAGGAGCGCAGTGGCAGGTGGCCCGCTCCAGGATTTATGGCCCTGAGCCTGGGCAGGGGAGCCTGGAGGCTAAGCTTACCAGGAGTCAGCATCATATTTATAGCAGGAGCTCGCCTGCACCGAGAACTGCCATCCTGTCGCCGGGTCCTGTGAAGGTGCTTCCCCTAAAGCTGCCTGGCTTCCAGACTTGGCTCTGCTCCTTGGCGACACAGAGGGCTGGATGGGTCACTTCCACCCTGCGGTCCAGCTTCCTTATCCGTACAGTGGGGCCTTGCCACGTCCCTCACTGGAGACGGTGTGTGTAGGTACCATCACGGGCCTGGGTAGAGGGGCTCCTCACATCCTGGGTCTGCTGCTTGGCTTTCCCTACCTCTGAGCTTGCGGTACCTCTGACCTGTCAGCTCTGGAGCTCCACAGGAAGAGAGTCCAGCCCCTGTGCCGTCCGATCCTCCCATGTTTGGGAAAGTTTCCAGCAAAGCAGCTTTCTAATTCCAAGCACCAAAGAACAGGCCACTGGATTCGCAGCAGAGGGCCCGAATGCAGGTCCGTCAGAGCCTGGGGCTTGAATCCCTGCTCTGCCGTTCCCGGGCTGTGTGGCTTTGGGCAAATCAGTTAACCTCTCTGAGCCTCAGTGACGGGTGGACATTTGTCCTGCCCTGGAGGCTGTGACAAGGATGGACACTCCTAACCCAAGGAAGCGCTCAGTCAGTAAAGTGACCTTCTTCCTCTTCCTGTAAAACCTTCCATCAATCCCACTGCCCACCCACCCCAGCCCCCACCCCTGGGGGCTGCAGTCACATTGTTTGCACAGTGGGAAGGGTTTTTCTGGGGCAGGTGGTGGCTGATGTTGGGGTGGCCACCCCGTTTCTCACTCAGCTCCTGGCACCCCAGAGCCCGGAGACAACCTGCTCCCGGTCATCACAGCGGGCCCCGTGCCAGGGCACAGGGAGCCCACACCTCCCTCCGAGTTACGGGCTGCATTTTGCTCTCCTCTGTGGTTACTGACCGGCCTCAGGGCCGGGGTCTGTGCCGAGCTTCTCCACGAGGAGAAAACAACAAAATGCTTTTACTATTCAGGCCCTGCTCTTGGAGAGGAAGGGTCTTCTCCAGGAGAGGGGGGCTTGGCCCCAGGCCTCAGCATCTCTCTACCTGGTTCCCCTCCTGTCGGTGAGGGCTGCCCTCCTCCCCCAGACAGGTCACTGGGCTCTGTTTTTACGGACAACAGGGAGCCAGCAAGGTCTTGAACCGGGGAGGCACCTGGATTGCTTCCGTGTGGGGGTGCAGGGTCAGGAAAGACTCCGGAGGCCAGGAGGCCCAGGACGAGTCTGGAGATGTAGGTCCTGAGCAGAGGGGGTGAGGCCCGCTGGGAGGAGAATGGGAGGATCTGGAAAGTGCTGGGAAAGGATGGGGGAGAAGGTAGGGGGTATGTTAAGGCCGGATGCTCCCTCTTCCGCTAGGCTGGTCGGGAGCCTGGGAGTGGGGTGGGGTGACCTGGCAAAGCCCCAGAGGTCAGTTTGTACATCCTGTTGGAGTCCCTAGAGGATGATTTCCAGGGTCAGGCAGACCTGCCCCCTGGACACAGGCGGGTCCTTCTCTCTGACCATCAGTTGGCTCATCTGTAAGTGGAGGTGATGCCATGACCTCGGGGGGTGTTGTAGGGGTTAGATGAGATGTCACTCTCAAACTCCTGTGAACCGGGGGCCAGGCGAGGTATGGGTAGCAGCCACTCGACCCCAGGAATGAGCCTTTAACCCATGGCCCTTGGTAGTCCGGGTGCTGTGCTGGCAACGGCAGGAAGGGTTTAACCCGAGGAGCATCTGATCTGGCGCAGGAGGCTGGGGTCAGGGGCGAATGAGGACCTTCCAGATGATGCCCCGTTACCTGCCCCCTCGGTTCCCAGCATCACGGTTCACACCACACTCCCTGTCCACACTTCCCACCCATGGATCCCCATGTCATGGAGGGGCAAACTGAGGCCCAAGAGAAAGAAAGACTGGCTCAGGGTCAGTGGCTAGGGAGTGATGAGACAGGACTCGATTCCCCAATGCAGGCCCCTTGGCACCTGTGTGCAGGCTTCACACCTTCCCTCCTGCTGCTTGGAGCAGGCCCGTCGTCCAGGCTGGTGGGGTCCTGCCTCCTCCAAGGACCCTTCCCTGGAATCTGAAGCCCCAGGGACCCTGCACCCCTGGAGTGCCCCACCCCACCCCACCATCTCTTCCTTTTATTGAAACAGCTTGACCAGTGCCAACCTGGACACCACTGTCCCGCTCATAGCACCTTGGGTGGTGGGAGATGTGTTGCGAGCTCATTGCTGTGTGACCTAGACAAGCCTCCTTCCCTTTCTGGTCTCAGGGTTTTTTTTAGTCTGCCTTTATCCCCGTAGAATCCTACAGGTGAGTACACAGCTCTCATGTGTGTCCCTTGTTGGGACATCAAGCAGGGCTCAGGAGCCCTGCCACCTCTGTGTCAGCCCTTACCCCTGCCCAAGAATCTCCGAGCAGCTAATGAATAAATCGACGTGGCTCCTGTCCCCACTCCAGCCTCTTGAAGCGCCCCCGGGAGCTTTTACACTCATGACAAGAAATACAGCTTAGAAGCCGTTAGGAATTCCTCCTGGAAATAAAATATCCACTTCTGTTCTTTTAAAGTATTGGGTCCATTCTGAATGAGCATCCTTGAGATAGCAAGATACATTTTAAATAGTTTCAATATATATTTTTAAATGACCCAAAGCTGTTGGTCTCTGCTTTTTTTTTTTTTTAAACTATGCAGGGAAAATAAAGTACAGAAACTGGTAGCTGAGATGGGCTGAAGATATCTGTTATTATCCGTACCTTCGTGCGCGCTTAGTCGCTTCAGTCGTGTCTGACTCTGAGACTTAGCACGCAGGAAGATACAAATAATAAGATATCTTTGGCCCATCTCAGTCACCAGTTTCTGTATCTATTGATTTCCAGTTTTTGCATTGGTCAAGACAGCTGCTTTTGGTTTGTACTGACTCTATCACTCCGGACAGGCTTGTATACTATGATAAAAACACAAATCGCAGTGGCTTAAAGCAACAAAGATGTATTCCTCACTCATGCCAAGTTTACTGCGGGTCTGGTGACTCTCCAGGGCAGGTCACCTACGTGTTGGCTTGGCAGGTGTGATGCTTGCGCAGGGACCCAGATTTCCCGTCATAAGGCAGATAAAGCACGGGGCGGAGGCATCACACTGGCAGTTAAACGCGCCCACCTAAAAGTGATCAGTATGATCTCTCTACTGGCATTTCATTGGCTTAAGCAAGTCCTATGGCCACACCCAAGGGCAAGAGGACAGGTACAGAGCTCCGTTAGGGAATGGATTAGTAATATCTGTACCCCATTAACTTTTTTCCCAACTGACTTTTAAAAAAATTTCCCTCTTTCTTTTTAAATTTAGTTTTTTTAAATTGGCATATAATTGCTTTACACGTTCAGGTGACCTAGTAGGAAAAGAATCTAGCTACCAAGCAGGAGATGTGGGTTCGATCCCTGGGTCAGGAAGATCCTCTGGAGAAGGAAATGGCAACCCACTCTAGTATTCTTGCCAGGAGAATCCCATGGACAGAGGAGCCTGGTGGGCTACACTCCAGGGGACCTCAAAAGAGTCAGACATGACTTAGAGGCTGAACAACAACAACAAGAATTGCTTCATAATATCGTGTTAGTTTCTGCTGTACAACGCATGAATCAGCGACAGGTATACATATATCCCCTCCCTCCGGAGCCTCCCTCCCACCACCCCCAAATGACTTTTTAAACAATAGCCTATTTTAATTATGAAATGCTCAGAGCATATCTTATGCACTATGGTCAATAAGCCTCTGAAATGTATAAGTCCTTTTCAACAAGGAGATCTCAAAACCAGAGGCAAGATTTCTCAAAACATGTTCTCTCCCTCAGATCTGAACTTGCCTTTAAAAGTCCAAAAATAAATTTCTGAAAGATCTGGTCACAGCATCAGCGAGGAAAAGCAGAAGCAAGAGAAATGTTTAGCTACTTGTTGCCAAAAACTCTCTTGATTTATTATTCCCTCAGGCACAAAAGAGGGAGCTGGGATGGATAGTCCATGAGCCAGCTTAATCACTGAGACCGTCGGATAAAAACATAGGATGTGATTTTAGAAGGAAATGGTTGTGGAAATATATTGGAAAATAAAAATCGTGAGTCTGTACTTCATCCTTCTCGGTCAGACCCTGTTTCCTTGATTCTGCGACATCACCAAATAAACACAGCATCGTCGGTTTAGTTACGAGCTTTCCCACCAGACTTGAGTATGTTGCTGCTGTTTAGTCACTAAATCGTGTCCAACTCTTCGTGACCCCGTGGACTGTAGCCCGCCAGGCTCCTCTGTCCATGGGATTCTCCAGGCAAGGAGACGAGTGCGTTGCCGCTTCCTTCTCCAGTGGGTCTTCCTGACCCAGGGATTGAACATGCATCTCCTGCATTGGCAGGTGGGTTCTTTACCGCTGAGCCACCTGGAGAAGCCCGTCAATAGTGTACAACTAAGCAAATTTAAATAAAAACATGCAGCCTAACAGAGGTCTGTGGCAAGGAACAGCACACGCTGTTATGCATGATGAGATCAGACCTGGTTTAAAAATAATGTTTGCAGAGACTAGAGGTGGTCCGAGCCCTTTTCTAGAAGTTGATGATATCACCCAAATCCAAGACTTAAAACTGCAGTTTGAGGTTGTTGGACTCCATGTTGAGGTGCGGACGCTCTTGCAGTTCTGGGCCCCACATTTCAATCTCTAAGCCAAACTGTTTAGAGTACTCTCTACCAGGTTTAAACACTTTTCTAGGAATCCTGCCTCATTTATTTCAGGTGGAAAAACATGTCAAAGCACTGGTGCGTTTGCTGAAAATACCCTTCCTGCCACTTCTCGCTGGAGGGGTGAGCTCGCGGTCTGAGTGGACCCCGATTCCTATGTCCCGCCAGGTGCTGTGGTGGAAGTGGAGAATTGGGTCTCCTCCCACAGACTTGCCTTCAACAACCCACTTCAGTTTCATCCTGGTGCTACTAGGCTCAGGTTATGAGAGCAAGATGGAGAATGTATACATTAGGCACTACATAAATGCTGCCTCCCCTTCTCCTAGGTCCTTTCACATACCTAATTCTGCATGATTCTCCTTATAACTCTATGTGGTAAATACTGTTGCTCCATTTTACAGATGAGCAAACTGAGGTTTAGAGACATTGAATGACTTGCCCCAGAGCACACAGTGGGGGAGATGGAGCCAGGATGCAGGTGTGCTGGCCCCATCTGGGGCTCCTCTTTTGCAATGAGCAGCCTTGCAGCCTGAGAGGGGCCTAGAGGCCTTCAGTCCTTCCCAAAGAAGGCCAGAGATCAGGGAGCAGGCCTGGAAGAAGGGCTTTCATCAGGAGACAAGACAGCAGATGAGATTCCCTCTAAATCTCTTTGGAAGGCACGGGTCTGCCAGGAAGAGCACTGGGGTTGAAGAGTGAACACCTGGACATGAGCTCGGTCCTGACACTAAAGTGCTCAGTGGCCTCCAGTAAGCCCTTTGCTCTTGCTAGAGAGCTTCCCATGAGAGTCTAGGCCCGGGAGTGTCCCATGAGATAGTCTTTCCTGTAGCAGAATCTTAGGATGCTCAAGGAGCCCTGAACGGCTCAGCGTCTCTCTGGAGCGGTTCCCCGCTCACTCGGTGACGGTGAGCCAAGCATGGGCCCCTGGCCCTGCCCCTGGACCAGGCTGGGCTCAGCCACATCCTCAATGGCCAGGGCTACACTGCATCCCCAAACTGCTGCTGGTGGGTGCTCTGGGCACCTTCATGCCCAAGAAGTGTGGCTGAGGCTGGAAAAGGGCCTGGACTGTGGCCACACCCCTTGGCCATCCCAGCCTTCCCCAGTTCCTCCCAGAGAGAAGCACCAAAGACCACGGGCCCCGGCTTACTGAGCATCGGCCGTGTGTCCTGCCCTGGGTGGCTCCCTCCCACTTGCACTTGCTACCCCATCGCAGCTCTGCGAGGGACACTGAGCCCCTCTCACAGGCCTGGACACCGCTGGGTGATAGACTGCCACTGAGTTCCAACCCGGAACGGGGAAGCCTGCCTAGCCGATGCACCTTCCTGACATCTGGGAGCGCTGTCCAGTGTCCAGGAGGAAATCCAGCACTCAGCGCTGCGGGAGGCACACACAGGGGGCAGACACAGGGCTTTTGCGTCACGCCCATCCCGCAGCCTCCAAGGCATTCCTTCCCTTTTCTTTCCATCTGGAAACTTGTTGAGAGAGGAGGAGTCTCAGCCGTGACTCCAACCCAGGAGGCAAAGTGCTATAAATAGGTTCCATCAGGACTTGTAGCTGAGCCATCAAGAGACTGTTTGAGTCCTGGGTGCCTGGGGGGAGCCCCATTCACCTTTGACCAACATCCACTAGGGCACACCCGGGGGAGGAGTGGACATAGCCGGATTTCTCTGTCTTGTGGGGTCTGGGGGCAGCCTTCGCCCAGAAGAGCAGGAGAGCATGTCATTGCTCAGAGCACGCGGGTGTCCAGGCCCCCAAGCCTGCCCTGAACCTGTGGGATCAGCTGGGGGGGTCAGTCCCCCAGGGAAGTTGAGCTCAGGCCCCTCTGAGTCTCACAGGATGGCCGGAGGGTAAAACCAGTGACTTTCAGAGCTGCAGGCTCTGTGGAGAGTCCTGGGCCATCACTTTTAAAATTTTTTGTTAACAGCCTTATTGAGATGTAATTTACATACCATACAACTCACTCATTTGACCTGAATTTTATAACCATTTCCACAATCGATTTTAGAACATTTTTATCACTTCCTGGTGACAAAGAAACCCTTGGGCTTCCCTGATGGCTCAGGGATAAAGAACCCACCTGCCAATGTAGGAGATGAGGGTTCGATCCCTGGATCAGGAAGATCCCCTGGAGAAGGAAATGGTAACCCACTCTAGTATTCTTGCCTGGGAAATCCCATGGACAGAGGAGCCGGGTGGGCTATGGTCCATGGGATCAAAAAGAGTCAGACACGACTTAAGTACTAAATAATAATCAAAGAAATCTCTAACCCATTAGCAGGCAACCCCCAGCCCCTGGCAACCACTACTCTACCTTCCGGTTCTATCGATTTGCCGATTCTGGACATTTCACGTAAGGGGGATCATACGATATTTGTCCTTCTGTGATCAGCTGCTCTCTCAGCATCACGCTTTTGGGTTCGTTCATGTCTGGACGCGTGTCAGTGCCCTATTCCCTTTTGTGGACAAATATTCCACTGTGCAGGTCTAGACCTTGCTCTATTCATCTTGTCTCTACTTTTTGGCTATTACAGATAATTCTGCTGTGAATGGTTGTGCACGAGTTTCTATGTGGACATAGGTCTTTGTCTCTCCTGGGTTGTTACACACGTGGAAGTGGAATTCCTGGAACCACATTTGACTTTTTGAAAAAAAAAAAAAAAAGACCAGAATATTTTCCAAAGAGACTGCTCCAGGGGTGCATCGGTGGTGGAGCATTTGACTGCAAAGAGGTGGCACTGTATACACCCCCACCTGCAGTGTATGAGGGTCCCGATCGCCCCACATCCTTCTGGAACTTGTCATGATCTTTTTAAAGAGATTTCACCACCCCTGCTCCGTTTATCATTTTTCTAACGGTTGTTTTTGTTTCCTGTCGGCCGTGCTGGGTCTTCGCTGCTGAGCGGGCTCTCACCGTGGCGAGCAGCGGCTGCTCTGTAGCTGCACGGGCTTCTCTCATTGCAGAGCACAGACTCTGGGGCACGCGGCGTCACAGCTCCTGGGCTCTACAGCACAGACGCGGTAGCTGTGCACATGGGCTTTGTTGCCCTGGGGCGTGTGGGATCTTCCTGGATCAGACCCACATCTCCTGCATTGGCAGGTGGCTTCTTAACCACTGAGCCACCAGGGAAGCCCTGTTACGATCTTTCTGATTCCAGCCATCCCCGTGGGTGTGAAATGGTGCCTCACTATGGATTTTTAAAATATTTTATTTTATTTATTTATATGTGTCTGGGTCAGGTTTCACTTGCAGCACACAGGCTCAGCTGCCCTGTGGCAGGTAGGAGCTTAGTTCCCCGACCACGGTTCGAACCTGCTTCCCCTGCCTTGTAGGCAGATTCTTAACCAGTGGACCACCAGGGAAGTCCCTCATGGTGGTTTTGGTTTACTTTTCCCTGGTGACTAATGGTGTTGAGCATCTTTTCCCATGCTTCTTGGCCGTCACCACTCGGCTCTGAGATATTATGCCTCAGTTTCCTCATCTGTAAAATGGGCATAATGACAGAAGGACCTGCCTCCCAGGCTGTGGTGAGGATTCAGTGAGATAATTCCAGGGTCCTGGTGCAGAGAAGCTGCCAGCAAACATTGCTTGAAGCTGCAGACTGGGCTCCAAGTCCTTCCTCTGAGGGCTGGTGTGGAGGAGGGACTGGGAGAAAGGTGGAAATCTGGAAGCTTCTGCAAGCTCCAAAGGAAAGGGACAAACATCATCAGAGAAGGTGCTGACTGGCCCTGCCCCAGCCCTGGATGATTTCCTGACCAGCTTTGAAGCTCTGCTCAGCTGGGCAGCCCAAGTAACCCGGCCGCGTCTATGCAGCCTGGTGAAATCCAGACGAGGCAGGTGTCCAGACCACATGCACAGTGAAGACAAGCCGGGCCTGTCATTCGGGTTTCTGGGGAGGGGGGGGCACCTGTGGTTTTTCTTATCATGAGTTATTTGGCCTCCTCCCCTTGGCTGCTCACTGGGGGTGTGATGTTGCCCTTCCTGGACTTGCACGCTTGCGTCTGTCAATAGAGAACTCTGGAGCTGGGCCAGGAGTGTCCTCCCACGAGGTTGGGCGGGAGCCTGGGGCCTGGCGGAGGTGCCGATGGTCAGGCCGATTGTGTAGTGGAAACCTGAGCCAGGAGCCGGGCGGGAGGTGAGGGAAGGCAGTCAGATCCTCACGGGTGGAAAACAAATGCACTTCCGGACAGCAAGCTCATTAGGCCGCCCCGGAGGGAACAATCAAGTTCTCTTCTGGAGCCCACCCTGGAATGTTCAATTGAGTCGACTGTCTGGGAAGGGCGGGTCATATCCCAAGGGGACCCCAGGCCCTGGGGCTGGGGTGGATGCTGCAGCCGGCAGGGGTTCCAGGTGTTTCCTGGTCCTGCCACTGGGTCCACAGTCACGTGGGGCACAGGTGGGAGGCAGGGACAGGGAATCAGGCTGGCCCTGGCACGTGAGCTCTGCCACCTGGTGCTGTGCGGTCTTTAAAAGTCATACAATCTCCCCGGACCTTTGTCTCCTCATGTGCAAAACAAGGCTGATGATACATTATAGCAGGAGTCCCCGACCTCTGGGATCTAATGCCTGATGATCTGAGGTGGAGCTGATGTAAGAATAATAGAAATAAAATGCACAATAAATGTAATGTGCTTAAATCATCCCCAAACCATCCCCACCCCACTTTATTGTTGTTCAGTCGCTAGGTTGTGTCCAACTCTTTGCAACCCCGTGGACAGCAGCACACCAGGCTTCCCTGTCCTTCACCGTCTCCCGGAGTTTGCTCAAAATCATGTCCATTGAGTCAGTGATGCCATCCAACCATTTCATCCTCTGTCTCCCACTTCTCCTCCTGCCTTCAATCTTTCTCTGCATCAGGGTCTTTTCCAATGAGTCAGCTGTTCGCATCAGGTGGCCAAAGTATTGGAGCTTCAGCTTCAGTATCAATCCTTCCAATGAATATTCAGGGTTGATTACCTTTAGGGTTGACTAGGTTGATCTCCTTGGTTTGTGGAAAAATTGTCTTCCACCAATCTGATCCCTGGTGCCCAAAAGGTTGGGGACCGTTGCCTTATAGGATGGCTGCTAAGTGTGAATGAAACAGTACACGTGGTCAAGGGCAGAGTGGGGGAATTCTATCAGACAGAAGCAGAGCTTCTAGCCTATGCATGTGGCTTATTGGGAGAGGAGCTTAGGGGAAGGCAGTAAGGAGGGAGGGAAAGGGGGTAGGGTATCAGGTGATGTCTAGCCTTCTTTTTTAAAGTAACAGTTTAATAAACAGTAATAATTAATACAAACTGTCAACTCCACGGGCGGACTTTGGAGAGAACCACATCTGGCTTTCTTTCATTTGTTGTCTGCCACTCCAGTGCAGGCTGCGACCACGCCTTCTCTGTGCCTGATCAGTAAATGTTTGTTGAATGACTGACTGATCAAATGTTGCTGCTGCCTCTCCTTCTGTGTCGGGTCACCCAGGACCTTCCACGTAGCCTGGTCCTGTGAAAGCTCTGGGGTACACGCTGCACCATGAAGTCTGAGACAAGAGGGCCTGGCTTTTGCACCCCAGCCCCAGTGAGTCAGGTTGAAACCAGGTAACTCAGGTTGGGACGTGAACCCACCCAGCCTAGACTCGTGGCCCCATCATTTCCATCTCTGCCTCTGCAGCCACGTTGCCCGCTTTGTGCATCAAAGTGCTATCTGCTTCCCTCTTATAAGTACGCCTACGGTGGCGTTAGGGCCCCGCTGTGATCCAGTATAACCTCCCCGTCTTGAGATCCTTCATTTAATCACAACTGCGAAGACCCTTTTTCCATATGTGTGTGCGTGTGTGTGTTAGTTGCTCACACACACAAGAGTCGTTGTATCTGACTCTCTGTGACTCCATGGACTGTAGCCTGCCAGGCGCCTCTATCTATGGGATTTCCCAGGCAAGGATACTGGAGTGCATTGCCATTCCCTTCTCCAGGGAATCTTCCCGACCCAGGGATCAAACCCGGGTCTCCTGCATTGCAGGGAGATGCTTTCCCGTCTGAGCCACCTGGGAAGCCCTTTTCATATAGAGTATTCAAAAGGTCCAGGGATTGGGGCCTGGTATCTTTAAGGTCCACTTCATCTTCAGCCCACTACAAGCACCAGCATCGGATTCCTCAGAGAAGCTTGTAGCGCCAGCCGGCATCCTCCTCGCCTGTAACCTCCCTGCCTGTGTCCCTCCCTCCTGTTCCCCTCTACTCCCTGCCCTCCCCTCTCTGTGTGCTTCAGGCTTTTCTCTTTTATGGAGAGGGAAGTTTCAGGACTTAGACACTCTTAATCTTTCTATGAAAGCTCCAAGTCTTTTCTCTCCAGACAGACTCAGTCTGGGCTGAGCATTCCCGCAAACTCTGGCCTCAGTGCAGGCCATGAGGCCCAAAGCCACGGCCACTGAAAGTCCCATAGCAGCTGGGGCAGGGGGCAGGGGAGGAGACACCCTGCTCAGCCACTGGTGATTGGTTCAGAGAATGTGCTGGACAGGAATTGGTTCCCATGCCTTCCGTCTTCCGGGCCTCAGTTTCCCTGTCTGTGAAATGAACCAATCTGGAGCCAGTGTCTCTAAAGAACTTCCAGTGAAACACCAGGATCTATTAAGAATTTTAAAAGAAAAGAAAAAGAAATTATGTAGGCCATTGTTTACTTAGCTGCCAGTCGTGTCCTGGGCACCAGCTCTCAGCCAGGCCACTGTTGGGTCCTGGGACACAGAGGGCTCTCTGTCACGGCTGGGCAGGGAGACAACAGAGAAGAAGGACTCTGAGAGCCCAGAGAGCCACCTGCTATGACTCCAAGTTATGAGGGATAGTCAGGGAAGACTTCCTGGGGGAGGTGACTCTGAGCTGGGTCTTGAGGGACTAGTGGGAGGTGGTAAGAGAGGGCAGTGTCCTCCAGATCAGGGGGTCAAGAAAGCATGACCATCCAGGCTTGGGGTTGAGGCCCTAGGGTGCTGGAGATAACCTCATATATGGGTCTTCCTATTACAAAGTGAGTCCTTGAATCAAGGCCTGCTGTATGGAAGGTCCTGGGTGACCTGGCACAGAAGCAGAGGCGGCAGCAGCATTTGGTCAATCAGTCATTTGACAAACATTAGTTGATCAGCTATAAAGCACGTGTGGTCCCTGCCCTCCCAGGACTGACACTGCCGTGTACAGAAAATGAACAAAATAAACAGCCAGAGGATGTACAGTGGTGACCAGAGTGATACAGCTGGAGGGCAGTGACTCAGGGCAGAGAGCACTCTCTCACTGCAGAGAGAGAGGTCAGGAAGGTCTTTCTAAGAAGGTGACAACTGAGAAGAGCCTGGGGGCCTTGAAGGGTGAACCTAGAAATATCTGAAGGAAGGGAGTTCCTGGCAGAAGAAACCGCAGGGGCAAAGGCCCTGGGCTGGGGTTGCCTGATTTTAAAGAACACCAGCGAGGGTGCTTCGGGCAGAGTGGAAAGGACATGGGGGGAGATGGGCCCCGGGGGGTGGGACAGGAAGATGGTGGAGGACCTTTCTGCAGCCCAAGGGGGGTCCTTGGCTTTGACCTTCAGTGAGATGGGAGCCGTGAAAGTGTTGAGAGCAGAGGAATGGCAGGACCTCACCCGGGTTTTACAAGCAAGCGGCAGCAGGTGGAGATGTTAATTTCCAGTGATTCCGAGCAGCAGAAGATAAGAGGTGTCAAAGCCAAGGCCTTCTGCCAGCCTAGGCTGGAGTCGTTAATCACCGTGTCCCAGATGGAGCTGCCCCTGAGGCACTCCTGATGGAACCCGTAAGGGGCTGAGGTTTAAAATGCCATCGGCCGGCTCTTAGCGCAAACGCTCTGGGAGCATTGAGCCCTCTGCCTAGAGACAGCACAGGCAGCAAGCCCCAGGAGACACATTTCTGCTTCTGTGCCCAGAAAGACACTCCAAGTTCCAAGTCCTTGTCCCTGGACTCCCCAGGGACACGCGCATAGTGCATACACGCGCAGGCCCTCCCTCATGACTCCTGTGACCAGCACCGGGGCTACCGGATAGAACTCATGTGTCCCCTTCAAGGTGGATTTTAGATCAACAGCGGGTAATTCTTCAAGTCCACCTAGGGGCTTCCCAGGTGGCTCAGATGGTAAAGAATCTGCCTGCAGTGCAGGAGACCCGGGTTTGATCCCTGGGTTGGGAAGATCCCTCCCTAGAGAAGGGAATGGCAACCCACTCCAGTATTCTCACCTGGAGCCTGGTGGGCTACAGTCCATAGGGTAGTAAAGAGTCAGACATGACTAACACACACACACACACACAGAACCCCAGTAGGGCTCCTTATCAACAACCAGAGTACCCCCCAGGAATACCTCCCGTGATGACCACCCTGCACCTCCCAGGCTCACAGGACTGAGGACCCAGCTGGTCTGGACTTTCACCCCCAGAACATCCCTGAGCCCTGTGGTTGGAGCCTGAGAGGGTAAGGGTGAGGGTCTCAAAGGTCAGGCTTGCAACAGCAGAGAGGGTCCCAGGCGCAGACACAGGGCTGGGAGGGGGGCATTGTCCCAGGGAAGCAGCGCCTGCTTCAGGGTCTAGCAATTCCTTGCTGCCTATCTGGGCCTCCAGAGCCCAGATCCTCTTGGCTGATGAACCGCAGCTTGTCAAGAGCAATTACCCCCCTTGGTCTCGTTGCCCCCTTTAAGAAAGTGATTTATGACTCTGCGAAAATGGGGCTGGTGGGAGGCGATGCGCAGGGGGGCTGACTCCAGGAAGAATCAGCTGCTACCTTTTAAAATTTGTATTAAAAATGCACACTTTTCTCTTTTATTTTTTAAAAGTGTGATAACACATTTACAGGAGACTTGCAAAATACAAAACAAAGTTACATATAGCCCAAC